>NW_027256884.1:14595904-14988404 GCF_029215685.1 Pituophis catenifer annectens | reverse complement strand
AATATTAGTTGGAACACAGAACTAATTCATATAATTTCTGTGTATGCATCGTCATAGCCATAGAGATGAGTAAACCTTGGATGCTCACTGAACACTATTATTTCTCCTTTGGAAAATTCTAAGCAAATTCTAAACTTAATTTTGCCTTTATTTTAACCACATTCCAATTGTTTTATTATTATTTTTCCAGACTAGCACTTAACCTCGCTGTTGTAGAATTCTGCTTTCGCAGCACAGCTCTGGTCTGATATAATTTCCTGGGCTTAATTATTACTAACAGTTCATAAAATGAGCCAGAGTAAGGTAAAAGATAAGATTAAATGTGTCAAGAATGGAGGCAAAAATCAGGTTACGTTTCTATTCCCATTTTCCCCAAGCAGCAAGTCCAACTGAGGATATCAATCTAGGGAACATTGTCCCAGAGATTATCAGAGAAAGACTTCGACTCCATTATTCTCCGGTGTGAAGGAATCCACATAAGTTTGTCCTATGCATGTATACATGTAAAGCAGGTCCTTTTTATTATTTATTTATTAAACCAATTTATATAGCCCCTCCCCATCTTATAAACAGCAACTCTCTGGGAGGCATATAACTGAGCAAAATCCAGTTAATAAATGTGTTAGAAATATAAAAGCTGAAATAAAACAAAAAATGATAGATAGGATTGTTTCTGTTGTTAGTTGCAAAGTTGTGTCCGACCTATTGCGACCCCATGGACAACGTTCCTTCAGGCCTTCCTGTCCTCTACCATCCTCTGGAGTCCATTTAAGATGAGGCCTACTGCTTCAGTGACTCCATCCAGCCACCTCATTCTCTGCCATCCCCTTCTTCTTTTGCCCTCAATTGTTCTCAGCATTAGGCTCTTCTCCAGTGAGTCCTTCCTTCTCATTAGGTGGCCAAAGTATTTGAGTTTCATCGTCAGGATCTGGCCTTCTAAAGAGCAGTCAGGGTTGATCTCTAGGACTGATCGGTTTGATCATCTTGCAGTCCAAGGGACTCGCAGGAGACTTCTCCAGCACCAGAGTTCAAAGGCCTCAATTCTTTGATGTTCAGTCTTCCTTATGGTCCAACTTTCACAGCCATACATTGGGTGGGGGATGTTAAAAATAGACAAGCCAACACAATAGTTCAATAGTCCTCAGGCCCACTGGCATAGCCAGGTCTTGAGGGGCCGCTAGAGGCTCAATGGTGATGAAGTGTAGGCATAGTGTGGGCACCACAAAAGAAATGACCCTGCAAGTGTATTTCCCTAGGTGATGTGATGGAACTCGTAACATTCCCCTGTGCGAGATCTGGCAGGACAGGCAGATGAAATAATCCAGTCTCATGCTATGAAGGGCTTTTAAAGTCAACACTAGTACCTTGAATTGGATTCAAAAATAACCAGTGCAGCTTCTGAAGCAGAGATGTAACAGGTGTTCTGCCCGAAACATACTTAACTGTTTGCAATACTGTATTTGCACCAGTTGAAGTTTCTGGATACTCTTCAAGGGCAGACCCGTATAGAGTTTATTGCAGTAGTCTAACTGGGAGGTGACCAGGGCATGAGTGAGCGTAAGCAGGTCCTCCTTGATCTGGCATGTGTAAATTGTGCAAAGACGCTCCTAGCTACAACTGCTATCAGAGCCGAGGTGGCACACTGGTTAGAGTGCAGCACTGCAGGCTACTTCAGCTGGCTGCTAGCTGCAGTTCGGCAGTTCAAATCTCATCGGCTCAAGGTTGACTCAGCCTTTCATCCTTCCGAGGTTGGTAAAATGGGGAGCCAGATTGTTGGGGGCAAGAGGCTGACTCTGTAAACCTCTTAGAGAGGGCTGTAAAAAAGCACTATGAAGCGGTATATAAGTCTAAGTGCTATTGCTATTGCTATCTGATCATTGATCAGGAGTCATAAGTCTGAAAGAACCCCCAGACTCACATAAGGAGTTCAAAACCCAAAGCTATTCAGTCTTGCCAGGGTTCAGTTGAAGACTGTTGTCCATATCCAGGCCCTCACAGTCCCCAAGTTGTCCACAACATCACATAATTCTCTGGAGTGGAGATGTACACCCCCTGGCAATGCATGACTTCACCCAACAATCTCATGTGGATGTTGAATAAAAGACAGAGAGCACTAACTCCTCTGACACCCCACATAGCAGGGTCTGAGGGCAGACTGCCTTCTGTTCAATAACCACTGACTTGGAGAGACTTCATAGAAAGGAGGTGAACTACCACAATATCATCTTGCCCACTCCTATTTCTCTAAGTTGGTTGGGAAGGATACCATGGTCAATGGTATCAAAAGGCATGAAATGTTAATTGTTTCAAGAGTCTTACTTCCTTGAATGGAGAGGAGAGGCAGACCCTTACATAAAGCAGGATCTAAAGTTTCCTGGGCAATTCAGTTGGGATAAAGCAGTTAGAAAGCCCTCCCCTCAGTCCGATGTTGAGTAAGACAATCCACAGGTATGAAGTTGTTTTGAGAAGTGCAGGCTGAGAAGGTGATAAGAAACTGTTCCCAGGCATCTCTTGCTGGAGGCTTCGGAACCGAGACAAAACAA
The DNA here is from genome assembly GCF_029215685.1 of Pituophis catenifer annectens. NCBI lineage: Eukaryota > Metazoa > Chordata > Lepidosauria > Squamata > Colubridae > Pituophis > Pituophis catenifer. Next base: position 14,985,861 of record NW_027256884.1, on the reverse strand, counting down.
ATGGCTCTCCCCCCTTTACATTCCCAAGAAGGTAAATCAAAGTACAGGACTTCTTCAACTTCAACCACAATAATACACAGGCAAACAATCGATACAAACTCAAGGTAAACCGCTCCAAACTCGATTACAGAAAATACGACTTCAGCAACAGAGTGGTCAATGCCTGGAACGCTCTACCCGACTCGGTTGTTACAGCCTCAAACCCTCACAGCTTCAACCTCAAACTGTCTACTGTGGACTTCACCCCCATTCCTAAGAGGTCCGTAAAGAGGGTGTGCATAAGCGCACCAGCATGCCTGCCATCCCTGTCTTACTGTCCCCATTTATCTGTACTTGCTTCCTTTGTTTATGTTTATACCTATACTTGTTATCTTGTACATGTTTGACAAATAAAGAGAGGGAGAGAGGGAGAGAGGGGGGGAGAGAGGCATCAGGGAAAAGGCTATAAACTAAAGAATGGACCCAAGCCCCCTCCCCACTAGAATGGCATTGTCCCAATAGGAATCTATGGGATCTGACAAGAGGTCAAGTAAGGCAAGGATGGACACAACGCATCCATCCCACCTGTGCCAGATATGATCCAAAATCATGACCAAAATCTATTCTTATACCATATCCAGGTTTGAACCCTGACTGACATGGTTCCAGATAATCTGCTTTATTTAAAGCTGTTGTGCAACAACCTTCTCAATCATAGTTTAATTTAGTTTAGTTTAGTTTAGTTTAGTTTAGTTTAGTTTAGTTTAGTTTAGTTTAGTTTAGTTTAGTTTAGTTTAGTTTAGTGTCATTGCACCTCGTACGATGAAATTAAATGCCATCTTCAGTGTACATTATAACAATAAAAATAAAACACAAACACACATCCTTCACATTCTAAACAATTGAATTGAAAACCTCTGATATTGCATTAATATTGCACTATACAGTAGAATTCAATATAGTTACTGCCCTGGGATAGAAGCTGTTTTTCAGCCTATTTGTCCTTGTCTTTATTGTCCTGTACCGTCTGCCAGATGGTAATAGTTCAAAAAAAAAAATGATGAGGATAAGATGGATCTTTAAGAATGTTTTGAACTTTCTTAAGGCAGCGGGAGCAATAAAGCTCTTCCAAGGAGGGGAGACGGCAACTAATGATCCTCTGGGCAATGGTGGATTATTGGTTCCCCCAAAAGGAAAGGTTGGATACTGGACAAAAATTATGCAGTATTATGGGGTCCAGCAATGGCTTCTTGAGGATGGGATGAATCAAAGCATCATTGAGAGGCAAAGGAACAAGCACCTCACTCAGAGAGGAAGACCCCACCCACATGATGCCCCCCGGGCTGCTTTCACAAGACAGTATGGGCGTGAGTTTAGGGAGCAGGTAGCCAAACTCATAGTTTAAGGACCTTGTCCAGGAGTGGTATTCACTTACTTTCCCTACTGGTTTGCAAATGTGAGCACACGCGCATGCACCCAACCACAAAAATGTCCCTAAATAGGATGGCATAGAGCCGGGGCGGGGGAGCGGGGGGGAGGTCCACCTGTGATTTCTGCTACTGGTTCAGGTGAACCAGTCCGAACCGGCTGAATACCACCTCTGACCTGTCCACTTCCTCAGCTACAACCCTTTCAAATGGCCAAATTCAAGACTTTGGATCCATTCTTACCTAGCATGAGGGAATCCACATACCACTGTCTTGTGTGCAGGTGTAATAGGTGTTAATGAACTAATACTCGGAATTGAAAGAAAAGATTACAGTTCATGCATTCCAGGTATTTATCCCAATCCTTTAGTCCCACCTCCTCATTAGTAGTGGACTGAGTGTTTTACCTTCTGGTTGGCCCAGCAAGGTGGCACTCCTGTGCAGAGTTTTCTCAGAAGGAAATGTCATGGAGTGAACGGTGACCAGCTAATGAGTTGAATCCAGTTTGGGATGCAACTTATTTTCCAAAGCACCTGAAGGCCAGACAAGGAAAAATGGATGGAAACTGATCAAAGAGAGATTCAACCTAGAAATAAGGAGAAATTTAGAACAATTAATCAGTGGAACAACTTGCTTTCAGGAGTTGTGGGTGCTTCATCCTTGGAAGCTTTTAGGAAGAGACTGAATTGTCAGAAACGGTATAGGGTAGTGATGGCTAACATTTTCCAGACTGAGTGCCCAAAATGCACGCCCGAACCCCCAAAATGCAATGTGTGTGGGCCCCGAACATGAGCCCCAGCCCCCCCCACATGCATGCCAGGGGTGGGTTCTAAATTGTTTTACTACCGGTTCTGTGGGCGTGGCTTATTTTGTGGGTGTGGCTTGGAGGTCATGTGACTAGGTGGGCATGGCTAGCTGGTCAGAGTCATTTCTGGAAGGTCCTCGCACTTACGACCAGTCCTCGCACTTACGACCCAACTCATTTGTTTATCAGCTGTAGGACGGCCCTTTGAAGCCCCATGGCAAGAGTTTAAACAGTTTTTTCCCTCTAGTCATCAGCTGGGACTCAGGAGGCAGCAATAGATTGGGGGTGGGACCAAATAAAAGGTAAGAATAATGTGGGTGGGGGGGTGGGAGGGCAGGGGGGGAGAACCGGTTCGGTGATGTTATATCGTCACCGCTACCGGCTCGGCCAAACTGGACCAAATCGGGAGGAACCCACCTGTTAGGGTGTTAGGCTGAACCTAACACCACCACTGATGCACGCATGGCCTCCTGCATGTGCATATGCCTCCTTTCACATGCCCCGCCCCGTGCATGCACATGCGGCCCCCCACATGTGCCCCACTCCCTGCACATGTACAGCAGAGACCCAAAGACCAGAGACAGTAGAGCTGAACTGGGGCGACGTCTCGTGTGCCATCAGAGAGGGCGCTGCGTTCCACCTCTAGCACGCATGCCTTAGGTTCGCCATCACGGGTATAGGGTCTCCTACTTGAGCAAGGGGTCAGACTAGATGACCTACAAAGTCCCTTCCAACTCTGTTATTCTGAGTTGAACATAGTAGATAGAATTGGTCTTTTGCTCCGAGACAGAATACCAGCTTTGCATTGCAGGAGGACCAAGGTACAAACCCCAGCGGGATTACAAAACATATTTTAATGAACTCTTCTAAGACATCTTTCTGTGGAAAACTCGTGTCTCGTATGGATAATAAGGCTCCGCTGACACATCTGATAGCATCAAGCAATAGACTCCTTCTTTGAGAATACCAGACACCCAGGAAAGCAGGGGAAGGATTCGTATATTTGAATGCTCCCCTACGGAGGAAAATCTTCTTCCAGAATCCTATAAAGGGAAGGTTAGACTTCTCCTTTCTTCTCATGTAGTAGCCTTCTAGCACATGAAAGAGGGGGTGTTCAAAGCTACCTTCCCCTAACTGATTTGGTACAGTCCATGGAAAGCTTTAGTCATACAAATAAACCCGAAATCAACACGCCAAGATTTCTCCACGAGGACATTTCATTTCTGCCTCCTTCGCTTGCCAATAGCGCTCGATTCGCATCTCTCAAGCCTTTCAATGCCAGCTATCCTGCCTGCCCTCCCCCCACCCCCTTCCTTCCCTCCCTCCTTCATTCCCGTTATCAAGAGAAGAGATCACGCTACATTAAAGACACAAGGGAAGGAGAAAAACGATAAGATACTTCAGGGTAAATTTCTGGCTGATCTACAGAACCAGTGCAACCGTACAATCTCCTGCCGGGTAACCCGAGGTGCAGCTTAGTGCGAACGTCAGCTTCTAATTGAATTCACAAAGCAAATAAATTACTCAGAGAGTTTCTAAGTATCCAAAGAAAATTAACAGGGGTGGAATTCACAGGCATCCAAATTAATTAGCGCATGGGATAAATACCCAATGCAGAAACAAACGCACCGAAAAGTCATAAGTCATAAGTTTATTTTGTCAAGCATATATAAGATAACAGGTAAAAGTATAAATACATGAAAAGAGTAATACATGAATACATGAATACATGAAAAGAGTAAGTAAAAAGGAATATTAGGACAGGGACGGAAGGTATGCTGGTGCGCTTATGCACGTCCCTTACAGACCTCAACAGTAGACAGTTTAAGGTTAAAGATTTGGGGGTTTGGGGAAGAAACTACAGAGTCAGGTAGTACAACTCACTGTTGTTTGCCTGGGTGGGAGAATCTCAAGCCCCCCCGTTCATCAGCTCATGCTGAGCAATATTTAGGCATTGTTACCAAATCAATTTATTGATTTGTATTCATTTAAATGCCTTTTCCAGATGACTTCAAAGGCGTATAACAATGTATGCTGAAATCACAGGTAGTCCTTCACTTACGCAAGTTTGTTCAGTGATCATTCAAAGTCAGCACGGCACTGGAAAAAAAAGTGACTTATGACCATTTTTCACACTTATGACCATTACGGCATCCCCGTGGTCATGTGATCAAAATCCTGAGATGCTTGGCAATTGACTCGTAATTTACGACAATTGCAGTGTACCAGGGGTCGTGTGATCACAACGAGGAGAAGGAAGTTGTGGGTCCTGACTGGGTTATTAAACATACATTGACTTTATGTAAAGTGGCATCAGTCCAATTTGTAGGATATCGATCATTGCTTTTCAGGTTGTGTGCCACTTAAATATGCTTTTTAGACTTAGAATAACTTTATTGTCACTTTAAATGTACACTAATCGGCATACATTGAAATGAAATTTCATTGCATACAGCTCTCAAAGGGTCACCACCTCCAATATACACTAGATAAACATGATAGATAGATAGATAGATAGATAGATAGATAGATAGATAGATAGATAGATAGGAGAGAGGGAGAGAGAAAGAAAGAAAAAAGAAAGAAAGAAGGAAAGAAGGAAAGAAAGATAGGAGGGAGAGAAAGAAAGAAAGAAAGAAAGAGAGAAAGAAAGAAAGATGGGAGGGAGAGAAAGAAAGAAAGAAATATAGAGATAGATAGATAGATAGATAGATAGATAGATAGATAGATAGATAGATAGGAGAGAGAAAGAAAAAAGAAAGAAAGAAAGAAAGAAAGAAAGAAAGAAAGAAAGAAAGAAAGAAAGAAAGATGGGAAAGAAAGAAAGAAAGAGAGAGAGAAAGAAAGAGAGAAAGATGGGAGGGAGAGAAAGAAAGAAAGAAAAAGAGATAGAGATAGATAGATAGATAGATAGATAGATAGATAGATAGATAGATAGATAGATAGATAGGCAGGCAGGCAGGAAGGAAGGCAGTCAGTCAGGAAGGCAGGCAGGCAGATTGATAGATAGATAGGTAGATAGATAGATACAAAATTATGCCTATACCCACATATATTATTATATGAACAAAGAAACAACACAGTCTAGTTCAGATGTATACATGTACACGGTAAGAAAAACGAATGTTGCAAGTTTACCAGACGGATGGCCTAGGCAGTGGTGGGATTCAGCCGATTCTGTCCGGTTTGGGTGAACCGGTAGTGCTGACTGCGAGAGGCTCCGCCCACCTGCCCAGACGTAATGTGTGAGCACTGTGCATGCACGGAAGGTCATGCGAATGCACACGCTCACATTTGCAAACTGGTAGGGAAGGTAAGTGAATCCCACCTCTGGGCCTAGGGAACAAAGCTGTTACAGAATCTGGAAGTCCTGCTAGAAATACTTGGAAACCTCCTCCCAGATGGGAGCAACAGATACAGACCGTAAAGTGGGTATGTGGGGTTTCTAACAATGCTTCGAGCTCTAAGCACAACGTTTCGCATCTCATTCAAGAAGCTTCTTCAGTTCTGGAAGGATTTATGTTGCTTGCAGTCATTTGATCCTTAGTATTCCTTCTGAGAGTCGTTGAGGCCACTTTGTCATAATAAATGCCTAACCACTACATCTCCCTGACCACCCGGACCTTCAAGGGTTAACTAACCACATATCCCATAATCCCTGTAACCACTCCTTACCTCTTAGCCCCTCCTCCTGGGTACAAAAGGTCCAACCACATGTTCCACAGTTGATTCCAGATGTATACCTGAAAGAGAAAGGTACAAGGTCAGTGACCTCCAGTACCAACAGATCAACAATAAAACTACAGAAAAGAATTGGAGTCTGTCTTTGAGTTATTGGGCTAGATCCAGTTTCTAACAAAATGGTAGCAGAGGTCGGTTGCCCATAACTCCAGACAATGACTGAACCCAACACCTACCCTGAAGAAGCAAACAGAGCACAGACCAGAGCTCTTACCAAGAAGATGGCTGAGAAGCTTGCAACCAAAGCCACAGCCATGGAGGAGACAGAAGCTGGAAGCGAACAGGACTCCAGCCTGGACTCACAATCAGATGAAGAGGGGCCATCCAAGGAAATAACCGCCCCGGAAGAAGAAACAGCACAGAAAATGAAAAAATTCAAACTCTCCATCCTGAAACTGATGGAGGGAAACAGCGACAAAGAAAACCTCATCGCGGACCTTCAAAGCCTCTTCGAGCAACAAGAAGCAGCGATTGAGGCCCCAAAGACCACCGAGAAAGAAAAGCCAGCAAAAAAGGGTAAGCCACCCCAACCCGATGATCCTGAGCCGGCAGAATCCATTTCCGCGCCCCCTTCCCGGCGGCCATCTTGGGACGAGCACCAGCCAATGGGAAGCCAGGATTTGAATCCCTTGGCGCGAAAATGCCCGAACCCCGAAACAGACGAGGGGGGCTCAGAAAGTGACTACGAAGAGCCCAGCTCTGAAAGCGACCACGAAGAGATCGCAATAACAAAAAGAAAAACGCCTACCGATCTCGAATTGCAAAAGGCAATCGAGACCATCACCGCTGCCCTAGGCTCCGCTTTCGAGCCTCCTGCGGCACTCAATAAACCAAAGAAAAATCCTGGAGGACACAAGAAGGCCAGGACAACCAACAGAGACCAGGCGACCGAGTCACAGCCTACAAAAAACACCGCGCGCGCCAACAACCGGCACAAAAGACCGCCCACCTGCAGGAAAAATCAACCGCAGAACTCGAACTCACCACCCGCTACACCGGCAACACGAGGCCCGAGGCAGAAGAGAAGAACCGGCTACTCACCAACGCCACGACACCCATCGGGCCAGTCCACGCGACCAGGGACCAGCGACCACGAGGGAGGATCAGCCGCCGCCGCCGCCATTACCGCCGAGCCGCTGGGTGCAGGGAATCCTCGACCTACGACCTCCGCTGCTGCCGCGCCGCCGACCCGCGAAAGTCCTCGACTTGCGACCGCGTCGCCCCCTCACCTTCTGCCCTTCTTCGCCGGGGATCCGGCCATCCAGCAGTGGTGTCCACCTTCAGGAGGAATCTTCGGACCCACCGGGGGCGGGTCCAGCCTCCCACCGACAGGCCTAGGCCTAGGCCTGGGAGCTCCAGCAACAGGAACCTCACCCGATGGACTCCAGCGCGGAATGAGCTTCGCGCATGCCCAGTACCTGCCTGTAATAAGAGAAGCAAGTTACATAGATCCAAGCAAGTACAGAATGGCCACAGACATCCCAAAGCCTTATTGTGAGTTTAATCACAACTTGGACCATGGACAGCTCCCCCCAGTAAGTAACCTTACTAACATTTCTGGGGCAAATTATGCCAATTTGCCAAAACTGCAGTTAGATGGGGGTAATATTATAGAATGGAGCCAACAATTAAGGGTTGCTCTCATGAGAGAGAATGCACTGTTCCTAGCTAACAAACCTCCCCAAAAGCCCTGGTCACTGGAAATTGACTGCATTCATCACAGGGCATTTTGCATCATGTTAACCTCCATTCCATCTGCTATGTATCCATCTATTGAGGACAATCTAACTGTTTATGATATTATGCAAAAACTATGTAACCTGTTTTATAGCCAAAGCAGAGCCACCACCACTAGACTATCTAGGGAGTTCCACTCCACCAAGCATAAGGCAGGGGTCCCCATGAGTGAGCACATCTTAAAGATGAATGCTGCAAGGACAGAACTCATGCAGAGGGGGGAAATCATCACTGAAGAGAGCATGATAAGCATAATCATAAACTCTCTTGATAGCAGCTGGGACATCTTTATGACCCAACTAAATAGCCTCAGCTTGCAATACCTCACACTAGGCTCACTGACCAGTCAGCTCGTTGCAGAGGACACTCTGAGGAGGGAACGCCAACTAGCCAAAGGGGACCCTAGACCCACAAAGAGGGTGGATTTCCAGGATAGGGCCAGGGATACCTCAGAATGTTATTCTTGTGGATCGAGGAACCACTTAAAGAAGGATTGCCCCAGGAACCATAGGGATAGGGGACAGCACGACAGTAGAGGGGGAAGGTCACCTGAACGCAGGTACCCAAAGGAAAGGGGGCGAGGGTGGTCACCCAACCCCAGGAAACACCACGAGCGCAGAGACCACTCCAGGGAGAGTAGCTCTGGCTCCATGTACGGGATCAGGCACGATGACCCAAATGACAAACATAAGATAGAGAGAAACTCATGGCTTCTAGATTCAGGGGCCACAAGTCACACTACCTGTAACCCAGAGCTGCTAGACTCACTCACAGAAATAGACTCAGAAATAAAGGTGGCAAACCAAAGCAAGGTCAGAGTAGTGGGGAAAGGAAACGTACACATCACACAGGTAGGGGACTTAAAAGAAGTACTGTACATACCGGAGATTCCCCACAATGTGCTAGCCATCACAAGGCTAACATGAGACACAAATATAGAAATAAAATTTAAAGATGGAAAGGCACACTTGATCAAGCAAGGGAAAGAGATAGGAAAGGTAACCATACACGAGGGACTTCCCTACTTCACACCCAACGCAAGGGAGGAAGAAGGCATTGATACCAGCACAAACCACAGGGTAGATAAGTATCCAGAAACAGAGGGGGTGCAGCAGGAGGCAGGATGTAGCCATGAGAAGACAAACAAGTCTGTATCTATCGGCAAGCCATTACATGATAACTGCGCCCACCTCCTCCACAGGAGACTGGGACACATAAGCTTCCCCATTGTAAAGAAAATGACGGAATGTACCAAGGGTCTCAAAGTAAAGAACTGCGAAAACTACTTGGAGTGTTCAGTTTGTAAGCGTTCTAAGATCAAGGTTAAGGCCATCCCCAGGGGATCCAAACGAACCACGGAATACCCCTTCCAATTGGTGCATATGGACTTGGTAGGGCCAATGAAACCCTCTGTAGGACATAGGAAGCGATTCTTCCTCACGATTGTAGATGACTACACCAGATACGGGTACGTCTACTCCCTCAGATACAAAAATGAAGTATTCCAAAGGTTTAAAGAATTCCACAGGAGAGTAGATATGCAACACAACATGAGAATAAGGCAGATAATGACTGATAGGGGCTCAGAGTTCATGGCCAAAGAATTCACAAGGTGGCTGAGGGAGCAGGGCATAGCGCATTACACCTCTTCACCTTTCTCCCCATTCCAAAATGGAGTCTCAGAGAGAAAAAACGGGGTGTTGCAAACCATGATGAGGTGCGCCCTGGAGGATGCTGGGATGGGGCAGCATTTCTGGTCAGAGGCATTACACTACGCCAATTACACCCTGAATAGACTGTGGTCAAGCTCTATCAATAAGACGCCATACGAGATGCTATACAACAGAAAGCCCAACATTGCTCACTTACACATATTTGGCGCCCCAGCTGATGTCCACATTCCCAGACAGCTAAGAAGAAAAGGGGAGAAATTATCAAAAAGGTTGAGGTTCGTGGGTTACGAACCGGGCACAAAGGGCTACAGATTTGTCGACAACAATAACCGTTTTGTGGTTTCCAGATCAGCCAGTTTCCACGAAAACGCAAACTGGTCGAGGGTACACTCCAATGACATCCCAACCAATAGGGTCACGTTCGAGCATGACCAAGGGGAAAGGGAGGTCAGAGAGGTCACAGGGCACAAAGCCAACCATCGCAAGGCGAGCGTCAAAGGTTGGAAAGAAGGGCACCCTTCACTGAAGATAGATGACCTGACAGACAAAGAGGCAGACAACATGCAGGAAACCGAGCCAACCCCCAGCAGGCCAATCAGAGAAACCAGAAACAAGCTACCAAAGAAGTTAGAGGACTACGTTATGACCATCCACAACACCCATTTCACGCCCAGCTCATATGAAGACATCCTCGGGCTCCCCCAGGAAGAGAAAGAAAAATGGATGTCTGCCATGGGGAAGGAGATGGAAAGCCTAAGGAACCTCCAGGTATACTCACCTGCCCAAGTTCCAAAGGACAAAAAACCAATAGGAACCAAATGGGTGTTCAGGGTTAAGACATTAGAGGACAACAAGGTCCTATACAAGGCAAGACTAGTCGCGCAGGGTTTCGCCCAAAGATACCCCGAAGACTATACAGACACCTACTCGCCAACCGTCAGGGCGGAGAGCGTCAAAAGCGCCCTGGTGGTGGCCACCATCCTGGGCTTGGAGGTCTTCCAATTCGACGTACAAACAGCGTACTTGCACGCCGAGCTGGATAAAGAAATATACGTCAAAGCGCCGCCTGGGTACAACAAAGGCGAGGACCAAACCTGGCTGCTGAACAAAAGCCTGTACGGGCTCAAGCAGTCAGGCAAAAGGTGGTATGACTGCCTGGCCAAGGCACTCAGATCCATGGGCTTCGAGGCCACCTCAGCCGACAAATGCTTCTTTACGAGGAGAGAAAACAACACATTCGAGGGTGTGCTCATTTACGTGGACGACATCTTGTACATCAGCAAACACAAGGACAGATGTGACAAGTTCGCCACTGACCTGGGTAGCCACTTCTCCTTAAAGTCACTTGGAAAGATTGACAGATACCTAGGGGTCCAAGTGATGAAAACCAACAAGGGCTTCCGCCTCTCCCAGAGAGAAAAGATCATCGAGCTGCTGTCCAAATGCAACATGTCCGAAGCAAAACCCAGCGAGACCCCCATGCAGCCTGAGTTCCTGAAGACCATGTATGAGGAATCTGAACCTTTCACAGACAACAAATTGTATAGATCAACGATAGGGTCACTGCTGTACATATCCAACTGGACCAGGCCCGACATCGCCTTAGCCGTCAATCTACTGTCCAGGCATGTAAGCAAGCCCACGTTAACACACTGGAACGCCATAAAAAGACTACTCAGATACCTAAAATTCAGTGCGGATGCCCTACTCTGCCTAGAACCAGAAACATCCGAGAAACCAAAGCTAACCTGCTATGCTGACGCTGACTGGGCTGGGGACATAGGGTGCAGAAAAAGCACCTCTGGCTACGTGCTACTACTCAACAATTGCCCCATCCATTGGTACACTGGAAAGCAAAAACTGGTGGCCACATCAACTACGGAAGCAGAATTTGTCTGCCTATCAAAGGCCTCAAACAATTTAGTATGGTTCGATGACCTGCTCTGCGACATCTGGGCTGAACCCTCATATCCAATAGTTATCCACGAAGACAACAAAGCAGCAATAGAGATCTCTAGGGCCGATGCCATAGGTCAGCGTTCTAGGCACATTGACATTAAATACAAACACGTCAGGCAGTTTTCAGAGATAGGCTTCATTAGAGCAGTACACTGTGACACGGAGGAGCAAACAGCAGATATTCTCACTAAACCCCTACCACATAAACAACATGCTTACCTAATGTCAAAAATGCGTGTTTGCTTGTAATTCATGCCTGTACTTGTGCATTTCCTGTATGTATGCAAACATTGCCCCAGGTACCCAGTTAGGCATTTAGAGGGGGTTTTGTCATAATAAATGCCTAACCACTACATCTCCCTGACCACCCGGACCTTCAAGGGTTAACTAACCACATATTATTGGGCTAGATCCAGTTTCTAACACACTTAGAGGCTTATCTGTGCCCTCAGGGTCACCTGAATAGTGCAAGTGGGTGTGGAACCTTCCTGGAACTGCTGAAAGGACTGTGTTTGTAAACGGGAGATGGTTGTGTCGTATCCAACCCCCTCTGAACCGAAGAAGCCTCTTGGATGAGAAGCGAAACGTCTTCAAGGAAAAACAAAGGAAACCCAGTTGCGTCTTGAAAACACACCTTTGAGGTAACCATGATGTGGATGACTGAAAATCTCCATAAGACAAGTTGGATGTTGCTGCTGTGGCCTAGAGGTGGAGCTCTTGCCTCACAATCAGGAGGTTGTGAGTTCGATCCTAGGTAGAGGCAGATGTAGGGTCTCTTGTTTGGACAGGGGGTTGGTCTAGATGACCTGCATGCAAGGTCCCTTCCAACTCTGTTAATCTATTGTTTGTAAGCAAATATGAATCTTGGTTCCAAAAGAAAGAGTGGATGCATGGAAGCATACAGCCATAATACTGAAAATATTTGGCCGAGGCCAACGGTCTTTACAGCTGGAACCGCATCTTTCTAATTTGCAGACATCCAAAGAGGACATTTTGAATCGGTGTATTCCTCAGCTGTTCTAACCCTCTGCTCTGTTGATGCTCATTAGTTGATATGGTGAAGATGAGCAGATTTTCCTCCAGATAGCTGCCATGGAGAATCAGCTCACTCTTGCTTATTTAAATGAGACACCGTTTAGAGATTCTGCGTGGAGATTCTGGGACTGAAGACCGCCATGCACGAGACAGATAAGGGAAAGGGAAGGGACATAAAACATGAACCAATCTGGAGAAAGAATCTTTCATGGCATGAACAGTAGAAGATCATGTGACACGTTCTGCATCCGAAGACTGATTCATGCATGCAGGATACGTGCTCCCCGATAATGCAAGCATGACTTTATAACTCGCGAATGACTGATTATGCGATCGCATTACATTAAACAAAGTGTCTTCGGAGCAGGCTTGGTTCTCGGTGTGACGTCGTGAGTTCTGCAGTTACTGGATGCCATAATCATCCAGTGGAAAACAGGCACATGTGAATAATTCCTAGGTCATTAAAGCAAATCCCTGTGTACTGCATTATGCATCAGCTTCTCAAGCATTCCACCTACCTAAATAGTGCTATAATTGGAGGGAGAATATATCTGCAGTTCGATCAGGGGATTTATGTAAGTGAAAATGAGATATGGAGATGAGATAGCTTTATTTATCTGAAAACTTGGCTTTTAGAGGCTTCATTGAAATCCAAAGGTTAAGGACGGGGTAGATGGGTTTAACTTGTTACAGTCAGATCATGTATTTGCCACTTACAATGGCATGTGGGTGATCTTGAACAAGAACTTAGCAGCTCTAAAGGTAAAGATTCCCCTCACACATATGTGCTAGTCGTTCCCGACTCTAGGGGGCGGTGCTCATCCCCGTTTCAAAGCCGAAGAGCCAGCGCTGTCCGAAGACGTCTCCATGGTCATGTGGCCGGCATGACTAAATGCCAAAGGCGCACGGAACGCTGTTACCTTCCCACCAAAGGTGGTCCCTATTTTTCTACTTGCATTTTTTTTTTAATGTGCTAGGTTGGCAGAAGCTGGGACAAGGAACGGGAGCTCACCCCGTTATGCGGCATGCTGAACTGCCGACCTTCCGATTGACAAGCTCAGCATCTTAGCCACTGAGCCACTGTGTCCCTTATTCTTAGCAGCTGACCAATTGTTAAATGTCAGGTTAGATCCAAAATCAGTTCTGGTCTCCTGCAGTGACTGCTTATACTTAAGTAACTATTGCACTTAGGTTTTTTAAATATTTACTTAGCTATTAATCGGGCAAATGGGTGCAAATCTGTCCTCAACCCAAATCCATGGATTCCTAGCTGTGGGATCCATTTAACACGTTTAACTTAAATAGAAGGTCTATGGAGATTCTCAGTCATCCAGGTCATGGTTGTCCCAAAGGTGCTTTTTCAAGAGGCAACTGGACTTTCTGGGTTTGTTTCTATTTTTTTGAAGACATTTCGCTTCTCATCCAAAAAGCTTCTTCAACTCTGACTGGATGATTCCCCACCATCTAGTCAGAGCTGAAGAAGCTTCTTGAAAGAGAAGCGAAGCACCTTCAAAGAAAAACCAGAAAGTCCAGTTGCCTCTTGAAAAAGCATCTTTGGGACTTAAGTAGAATGTTTTATTTATTTATTTGTTTGTTTTATTAAATTTCTATACCGCCCTACTCCCAAAGGACTCAGGGCGGTGAACAGCCACAGGATAAAACACATAAATACAAAAATTTAAAATAGAATAAAAACGAATTAAATAATTTGGCTGAAATTAAATAATTTGGCTGAATTAAATAATTTGGCTGAACAAATTTAAAATACCCCATAATTTAAAAACAAATTAAAATTTACATTTAAAAAGGGGAGAAGATTTAGGCCAGGCCTAAACAAAACAAAAATGTTTTGTTTTGTTTTTCTCTCATGAATGAATTTGAATATACGTGTTCCAGGATAATGTTGCAGGATCTAATATGGGTCCATCACTGGACCGGAGATTTAGTCTTCTGAGATTTCAGAATTGTGCTGGAGCCGATCCTCAGGGAGCACTTCTCTCCCCAAGGTACACAAAATAGGAGCCCCCCTCAGACCTATTATAGCATTACATATCATCATCATCATCATCATCATCATCATCATCATCATCATCCTAACCATTGTCTATCCACTGCAGGAGGAAAGCCTCTTCTGCCTCTTTCCAATCTATACAGTCCTGAACTGTCTTTTGTCAGTTGGGCCAGAGATGGTATTCAGCAGGTTCTGACCAGTTCTGGAGAACCAATAGCAGAACTTTTGAGTAGTTCGGCGAACTGGTAAATCCCACCTCTGACTGGCTCCTCCCCCATTTATTCTCTGCCTCCTGAGTCCCAGCTGATCGGGAGGAAATGGGGATTTTGCAGTAACCTTCCCCTGGAGTGGGGAGGGAATTGAGATTTTACAGTAACCTTCCCCTGGAGTGGGGAGGGAATGGAGATTTTACAGTATCCTTCCCCTGCCACGCCCACCAAGCCATGCCCACCAAGCCACGCCCACACAACTGGTAGTAAAAAAAATTGAATTCCACCACTGAGTTGGACCCGCATTACTTGCTGATGTTGTTGCTCCCTCCTGTTTTAGATCTCTTTCGTGGACCCTTTTGATCAAGTGGGATCCATGACTGTCTTGGTCCACCTGCCATCAGTTCTCCTTGCTATGTGACCAACCCATTTCCATTTCCATTCTTTTACTCTTAACGCGCAACGGTTAAGCTTCCTGACCCAACGCTCGAACAACACAGTATTTGCTCATCAAATACTTATCAAGTGAGAGCTTGGCAGCACAAGGTAACGACAGTCAGTGACTTAATAGCTAGCCATCAACACCCCAAGCAACATCTAAAAAGCTACACATAACAGGCACCATATAAATACCACACAGAGAATAGTCCAAAGCACACATTCTGTTAGAGAGACGTTCCCTGAGGATCAGAGGTGAAATGCTCCCGGATCGGAGTGGATTGCCCGGTCCGGTAGCGATCTTGGCTGGTGGTTCGGCGATCTGGTAGCAATGGCGGAGCGAAACTCCGTCCACCCATCTGGTTGTCATTACTTCCTGGTTTTAACCAGGAAGTAATGTGTTTTTTACCTTCTGCGCATGTGCAGAAGGTCTGTGCGCGAGCAAAGTGAGTACGCGCACAGCGTGTGTGCTTCCGAACCGGTAAGGAAGGTAAGTAGATTTCACTCCTGCTAAGGATGGGCTCCAGCACGAGTCCAAAAACTTGGAAGGCTTAACCTCTCATCCCAGTAACTGTCCCAGATTGGATCCAGTTTTTTATTATTATTATTATTTGATTTATATTCCGCCCTTCTCCGGAGACTCAGGGCGGTTTACAATGCGTTAAGCAATAGCCTTCATACTTTTGTATATTTTATACAAAGTCAGTTTATTGCCCCCACAATCTGGGTCATCATTTTACCTATCTTAGAAAGGATGGAAGGCTGAGTCAACCTTGAGCCTGGTGAGATTTGAACTTGCAGTAATTGCAGACAGCTGATGTTAATAACACTGCTTTAGTCTGCTGCGCTACCAGGCTCCTGGTATTTTGTTTTTCTTTTCCCAAAGTTCAATTCCAATCATTCTTTGCAGAGAGCTGTGAAAAGATCAAGTGGCATAAAGACCAATGCAATTACTGCATGTTTTTCGAAAAATCCAGGGGATATTTCCATTTACCTGCATCCAACGTTCTTTTGTCTGAATATA
The DNA here is from genome assembly GCF_029215685.1 of Pituophis catenifer annectens. Taxonomy (NCBI): domain Eukaryota; kingdom Metazoa; phylum Chordata; class Lepidosauria; order Squamata; family Colubridae; genus Pituophis; species Pituophis catenifer. The sequence goes on along the minus strand of NW_027256884.1, from coordinate 14,969,823 downwards.
CAGTAGACGGACTTTTTTCTATACATCCATTCATATCAGGCGTATTTGCACCTATGAATTTATGTTTCAGCTAAAAGTACTTGGAGAGAAATGACTGACACTCTTAAGATATTTGTCTGTCAATATATTTTCACAGGCCTCCTAATGCATAGGTAGACTCGGGGGGCTAACTGATACCCCTTTCACTTCAATTTGCAATGAATTCAATCTTAAATTTAGGAGTGACACAGTCTAACCCAGCATGCCTTGTCTTAAATATTACAAATTTCTTATTTTTATCAGCATGACAAGCAGGATAGCAACATTATGTATTGTAACACAGGAACAGAAACACTACAAATGACTTGAAATACCTTGGGTATTGCCTAGAATGGCAAGTGATTTATTTATTGTTGCTGGAAGTTAATGCTGCTATTGAAAAATGTGACATAATGCTTAATTGATTTTTTTTTCGGCATAAATTCTGCATTTCTCAGAACAGCGATGGATTCTTTCACATCACCCTCTATTGACTAAGAACATTCACAATCCATAATGACAAGAGAAAATGTTTTTCCTTTTCTCTTATATTATTAAGATTGGATTTGACCCAGATTCAGTTATATTTACATAGATCCACTAGAAAATCAAAGATGAGTGTTGGCACTATAATGAACATGCTTGGAAATGGCCATCAGTAAGAACAAATATTTATTAGCTTTATAGCACCTGAAGTTCACTTTTAAAATCTGATAGATTTTAGCATGGGAGAGCATGTGGTTGAGGCCGCAAGTGCAAGAATGAAAACTTGGCATGTCCTCAGCATCTCAAGTGGTAAAAGAGAAGGAAGAAGAGGAAGAGGGAGGAGGAGAAGAAAGAAGAAGAGGAGGAGGAGGAGAGGGAGGAAGGGGAAGGGGGAGAGAGGAGGAGGAGAGAAGGGGAAGGGGGAGAGAGGAGGAGGAGGAGGAGAAGGAGAAGGAGAAGAAGAGGAGGAGGAGGAAGAGGAGGAAGAGGAGAAGAAGAAGAAGAAGAAGAAGAAGAAGAAGAAGAAGAAGAAGAAGAAGAAGAAGAAGAAGAAGAAGAAGAAGAAGAAGAAGAAGAAGAAGAAGAAGAAGAAGAAGAAGAAGAAGAAGAAGAAGAAGAAGAAGAGTTGTTGTGGGGTCAGTGTTGAGGGACCCTTGGAGTTGTAGTTGAGACATCTGTATGGTCACAAGCTCCAGCAAATTTTAACATAAATATATATATAAACATAAATAGATGTTATTATAAATTTTAAATATAAATATTTAAACAAAGTTATCCTATATAACCTAATCTCCAACTATTGGTAATGACAGATAAAAGGAATATCCAAGGATAGCATCCCCTTGAGTGACTATCAAATACAAATAACCCAGCACTAAGAGATTCAGTGCTTGTCAACTTTCTAGAGGCATCTATCTGGCCACACCTGGACGTAAAAGGCATTGGACTGTCTAAATTCATCTATTCTTTTGTTCCTAATATTAACAGGACAGTGATAAGGGTTTAGGCAATATTAGGATTCAGACGATAATGATTTACTGTAGGAATAAATAGCCATTTTAAAGATGCATTTGAACCAAAAGTAAATCTTAAACTAAAAATGACATTTGTGGTTTTTTGAAAAAGTGTGCGTGTGCATGCACGCGCACATGTGTGCTGGAGTGGGGGGAGGGGACACAGATCTAGATACAGTTATAAATAAAATATTTCAAATGTCCTTTTAAGTAAGCAGGCAGCATTTCTCTGCTTTCACAGAAAAGCAAACATCACACTCAAATTAGTGGACGTTGTGTGTTTCTCCCTTGTCTATATTTTCAGCTAGACACATGATTTATTAATCAAGGTGGTTTTTTCCATTTGATTAAATGCTACTGTTAACTTGACATATGCCACACCAATAAAATATAGTTAATGAAAAGTGATTGAAAAGAGACTAGGGTAGGATTTACTGAAATGTCCTTGCCTTGTGACATTTCACTAGACCATAATGTTACTCCAAAAAGAAAAAAACCACCATTACACGGTGTAATTCTTGCTAGCAATGTATTTCTAGCATCCATTCTCTAGTCAAACATTTTGCAGAACCAAGAGAATCCAGTGAGTATAATAAGAGAAATAAAGGAATTTTATTATTGTAAACCACTCAGTGTCGCTTCATAGCAAGATGGGCACAAACAAATTTAATATATAAAGAAATAATTCTACCTTCTTTCTTCCTCCTCCTCTTCTTCCTCTTCTTCTTCTTCTTCTTCTTCTTCTTCTTCTTCTTCTTCTTCTTCTTCTTCTTCTTCTTCTTCTTCTTCTTCTTCCTCCTCTTCTTCTTCTTTTTCTTCTTCTTCTTCTTCTTCTTCTTCTTCTTCTTCTTCTTCTTCTTCTTCTTCTTCTTCTTCTTCTTTCTTTCATTCATTCATACTGCATCCAGTTTTGGTCACCAAACTATAAAAAAGATGTTGAAACTCTAGAAAAAAGTGTAGAGAAAAGCAACCAGGATGATTAGGGGACTGGAGACTAAAACATATGATGAACGGTTGCAGGAACTGAGTATGTCTGGTCTAGTGAAGAGAAGGACCAGGAGACACATCATAGAAGTGTTCCAATATTTGAGGGGCTGCCACAGAGAGGAGGGGGTCAAGCTGTTTTCCAAAGCACCCGAAGGCCAGACAAGGAATAATGGATGGAAACTGATCAAGAAGAGATTCAACCTAGAAATGAGGAGGAACTTTCTGACAGTGAGAACAATCAACCAATGGAACACCTTTCCTTCAGAAGTTGTGGGAGCTTCATCACTGGAGGCTTTCAAGAAGAGACTGGACTTCTATTTGTCAGAAATGATGTAGGGTCTCCTGCTTGGGCGGGGGGTTGGACTAGATGACCTACAAGGTCCCTTCCATCTCTGTTAATTTGTTAAGCAGAAGTTTTAATAGAAAGTTGAAACCTGCAAAATAGATTTCCAAAGGTTTAAACTTTGGGGAAATGGAGTGCCTGATATCCCGAAGCATGATTTTCAGTTGCAAAACATGTTTAAATCCCTTACATAGAGGGCCACCTATAAACTTCTGTCCATGTTCTTTCTCTCTTCTTCTGTTCTGCTTCCTTCTATTCAGAAATCAGTATTTGGAGAGTCTGCAACAAGGCTGTGAGTAAACTTTTATCTCATCAGATGCTAAGCAGTGCATTTACAAGCAGCCTGAAAATTGGATCATGAATCTAATGGGTGCACAGAGACCATGGATATTTATTGCAGTAGAAAATAAGAACAAACATTTCAGGAGCTAAATCTATTTACCGCCCAAAATATTGCATTCTTATGATACCAAAGAGATTTAAAATCAGCTTTTGGAATTGACCAAATGTAAGCTGTTGTACAAGTTCAGAATTTTGCTTGTTTTATTCTCCGAAATATTATTCTTAGCTCAGATTATGTATGTAAAAGGAAAGCGGTTTGTATCACAGGAGCAAAACACGCAGTGTAAGAATTACAGCTGATCTACATAATTAAGATATTGTGCATTTGGATATTTACTGGAAAAGAACAAAAAAAGGATGAAGCCAAGACAGATTTTTGAAGATAATTTATCTAGGCCTCCAAAACAGATAACTGTGTTACATTCCGGAATAGAATATCAGCAATTTGAGAGGTATTGGATCAGAATCAGAAAATCTAATCTTTGTCTCTGCTTGGGATGTTTATTACCCAACTATTTATTCATCAGAAAGTTGCATGGCCCCAACTCTCAATTTCAGTTCCATAACAGAGTTGGATGGGACCTTGGAGGTCTTCTAGTCCAACCCCCTGCTCTGTCAGGAAACCCGATACCATTTCAGACAAATGGTTGTCCAATCTCTTCTTAAAAACTTCCAATGTTGGAGGATTCACAACTTCTGGAGCCAACTTATTCCACTGATTAATTGTTCTAACCGTCTCTTTAGTTCTAGGTTGCTTCTCTCTTTGATTAGTTTCCCTCCACTGCTTCTTGCCCTGAAACACTGGAGAGGTCTAGGTAAAGGGCACCCCCTTGAATTTGAGGATATACACTCATGGATGCAAGATTTAGCAGTCTTCTTTATGGCCACACACACTGCACATTGAAAACATTGCCAATCTAGATTATCATTCTTATTTTATTATTTTTAAATTTAATTTTTTTTTTTAATTTGATTTATATGCCGCCCTTCTCCGGAGACTCAGGGTGGCTTACAATGTGCTCAGCAATAGCCTTCATCCTTTTTGTATATTTATACAAAGTCAGCTTATTGCCCCCACAAACTGGGTCCTCATTTCACCTACCTTAGAAAGGATGGAAGGCTGAGTCAACCTTGAGCCTTGGAGAGATTCGAACCAGCAGAAATTGCAGGCAGCTGTGTTAATAACAGGGTGCACTAAACCACTGTACTATCAAGGCTCTGTGGCTGCCTATGACGTTTAGTTATCCTAACTGGTTCCCAACAACCAATTAAAAACAAGGGAGTCAAAAACAGAACAACCCTTTCTACCAAATCACTTTGTAGAGTTGTTGTTGTGGGGAAAATCAGAGGCAGAAGTAGTGCTGGATATGTTTGCCATCTTGAGTTATTTGTAACAATAACAAAGGTTACCAATGCATAAATCATACCCAGCGAAAAACAAAGGATAATTTCTTCAACCTCTTAGTAACTGATCAAAAGGTGGACAACTTAGGTGGCTAGCCATCTTCTATATATTATAGCAATAGCCCCTAAACTTATATATTGCTTCATAGTGCTTTACAGCACTCTCTGAGAAGTTTATAGCATCCGCATCTTGCCCCGAACAATCTAAATCATTATTTTACCAACCTTGGAAGGATGGAAGGCTGAGTCAACTTTGAACCCATCAGGATTGAACTCCAGACTGTGGGCAGAATTTGCCTGCAATACTGCATTCTAAACACTGGGCCACCAGGACTATGATGGAATGCAAAAGACTCTTCGAATGGAGTGTGGTTATATTAATGTGTGTGGAGGAAGGTTGGGTTGGGTTTGATTGGTTGAGTTGGGTTGGGTTGGGTTGGGTTGGATGGGATGGGATGGGATGGGATGGGATGGGTTGGGTTGGGTTGGGTTGGGTTGGTTTCTTATACCAGATACTAGAAAGGCATGTTTCATCTTTTTTTCCTACTGTTGAAAAAATTGGGCAGGTACTTAAATGTAAGTTTGAGATAACATCTTACTTTCTTGGCAGTGTCTATAGAGTACAAGATGCTTTGCCACTGGGCTCCATGAAGATCTCTCTCACATCTAAGAGAAAAGTTTGAATGCTCAAGAATACCAGCAATGATTCATAAAATAGAAAAGAGAGAATGCCTTAAACAAAACCAAGCTCTATGTTATATAGGATTCTACAGAGTTATTTAGAAGTGAACTCAGACTGTAACTTTACGTAACAGCAATGCGATGCACGTAACAGTCTAATAGCAAAAACCACATTTCCTTTTGCAATACAAATAGAAGCAGGTCAAAAGCAGGGGAGAGTAGAGTGTAAATAACTTGTAGTGTTCACTGGCTTTTAGCATTGATATTCCAAAGATGTAATTCTTCAGTCTGGCAATTGCTTTTCACTGATTCTTACATCCATGCTTGAATCCCTTAGAGAAAACCATGATATGACAATAACCAATTTACCATCTCTTAGTGCTGTTCTCTTTGGTTTCAAACAACTGTGTGTGTGTCTACCAGCACAAGCTAAACAATTTTCAGATATGAAGTCTTGACTCAACACTATTGACTGATGGTGTCTTCCTCTGTCTCCCAATAGCCCCAAAACAGGGGAAACTTGAACAAAGGATGAATAACGTAATTTTAGATTTTTTTTAAAAAAATCACCAATATGATGTGCTCAAAAAAAAAAAAAAGAGAAGTCTTAAGAGTTTTTAGAATGCATGTATCTTTTCACTGTAGGGTGTAGGGTTATGCAGTGCTGTTTGTGAAGTAACAAATGTCAATTTCAGACAGAGCTCACTGAAAATATTTCTAGTATAAGCCCTATTGAGATGCATTGGCCAAGAATGCAAAATACAGGATATAAAATATACCGTGTTTCCCCAAAAATAAGACCCTGTCTTTTTTTTTTGTCTCCAAAAGAGGCATTAGGTCTTATATTCAGGGATGACTTTTTCACTGTCTCACCTTGCGGCGGCAGCACCAACAGCCCTGCCAAGCAGGAGCCCATGTGGCCATTGTCAGCCCACTTCTTCTGCGGCCACTTGCCATTCTTCGCGTGCAGTGCCCCCTGGCCTCAAAGGCCTCTAACAGCAAAACAAAGGCCGGGTGTGTTGCACACAAGCAGTGGTAAGCGGCAGTAGAAGTGGGCCGGCAAGGCGAGTCAAGTGTCGTGGTGTGGGAGGCCTGGTTGCAACTGTCCTAAAGGAAGCGGGGGATGTGGGGTAGCGCCACCCCCCATCCCCACCCTAGCTTGATTTTTACCCTTGCGCCTCCCCACCTCGGGCATTCAGGTGCAACGGAGTGGGTGGAGTGTTAACTAGGGTTTATTTTGGGGGTTAGGGCTTATATTGGGTGTGCATATAAAATCAGGCTAGGGCTTATTTTTGGGATAGGTCTTATTTTTGGGGAAACCCAGTACATATTTAGCTGGTTCGCACATGACTTAAAAGAGTGACCCAGCAGCTATGTGTAAGCTTTGCTTACAACATCTCCACTTATCTCTTCCTTGTAGAATTTCAAGTATGGCTCAAAATGGCGGGAAACATGGGTACTGTTCTTCAACAGCCACAATTTTTATTTTCGAAGCCTATTTTTAGAAAGATAAAAGTTTCCCTTGTCCGGTCGTGTAAGATTTTGAAGAGTGATGCTCATCTCCATTTCTTAGCCGAGGGAGCCAGAATTACATACACAGTGGTAGCTTGGTACATGTCATTAATTGGTTTGATGTGTACTAAAAAGGATGAATCTCAAACAAACCACATGACTTACCACATGACCCTTTCTTTCAGCCAGGAATAACTTTCTGACTGTCTTTTTTTCCCCATGTTAGAGACGTTCCCAGCATGGCCAACATCCTGTTCATCCTGTTGTTATTTTGTTGGGGGTGTTCCTTGGAACCCTGAAACATCCTCTATGGCTGTTCTACTCCTTTCGCAGCAACCTTCCCAGCATGGCCAACTTTCTGTCTACCCTCTGTAGATGTCCCCCTCCTTTTATGGTGACTTTTCCAGCATGGCCCTAATTTCCTGTCCACCCTTTGTGGCTGTCCCCCTCCTTTGCAGCAACCTTCCCAGCATGGCCAACTTCCTGTCGGTTCTCCACAGCCATCCTCCACTTCCTATCGCAGCGCATCGAGTACTAAACGAAATGCATCAAAAATGCATTGAGAACCAAATTCAATGAGCTTTGAAGCAGTCAAGGACCAAGGTAACACTGCAATAAATAAATAAATAAATAAATAAATAAATAAATAAATAAATAAATAAGTAAGTAAGTAAGTAAGTAAGTAAGTAAGTAAGTAAGTAAATAAATAAATAAATAAATAAGTCCTCCATCCTGAAAGTGAAACAGGATAAAAGGAATGATGGTATATCATCACAGGAATGCAGTCACGCTCGGTGTTTCATATGGAGACCCTTAAATCTTACCCATTTGTTCCAACTCATCAATATGTCATTGTACAGGCACTTATTTATTTCATGGAGATGTCACTAAGCTTTGTAATTTGCGACAATGAACCACAACTCCTTCAGGGTCACATCTTGGACAATGTGAGCCTGACAATATTTTTCCATACTTACTTACCAGGTTTTTCTGGCTGACCTCTGTGATAGAAGAACATGAAGCGGCAGGGGCCTTTCCTCTGAATTAGCAGACTTTGTCTCCTGTTTCTACAATATCTCAGAGCAGCTGAAAGAAGGCAGTAGAAATAGGCTCCATAACCACATTAAAAGCATTGATATCAGTAATGTTAACTCTGTTTCTGCTCCAACAGGAATGGTTATATTTTGATTATGTATGTATTTTTTTTTTAAGTTGGTAACCACCAGAGTTGTTTGGCAAGGTTGAATACTGAATGAATGAATGAATGAATGAATGAATGAATGAATGAATGAATGAATCATTTACTTTTAACAATTTAACGAGAAAAGAAGTCGCTGCCGTCTAAGGTGCAATTTTTAGAGAAACCCAAACCATATTTTGGAAACTCTACTGAATCTCTCTTGCCTCTACCCCAGGGCTGTCAAATAGAGAAAGTCTCTTTTGGTGTCCCTGTAACAAGGCCATTCCTTGTGAAGAAAAGTCCCCGAAGAATTGTGTAATTTGCTGGAGTGGGAGGTGGGGGTAGGGCAACATTTGCTGTCAGATTTAAGCAACGGAAAGGACAATCTGAAAAGGCAAAGGACAGGAGGACAGGCGAAACCAATCTTCTTCTTCTTTTTCTTTTCAAGAGCAAATTTGCAACCTTTTGCTTTCCAACAGCTGCCGGGAAAGTGTCAGAATTACGAGCAACCAAGATTCGTCGCTACAGATTACCTCATCTGAATTTTCAAAAGGGGATTACAATCCCATTAAAGGACAAGGATCTTCGGAGCTAATTAATTTTCAGGGAATTGCTTGCAAGGCCTAAGCAAGGAGTTGATTAAATATTAATACGGGATACTAAGGTCACTTTTTTTTTTTTTTGCAACCCTCGAAAATAGAGATCTAACTGCAGCATCCGCTTCGCGGTGATGGAAAATAAACGGAGAGGTCTGTGCATAAATAAGTTAAATAGATGATGGATTCTTTTCCCCCTAACATTTGATTCAGGCTTTTTGAGTCTAACTCTGTTACCAAACTTCTCTTCATTTTTTTTTTAAAAAATAAATTTCACCTCTATTTACAGCTAGGTAGAAACACATAATTAAGGTTTCTCTTTCCAGGAAGTACTGCCCAAAGCATTCGCCTGAATAGTAGACAACAAACATCTATGAAAAAGCCCAATGCTACCCTCTAGTGATCAAAATGAAGTGACCTCCAAATAACGTAGAACGCGGTAAGTGGACTTTAAACACAAGAGCAAACAAACAAACAACAAAACAACATCTAGAAGCCACGCAGGTTACTGCTGGTTTCGTTTACTTAGACATCTTTTCATGACAGAAGGGGGAAAATGTAACAATTTGAAAGGCCAAAATGTGTTTTTTTGTTTTGGCCCAATTCCTCTGTTTTAGGTTCCCAAACAAAAAAACAGCCATTTATGGGTTATTTGGTTAAAACTGAAGCAAGAACAAAAGTCTCAGAAACAAAAATCCAGTGCTGTAGAATAAAGAGGAAAGACGTTCCCACACCTCACTTCCTCAAAAGACCTATTGTTCCTAATGTTCAACCAAAATGTTGGAGATGTGACTGTTTGGATGCTACATATTATCATATATGGTGGACTTGCAAGAAAGTGAAGGCTTTCTGGATAAAAATTTGGTGGGTTATGCAAAATGTTTTGAAGAAAAAACTCCAATTTTCTCCTCAATTGTTTTTATTGGGCATAGTTAAGGGTTTTTCAATGGGTGAAACAAAATTGATATTGTATATAGTGACAGCAGCTAGGTTATTGATTGGTCAACATTGGAAAAGGGATGTTTTGCCTACTATTGGAGAATGGACTTTGAAGGTGGCCAGTTTTGCAGAAATGGTGAAGATATCAGCATACTTAAAAGACCGGACTCAAGAGACTTATGTATGGGAGTGGAAGAAATGGATAGATTATGTGCAGAATAAATACCAAACTAGGAAGTACCAGATAGTTTTTAGCTGAATGTTATGTAGAAATGTTTAGTATATAGGGGGTAGAATAGTTCAATGTCATGTAGAAATGTATAGTACACAGGGGGGAGAATAGAAGGGCGGTAAACTATGATATAATATGATTTGGATTTGGATTTCACCTTGGGGAAGTCTTGGGAGGAGGGGAGGGCTAGAGAGGGTTAGGGAGGGAAAGGGGGGGGGGGGGAATGGGAAAATTTGTATTTGTAAAACCTTTTCAATAAAAAAAAAAAGACCTATTGTCCTTTCTTTCTTTTCGGCTCTGGCTTGAGCAGTGGCTGCAGATGAAACAACATTTGCTTTGGGTGGTAGCATTTCACCCTGCTGGCAGGTGAAGTGGTCGCCTGTGTAAACGCAACCTTCATCAGGCTTTTCCAGAAAAAGATTTCATATCCTGTTTTTCTCTTTATTATTTATTTATTTATTGGTTCGATTTATATTTATTATTATTTATTTATTAATTACATTTCTATACCACCTTTCTCCCGTAGGACTCAAGGCGGTGTACAGCCAAGAAAAATATAGACACACAAACATCATAAAATTGCTAATTAAAATTATTACTTAGTTTGGCCAATTAAATAAAACCCAGAATTAGATAACATTTTAAAAAATCATTCACATGTTCATATGTTTAGCCCCGCCTGTTGGAACATCAGGGTCTTGAGGGCACGGCGGAAAGCACGGAGATCAGGGATATTTCGTATCTCCGGGGGCAGTTCATTCCAAAGGGTTGGAGCCCTCACAGAGAAGGCCCTCCCCCTGGGAGTCGCCAGTCAGCATAATTTGACTGACGGTATCCTGAGTAGTCCCTCCCTGTGAGAACGAACTGGTCGGTGGGAGGTTATTGGTGACAAAAGACGGTCTCGTAGTCTCCAGAGACTCAGGGTAGCTTACAATGCGTTAAGCAATAGCCTTCATACTTTTGTATATACCTGCTTAGTAGGGCTTTCGCCCCCCCCCTCAAGAGGTGTTTTTTTTAATACAAAGTCAGTTTATTGCCCCCACAATCCGGGTCCTCATTTTACCTACCTTAGAAGGATGGAAGGCTGAGTCAACCTTGAGCCTGGTGAGATTTGAACTCGCAATAATTGCAGGCAGCTGGCAGCTAAGTGCTACTTAACAGCACTTTAGTCCGCTGTGCCACCAAGGTTCCTTGGAGATATACCTGTTTTGCAAGACAAAGATCAAATATTGATCTTTTCTGGTGTAAAGTGACATCCCACTGGCAGCAAAAAAAAACCAAAAAAAAAAAAACTAAAAAAAAACACCCAAGGAGTGAAGTCAAGTGGACTCTTTCTAAATCCCTTTTTTTGCAACTAAAACCATCAAGAAAATCTTGCAATGCTCTAAACTGAGGAATCTTGACTTCCTCAGTTGTCCATTATATTTTGCTATTCTGTTACCAAGGTTTCAAAATGAAAAAGGTCTTCTGCAGTCATGATATAAGCCTAAGATTGAAAATGAAGCTTGTCAGATGTTACATCTTTTCTATCCTGCTGTATGGAGTGGAGAGTTGGTCTCTGACAGAAAGCCACTTGAAGAGACTAGAAGCATTTGAAATGTGGATTTACAGATGGCTGTTACTTATAAGCTGGGTTAACAAAATCACAAATGAGGAGGTGATAAGCCACCTGGGAAAACCAAGGGAAATCATCAAAACCATTAAAAAGCGAAAGTTAGAATATTTTGGACATGTGATGAGACACCCGGAAAAATACGGCATCCTTCACTTAATCCTCCAAGGAAAGATTGAAGGCAAATGAGGTCCAGGCAGAAGAAGCACATCATGGCTTCAAAATCTAAGAGATTGGTGTGTACAAAACTCAGCAGCACTTTTTTGTGTAGCAGTTGATAAAAATAGGATCACCAACGTGATTGCCAACGTCTGATGATGGATATGGAAGAGGGAGAAGGAGGAGGAGGAGGAGGAGGAGGAGGAGGAGGAGGAGGAGGAGGAGGAGGAGGAGGAGGAGGAGGAGGAGAAGGAGAAGAAGAAGAAGAAGAAGAAGAAGAAGAAGAAGAAGAAGAAGAAGAAGAAGAAGAAGAAGAAGAAGAAGAAGAAGAAGAAGAAGAAGAAGAAGTAGTTACAAGTTCCCAAAGCCTCTGAGCATCACATTCCCTTGTTGAGTTGATTTGCCCTGTTTCTGTACTTCAGAAACAAGCGTGGAATTTTCTTCTTGTTTGTTTCTGTTTATTTTCCAATCCTATTGGCAATCAGTTACCTTAGCCCATTCTCAAAGGAACTGATGAGTGCTTTGGAAAATGGTTGTTTTGTTTTGCTTTCCTATTGATTTGTTGACCTGTGCATCTGAATTTGTCTTCATTTGGTAAAACTGAGAATATAATAAGGAATATAAATCCTTCCATTCCCCACCAGCCAGTCAGAACTGAAGAAGCTTCTTGGATGAGAAGCGAAACGTCTTCGAGAAAAAACAAGGAAGTCCAGTTGCCACTTGAAAAAACACTTTTGAGACAACCATGACCTGGATGATTGACAATCTCCATAGACATTTAGCAAAGTCAACGTCTTGATCATGCTAAATTTTTCACTAAGTCATGGAATTCATCCAACCTCCTTCTCACGAAGGTATTCCAGTGAAACCATCCCAGAGAGATTATTGACTTGCTGTTGCTTCAATTCGTCAAATGAAAGGAAGGCTACCATTTTAACTCTGTTTTTAAGCTGTGCTTTTATTCATGTATCTATATGGTTTTATAAATAAATTGGCATCTCTTGCAAACAGCCTAGAATCACTTCGGTGAGATGTAGTGGTGGGATTCAAATAATTTAACAACAGGTTCTCTGCCCTAATGACCGGCTGGGTGGGTGTGGCCATGGGTGGGTGTGGCCAGGAGGTGTGACAGGCAGCCCTTGGCCTCCTGCACACCCCTGGGAGCAAAAATGGGCCACGGGGGGCACGCTGCACCCCCCCCTCCCACAGCCCATTTTGGGCCTAGTAGGCCTCCCTGCAGCCCCCTGGGAGCAAAAATGGGACGTGTGGGGACTTCTGGAAGGGTGGGGCAGGGAGGGCGGGGGCCAGCAAGCAAGGAGCCTGGATAGCTCAGCAGACTAATGCATTGTAATTTAACTCCAGCTGTCTGCAATTAGTAAGTTCGAATCTTGCCAGGCTCAGCCTTCCATCCTTTCTAAGGGAGGTAAAATGAGGACCCAGATTGTGGGGGCAATAAGCTGACTTTGTAAAAATATACAAAAGTATGAAGGCTATTGCTTAATGCATTGCAAGCTGCCCTGAGTCTCCGGAGAAGGGCGGCATATAAATCAAATTAAAAAAAAAAATTAACAACCGGTTCGGCTTAAGTGGTGCAGACCAGTTGAATCCCACCACTGGTGAGAGCTACAGGTTAGAAATTTAAAAAATAAATAAAAATAAACAGAACCAAATTTCTATTATCAAAGGAATGGTGCAGCAGTCTAGAATACAGAAGTATACAAGAATCATTCAAAGATAGTGGAAAGACTATACTTGCAGGGTTCATTTCTATAGTATCTAATTAGAGAAATTGATTGCACTCAAAAGTGATCACCTGAGGGTACAATGGCTCAGCAGTTAAAGACGTTGAGTTTGTCCGCCAGAGAGCTGACAGCCTGGGTTCGAGACCCGAGCTTCATGAAATGGGGTGAGTTCCCATTCGGTGCCCCAGCTCCTGCTCACCTAGCAGTTCAAAAGCATGCAAATGCGAGTAGATAAATAGGTACTGCTTAGGTGGGAAAGTTACAGCATTCTGTGCACCTTTGGCATATAACCTTGCTGGCCACATTGCTGCATATATTGTCTTCGGACAATGCTGGCTCCTTCGGCCAAGAAATGGAAATGAGCATCATGCCCTGCCTAGAGTCAGACACAACTGGACAGGGAAGCCTTTACTTTTATAGTGGAAAGGAACATAGGTTGTGAGTCGGGAAGAAGTGGTGGTTTTTTGAACTGGTTTTACATCTGAAAGATGGGAATAAAATATTGTTCCTATATGATTGTTATTATTATCGCTATCATGAGTTACATACTTTCTTTTGATAAAACGATTCCCACCCCACTTCAACTTGTCACATTTTTTTTTATTTTTTTTTTTTATTTTTTTTAATTTGATTTATATGCCGCCCTTCTCCGGAGACTCAGGGCGGCTTACAGTGCGTTAAGCAATAGCCTTCATTCTTTTGTATATTTATACAAAGTCAGCTTATTGCCCCCACAAACTGGGTCCTCATTTAACCTACCTTAGAAAGGATGGAAGGCTGAGTCAACCTTGAGCCTTGGAGAGATTCGAACCAGCAGTAAATTGCAGGCAGCTGTGTTAATAACAGGGTGCTTTAAACCACTGTAGTACCAAGGCTCTTGGTACATTCACACAACCAGGCAAGTTTAACATCTTAATGATAGCTGGGGCCACAGTGTGCTTTAACTGAGCCTGGTTTAGCTCAGCAGACTAAAGAGCTAAAAGTTTAGCTCAGCGGACTAACACCAGCTGTCTGCAATTACTGTAAATTCAAATCTCACCAGGCTCAAGGTTGACTCAGCCTTCCATCCTTTCTAAGGTAGGTTAAATGAGGACCCAGTTTGTGGGGGCAATAAGCTGACTTTGTATAAATATACAAAAGTATGAAGGCTATTGCTTAACGCATTGAAAGTCGTCCTGAGTCTCCGGAGAAGGGCGGCATAAAAATCAATTAAAAAAAAAAAATCTCAGAAGAATTTGTTAACTGGAAGTGTCTGTGATTCTCTAGTAGGGAGAATGAGGAAAAGAAGAGGTTAGATCCTTCACTAGTCTGAAGAAGGCCAAGCAAATCAATTCCTTATTATTATAGTCATCCTGGAAGACAGGGAATATAATGCATCAAAATTATTGGTCTCTGGAACATGCTCCCTTTTCCTATGCATTAATTCATAATCACTCATTTAAAAGTTATGAATTCTTGTCAAAGTTATAAATTTCCGTACATGTGTAAGAAATCTGGTTCTTAGCTTGATGCTTTTAGTACCTGTGCTTATTTCACACGCCATGAAAATAATAAGTTATTCTCTTCTTTTGGCACAGTTGAAGGTCTAAATTGGAAGGAGCATTCTGGATCAATTAATATGTCCAGTTTAATATGCAAAATGCACTTGGTAAAAGAAATTCATATTTAACTGGTTCCAATAGAGGGGGAGTATACTGTATATAGCTCAGGGTTCAGCTGTGGTATCCTTGGTTCTCTCTGACCTTGTTTGCTTGCAAACATTTCATTACTAGAATGTAGGGATTGCTCCCTCTTTATATAAAGTAACTTGCTCAGCCAATGTTGCGAGGTGTGTGGGTTTCTCCATGGTAGTTCCTTAGTTTTCTGCTTGGTCATTTGTCAGGTGTTAATCCCTGCTTATCTCGGTGTTGGTTGCTGGAGATGATGCATTCTGATCTTTTTTTTTTTCCTTTTTAGCTTTTTTGGCATCTCTGGAATGGTGTGCAAATATGGCTTATCTCTGTGTCTATTGATGGCTGGTTTGTTTAAATGTCAAGCTTCCAGGAATTCCCCAACGTTTTTGCATTTAGCTTGATCAAAGTTCTCAGTTGAAACCATGAGTTTTTATCATGTTGTCTGACTGCTAGTTGATATTCATGGATGCACTCTGCTGCTGTTCTGATTCTCTGTCCTACACAGTGGCTGTTACAATCCTTACACTATATGTTGTAGATGGCTTCTGTTTCTCACCCCTTCCCTTAAGCTACACGGTCTTTTGATTTACTGAAGACGTTTTGGAAGGGTTTGGTTGGTTTGTATGATGTGGTGATCTTGTGTTTTTGTAATAGTCTATTGCCATGATGGCAAACCTATGGCATGCGTGCCACAGGTGGCACGCAACGCCTTCTCTGTGGGCACGCGAGCCGTCGCTCCAGTTCAGCTCCACCGTGCATGCACACGTGCCTGTCACCAGCCAGCTGGTCGTCGGGTCTCTGCCGTGCATGCGTGGGGGGTGGGGCACATGCGGGGGGCCGTGCATGCATGTGCGGGGCGTGTGCGGGCATTTGAACACATGCATGAGAGTGGAATGGCACATGCAGGGGGTTGTGCACACATGCATGAGGACAGGGCACATGCGTGGGGGCCACACGTGCATTGCATTTTGGAAGTTCACGCACGCACGCTTTGGGCACTCGGTCCAGAAAAGGTTAGCCATCACTGTTCTATTGTTTGTTTCTGAGATGTTTTCGTTGAATGGCCATGCTTTCCTTTTTTCAGTTTGTGTTGACTGTGCTGTAGTGGGTTGAATGGTCAGGCACCTTTTAACGAAGATGCATGGATATCCATTTTTTGGAAGTTGTTGTGTAGGTAGTATGTTTCCTTTTCTTTAAGTTCTAGATCGTTGCAGCGCATCTGTAGTCACCTGAATAATGTTCATAAATAGTTCTTCTTGTGGAATGCTGGGTTGTTGCTTTGCTAATGGAGCACTTAGTTAATGTGGACCATTTTTCAATAGACTTGTATTTCTCACGTTCCATTATTTCCTCCACTGATGAGGATATCCAGAAAGGATGGTGGATTGTTTTCTTCTTCCCCAAGCTACGGTATAAAAACAAGAAGCAAACCCTACAGTCCATCACACTGATGATGTTACTAACTGAGTAATGAAATGACTGCAAGCGAACAGCCAAGCTTGGTGAGCACCAAGGAGTCCAGTATTAAATTGGTATTTGGAACAAGGAATTGGTATGAAAATTCCTTTTTTTATATATTAAAAAATAGGAAGATCAGCACAAAATTGGTACTGTCACAAACATAGGTTGACTATGGTATGTATATATGTTTTAGAGCAGTGTTCACCAACTGGTTGTCTGTGGACCACTGATGGTTCGCAAGAAAATTTTGGTGGTCTGCAGAAAAATTATTTGCATTTTTTATATTGCATTAAATCAGGGGTCCTCAAGCTACAGCCCCTGGGACAGATATGTGTTGCTGCAGAGAGTCCTCCCCTTCGGGGTCTTTTTGTGTTGGTCGGAGGGGGCAAAAATTCCAACTTGGAGTCTGATTCGGCCTCCTGGTGTGGGGCTTTGGGCGAAGGCTGGAGGGAAGCACCGCTAGTGGCGAAGAGCCGGAGGATCTTATTCCAGAGGGACAGCATCATGGCCTGGAACTAGCTGACCATATAAGCCTCCAGGCACCTGGTCTTACTCTCTTGCAGATCTTCCCTCTGCTTGGAAAGCCTATGCTTGTAGTCCTCAGTGAGGTGCTTCTACTGAGCTTCCTTCTCGGTCAGATCCAATTTGAACTGAGCTGTTTTGCCAACTTTTTCTCGTGGGGGCTGCTTAGCTCCAACAACTGCTTCCTGTTGGAGCCCAGGTGGGAAGGCAAGGAGTGGCTGGGAGAGGAGGGGTGAGTAGAGGCTGGCGAGGTACCCTTTGACATGAGTGACGTTGAGTTGGCCATACCGACTCAGTCACATGACCACCTAGCCACGCTCACCCAGTCGGTCATTAGGCAGATCATATTAGTGGTCCGCGGGATTTAAAATTATGAATTTAATGGTCCCTGAGGTCCAAAAGGTTGGTGACCTCTGTTTTAGAGTAATAAATAGCAGCAGCAATAAAGCTACAAGCCAAGCTGCATTGGGCGATTCTCCTGCAGAAGAAATGAAGGCAAGAAGGTGAAATTACATATCCTGATGGATCTCTCTATTCCTTTAAAGCAGTTGAGGAAACATTTTTTAAATTTAATTTTATTTCATATTTTCTACTCTACACAAATAATCTAATACCAATAGGGCAAAGAGACCCTCTTTCTCTTTCAATTTCCTCTCTCCATTATACTGTGTGTATATATATATATATATATATATATATATATATATATATATATATATATATATATATATATCACATTCTGGAATATGCATTGGTGGATAGAGAACATGGGAAAACTGTAGCCATAAAGGGTTAGAGTGAAAATGTCAATGCCAGAGATATTTTTCTAAAGACCTTAGATAGACATTGATTGGATTAGCCTCAGGCAATTGTTGCTGCCAGTATAGCAACAACTGGTTCCATCTATAGGTTTGGATTTTTTTCTATTTACATAATATGCCATCAAAGCTCAGTATATCATTTATGAAGACTTAAATAGGCCTAATGCTCAGGATTCTTTCTATGGCTTTGACTCTTTCTCTTTCTTCCTTCGTGGCATGAACACTTGAAGCTTCCTCCCAGAACAATTTGTCATTATTTTCCCTATTTCTCCACATTCCTTCCTAAATTCATATAGAATAGAATAGAATTTTTTATTGGCCAACTGTGATTGGACACACAAGGAATTTGTCTTGGTGCATACGCTCTCAGTGTACATAAAAAGAAAAGATACGTTCATCAAGAATCGATATTTTTCCAGGAAGGCTTTAGTTTGCCCTGCACTGTCATGAAACCAAAGTAATTCCACCTAAAGTCACCTTTGGAGAGATAGGATGGGTGGCATGTAAATTTAATAAATTAAAAAAAAACTATTACTACCAACCTGCCTTCCATTCCTGTATACTGCATGAGTCAAAAACAGGGCTGTGAAAATATCTACAGACCCCCACATCCTGGACATAAACTGTTTCAACTTCTACCCTCAAAACAACGCTGCACACCAGAACAACTAGACACAAGAACAGTTTTTTCCCAAATGCCATCACTCTGCTTAACAACTAATTCCCACAACACTGTCAAATAATTTACTAAGACTGTATTACTATTATTCTTCTCTTCCTTACTAGTATCTCTTCCCACTTATTACTCTAACCATGTTGCATTGAGCTGGCACAATGCATCCATTTCATGGGTCCATCTAAAAATGCTAAGGGTGGATGGTTTGATGTATTTTTGGTTCAAGAGGTATCTTCATTTTATACGTCTATTCTGTTTCCACATGAATCTGTGAAATCAGGCAACAGATGACAGTGGAGGATGTAGGGTGATGATATAACTATGTCTTTCTGATATTATTTATTGTATGTATTGATGACGTATATAAGAAAAAAATGTTCTTTTATGATAAATAATGGAAATATAAATAGAATAGAGTAGAGTAGAGTAGAGTAGAGTAGAGTAGAGTAGAGTAGAATAGAATAGAATAGAATAGAATAGAATAGAATAGAATAGAATAGAATAGAATAGAATAGAATAGAATAGAATAGAATTCTTTATTGGCCAAGTGTGATTGGACGCACAAGGAATTTGTCTTTGGTGCATATGCTCTCAGTGTACATAAAAGGAAAAAAAGAAAAAAATACATTCATCAAGAATCATAAGGGACCGCCTACTACCACCAATAGCCTCCCACCGGCTGGTACACTCTCATAGAGAGGGGCTCCTCTGGGTGCCGTCAGCCAAACAATGTCGACTGGCGGCCCCCAGGGGGAGAGCCTTCTCTGTGGGGGCACCTACTATCTGGAATGAGCTCCCCCCGGAGATACAGAGGATCCCAGATCTACGCACCTTTCGCCACGCTTTGAAGACCTTTTTATTCCACCAGGCGGGCCTGGCCTAATCTTTTCCCTCTTTTCTTTTTAATATGCAAATTTTAATCTGTTTTTTAAATGATTGGGGTGTTTTAATCTGTCTGGGCCAAATTGTTTAATTCGATTTTATCCTGTTTTTAAATTTTGTATTTATGTATTTTACTGTTTGGCTGTTCACTGCCCTGAGTCCTTCGGGAGTAGGGTGGTATACAAATCAAATAAAGATAAAGATAAGATATAACACTTAGTGATAGTCATAGGTTACTATTAAGCAATCAAATCATACTAGGAAACAAACAGAACAATATAAATCATAAAAATACAAGCAACATGGTTATAGTCATAAGTGGGAGGAGATAGGTAATAGGAAGGATGAAAAGAAGAACAGTAATACAGTCTTAGTAAATAATTTGACAGTGCTGTGGGAATTAGTTGTTAAGCAGAGGGATGGCATTCAGGGGGAAAAAAACTGTCCTTGTGTCTAGTTGTTCTGGTGTGCAGTGCTCTATAGCGTCGTTTTGAGGGTAGAGGTTGAAACAATTTATGTCCAGGATGTGAGGGGTCTGTAGATATTTTCACAGGCCTCTTTTTGACTCGTGCAGTCAAAATAAAATATAAAATTAAACAGAAGGAAATGATGATACAAATTGTAGATCAGGTCAATTCATGTCATCCTGATCAAATTCCTCCACCTTTCTTGAAAGTAAAAAAAGTATTTTTCCTCCCCCCCCACCCAAAAAGTTCATGTTTTAATTGAAAGCTCCGATCTCTTTGAAATCTCATCATTGTAATACAGTATAAGAAAGACCTGAAGGGTTCCCCCCCCCCTTTCCTTTAGTATTTTTCATAAGGCTTTAACATGTTTGGTTTGCGGGGGGGAGGGGGGTGTCTTTATTTTTAATTACCTTTGCAAGAGATAAGGTGGGTATGTCCCTAAACCGATTTTAGTTTGGCTGTTTTTATTATTCACATGGTGTTTAATACAGACAGCTTTGTTTAGAGGCATAATAAACAATCATGCAAATTGGCAACATGGAGATACATCTATCTCTATCTCTATCTCTATCTATCTATCTATACAGCTTTGTTTAGAGGCGTAATAAATGATCATGCAAATTGGCAGTGTGGAGATATATCTATATCTATATAATCTCTATCTCTATCTCTGTCTCTATCTATCTATCTATCTATCTATCTATCTATCTATCTATCTCTATCTATCTATCTATCTATCTATCTATCTCTATCTATCTATCTATCTATCTATCTATCTATCTATCTATCTATCTATCTAATATCTATCTATCTATACAGCTTTGTTTATAGACATAATAAACGATCATGCAAATTGGCAGTGTGGAGATATATCTATATCTATATAATCTCTGTCTCTGTCTCTGTCTCTATCTATCTATCTATCTATCTATCTATCTATCTATCTATCTAATATCTATCTATCTATACAGCTTTGTTTATAGACATAATAAACGATCATGCAAATTGGCAGTGTGGAGATATATCTATATCTATATAATCTCTATCTCTGTCTCTGTCTCTATCTATCTATCTAATATCTATCTATCTATACAGCTTTGTTTAGAGACATAATAAACGATCATGCAAATTGGCAGTGTGGAGATATATCTATATATAATCTCTATCTCTGTCTCTATCTATCTATCTATATCTATCTATCTATCTATCTATCTATCTATCTATGTATCTATCTATCTATCTAATATCTATCTATCTATACAGCTTTGTTTAGAGACATAATAAACAATCATGCAAATTGGCAGTGTGGAGATATATCTATATGTCAGATGTAAATGCCTTATTCTCTATTGTGTAAATAATGTATATATGGGATATCAGGGGTTAACTTATTCTTTGGATTTTAATGTATTCATAATTTACCACTCCTATTCCTGGCTCCACCCCTTGTATATATAAGGAGCCACCCTCACCATTTTTCCTTGCTTCTATCTTGAATATTCAGCGAATATAGAATGCCTATTATGATTAAAGAGAAATATATTTAAATCTCTAATTCTTATTATCTTTATTGAGTCTGATCCTGAAAATATTGCAACAAGCTGGTAGCAGAGGATGGTTAATTGACTCAATAAATAATTAAAAATGTCTAAGAAAGATAGGCCCAACACCAGGGCCTACAGCAAGGAAACAGAAACTGAACAAGAGATGATCAACGAATCCACTAACGCGATTTCGAGAGAATCCGAAGAATACACCACTGAAGAAGAAGAACTGATAAATGAAAATAATGACCAGGAAGAAATCGAAATAGAAAATAACGAACTCAGGTCAGAGATATTGAAGATACTAAAAAGCCAAAAGAACGATGAAAGCCTCATCGCGAACCTCCAAGAAATGCTGAAGAACAACGGAGCAGCGAGAGAGAAAAACGTCGTTAAAGAAAAACCCAAAGATCAAAAAACTGTGAGTGAAATAACTAATGAGAAAGTCGTTGTGAAAAAGAAAAGATGTGATCCCGCGCGAAATTTTGAATGGCAGCCATCTTGGTTTCAACGAACTTCAAAAGAGAGTGAAGCAGAGCCAATCAAAACGCTCAGTTCAAAATTTCTGGCGCGAAAAACGCTATCAGACGACGAAAGTGAAAAAGAAGACTCAAACTCTTCAGAAGAACCAGAATCAGAAAGTGAAGACGATTTAACAAAGTCTCAAGTAAAGTCAGCAATGAAAACGCTTTTTGCTGCTTTTGGGCCAAGATTGAAAATTTCCAAAGCACCAACGAAGAAGCAAGAGATCAAACCGACAACTCGAGACCTGCACGCTCCCATCCTGACTTCGAAGGCGACGACACCTGAGCCCAGAGAGCCATGCCGATTCCGTCCTACACCGCAGACCGGATCAAGTGCCAACGCACACGAAAGAAAGAGAAGAGCTGTCGCCACCACCAGAACCCCTAAAACCGAGCCAGAAACCGACTCATCGGAAGAGGAGCGGAACGAGAGAGCTGAGATGGAGAGAACCTTCCACGACGACGCCAAGGAAGAAATGAGCAACGCGCATGTGCAAAGCTACGTAAACGGCCCCGAAAGACTTGAACTGGCCAGAGAACCGCGCAGACTCGTTGCGAGCATCCCCATGCCGTTCTGTAATTTCCTGCACTTGCGAGACCACGGACTGCCTCAGGTTGTAAGTAATGGACAAAATAATGTGGGGAACTTACCCAGTGACTTCCCAAAACTTAGAGTTGATGGCATTAATTTACAAGAGTGGTATCAACAGCTTCAGGTTGTCTTTATGAAAGAAAATTTATTATTCTTTATAACTAATCCTCCAAGAAGACCTTGGACTTTAAAAATAGATTGTTTACATCATAGAGCGTTTTTCATAATAATATCTAGCGTGTCTCCTGCAATGTATCATAGCATCAAATCAAACCTAACTGTGTCAGAAATAATTCAATGCATGTTTAATCTATTTCACAGCGATAGCGTAGCTACAACTACAAGAATGTCTAAGGATTTCTTTTCTTCTAGAGTGAAACCAGGGGTTTCTATAAGTGAGCATTTGATATCTCTAAACAAAATAAGAGCTGAGCTGCAATTGAGGGGGGAAGTGATTTCAGATCAAACAATGAAAAGTGTTATTATCAATTCACTTGATCCATCATGGGATAGCTTTATGTCACACTTAGATACTATTAATTTAGGATATTTAACCATAGAAAGTCTATCTAACAAATTGATAGCAGAAGACAATTCAAGAAAAAATCGTTCCAGTAATCAAACTGAACACAAATCTTTTAGGAAAGTAGCTTTCCAAGAAAAATATAATGAAGCCTTTAGATGCCACAATTGTGGGTCCAGGGAACACAGTAGAAGAGACTGTCCCAAAGTCTCAAGGGAGAGACATAGGCCAGAATATAGGAGCAAATACAATTATAGACAGTCTTCCACAGATAGACACAAATATAGAAGCCCACCAAATTACAGAGAAAGTAGAGGGGGTAGAGAAAATTCAAAAGAGAGAAAATCTGGGTCACTAAATGGACTAAACAAACAAGAAAGCACCAAAACACAACAAAATGAGAACAATAATTGGCTTATTGATTCTGGTGCAACCAATCACACCACTAACAACAAAAGTATATTATCTTCATTTACAGAAGATAAGTTTGTGATAAAGGTAGCTAATCAAGAAAAGGTTCAAGTATTAGGCAGAGGAAATGTGACTTTGCCTGGTTTAGGTAAAATAGAGGGGGTATTATTAATCCCAGAAATACCTCATAACATACTAAGTGCTATAAAACTAAGCAGAGATTCTGACATCAATATAGTTTTCTCTAAGGGGAAAGCTACTTTAGAGAAGGACAAAACAAATATAGGCACTGTGATGATAAAAGGAGGTCTACCCTATCTGATAACAAAAGAAAGATGGTTACATAACATTGATTCAAATATGGAAGATTGTATTGAAGCAGATGATGAAAATGTTAGTAATAGTGACAATGATGAATGTAAAATACCTCATGATCACAAAAATACACACAATGAGAAGAAACCAAAAATAGGTAAACCAATTCATGATGAGTGTGCTCACATCTTACATAGGAAGTTAGGACATGCAAGCTTTCCTGTAGTTCAAAAAATGACTGAACACGCAGAAGGTGTCAAAATAAAAAATTATGAAAATTATTTGGAATGCTCAGTATGTAAATCCACCAAACTAAAAACCAGTCCCAGACCAAAAAAATCTAACAGATCAACTAACAATATTTTTGACTTAGTACACATGGACTTAGTTGGTCCATTAACTCCATCAATTACCTATAGAAAACGTTACTTTCTAACAATAGTGGATGATTATAGTCGCTATGGTTTTGTTTACACATTAAAGCACAAGGATGAAACATTTCAGAAATTTAAGGAATTCTACAAACGCATAGAAACACAACATAACATCAGAATAAAACAAATTATGACAGATAGGGGATGTGAATTCATGTCTAAAGAATTCTCCCAATGGTTAAAGGATAGGGGAATGCTACATTTCACGTCCAATCCATTTTCTGCGTTTCAAAACGGGATTGCAGAGAGAAAGAATTCCACACTACAAACCATGATTAGATGCACATTAGAGGATGCTGGTTTAGGCAAACAATTCTGGTCAGAAGCCCTACATTATTCAAATTACACTCAAAATAGAACCTGGTCCAGCATTGTGAATAAGACACCGTATGAGGTGATGTACAATAGGAAACCTAAATTAGCACACATGCACATATTTGGAGTCACTGCAGATGTGCACATACCTAAGCAGTTGAGGAGAAAAGGAGAAAACGTATCCAGAAGATTAAGATTTATGGGATATGAAACTGGAACCAAAGGGTACAGATTCATTGATAATAATAACAAATTTATAGTCTCCAGAACAGCTGTGTTCCATGAGCAGGCCAATTGGTCTAAATTGCACCTTAATGAGATATTTCCAAATAAATGCAAAGATGCGATATCTTGCGAGGAAGGGACAATAGAAAATCAAAACATTAACAAAAATAAGAACAAAACCAAAACTTGGACAAATAGTCAGCATAAAATAAAGACAGACACATTAACAAAAAAGGAAGCTAGATATTTGCATGATAACCATAGCAAACCTGAAAGAACTATTAGAAACAATAGAAATCAAATACCAAGTAAATACAAAGATTACATAATGCATATGAATGGAGAACAAATAACACCTAATACATATGAGGAAGTATTAAAACTCCCTCGTGAAGAAAGAGAAAAATGGGAACTAGCTATGAGAAAAGAGATGGAAAGTTTACAAGGATTAAATGTATTCACTCCTGCGATCGCACCTAAGGATAAGACAATTATAGGTACCAGGTGGATTTATAAAATTAAGAACCTAGAAGGAGGCAATACTTTATACAAGGCTAGACTAGTTGCACAAGGTTATGCACAAAAATATCCAGAAGACTATACTGACACATACTCCCCCACGGTGAGGACAGAGAGTGTTAAAACAGCTCTAGTAGTAGCATCTGCACTCAATCTGGACGTATTTCAATATGACATACAGACTGCGTATTTACACGCAAAACTAGATAAGGAAATATATGTAAGAGCACCACACAGTCAATACACTAATAAGAATGAAATTTGGTTATTAAACAAGAGTCTATACGGATTAAAGCAATCTGGCAAGAGATGGTACGATTGCTTGGTAAAAGTACTAAAGACCATGGATTTCAACGCTACCACTGCTGATAACTGTTTCTTTGTAAAAAAGAGTGATGATCACATTGAATTTGTATTAATTTATGTGGATGATATTTTATATATAGGAAAACATAAAGAGAGCAGAGAAATCTTTGTAAATAAGTTAAACGAACATTTCTCGTTGAAATCTCTAGGTAAAGTGAATAAATACCTTGGTGTGCAAATTAACAAAACTAGAAGGGGATTCAAACTTACTCAGAAAGATAAGATCATTGAACTTCTAAACAAATGTAATTTAAACAATGCCAAAACCTGTGACACTCCTATGCAAACTGATTTCCTTAGAAACACTGATGAGTCTTCCCCTGAATTTAAAGATAATACATTTTACAGATCAGTTATAGGCTCACTCCTTTATATATCTAATTGGACCAGACCAGATATTGCATTACCTCTCAATTTATTGTCAAGATATGTTAGCAAACCAACCATGTATCATTGGGAAGCTGTCAAAAGAATTCTAAGATATCTGAAAAGTACATTAGATTTTTGTTTAGTATTAGAACCTAATAATGACAAAGAACCAAAAATTACCTGTTATGCAGATGCAGATTGGGCTGGTGATACATCATGCAGAAAGAGTACTTCTGGTTATATTTTTCTATTGAATGATTGTCCAGTTTACTGGTACACTGGTAAACAAGAACTGGTAGCCACTTCAACCACAGAAGCGGAATATGTTTGTTTATCCAAAGCTGCAAATAACCTTGTATGGTTCAATGACTTGATCTCAGATGTTTGGAAAAAACCTACATTACCTTTTGTTGTGCATGAAGATAATAAAGCAGCCATTGAAATATCCAGATCCGATGCCATTGGACAAAGATCCAGGCATATTGATATAAAATTTAAGCACGTGAGACAATTATCTCAAGATGGATTCATCAAAGCAATACATTGTGATACTTCTGAACAATTAGCTGACATATTAACGAAGCCTTTACCTTCTAAACAGCACAAATATTTAACTTCTAAATTGTATGTATTATATTGTCCTGAATCTGAATGTAATTGGTGTTGTATAGCGAACCGGCATTTAGAGGGGGATTTGTCAGATGTAAATGCCTTATTCTCTATTGTGTAAATAATGTATATATGGGATATCAGGGGTTAACTTATTCTTTGGATTTTAATGTATTCATAATTTACCACTCCTATTCCTGGCTCCACCCCTTGTATATATAAGGAGCCACCCTCACCATTTTTCCTTGCTTCTATCTTGAATATTCAGCGAATATAGAATGCCTATTATGATTAAAGAGAAATATATTTAAATCTCTAATTCTTATTATCTTTATTGAGTCTGATCCTGAAAATATTGCAACACTATATCTATATAATCTCTATCTCTGTCTCTGTCTCTATCTATCTCTATCTATCTATCTATCTATCTATCTATCTATCTATCTATCTCTATTTATCTATTATCTATCTATTATCTATCTAATATCTATCTATCTATACAGCTTTGTTTAGAGACATAATAAATGATCATGCAAATTGGCAGTGTGGAGATATATCTATATCTAGATCTATCTATCTATCTACCTACCTACCTACCTACCTACCTACCTATCTATCTATCTACAGCTTTGTTTAGAGGCGTAATAAATGATCATGCAAATTGGCAATATATATATATATATATATATATATATATATATATATATATATATATATATATATATAATGCAAAATGAAGCTGACAGTGCTCTTCTATTACTGGGGTCTGATTAGGGGGGGAGGTAAAAAAAAAAACCTCTGACATCTGTTTATCCCCTGCAGCCAAGCTTGTATTCAGAATACAGTAATTGATTCTCAGCAGTCACTTGGGAGTTGATACCGACTCACTTTTTCCACACCGCACCACGCAGGTAGCTCGGCAGCTAATTCCGAATGTACATCGGCATCGTTATCTCCTGGTGAACTGTGACCCAAAACACTTTAGAGGCTCAGATGAAAGTGCTTCCTCAACCCTCCAGTGCTGAGGGGATCCAGGATTCCTCAGCCTGGTAATTCACACAGGACGCCCAATCAGAAACATTCCCCTTTGAAGCCCTCCTCAGCTGGGGAGACCATGAATCATTCATAAGTTCTCTTTCTGCAACCAGACGAAAGGCGAAGATGAGCAAAGCTCGCCTGTATTATTCAGGACGGCATCCTCAATGAGCCTCCCCGTGTTCAGCAAATTGCTACAACGGTTTTTTGCTTAGTCCTCACCTGTACGCAGCCACAGCCTTTTGTGTACCAGCTTTTTCTTTCTCCAACCCCGCCTCTGGCGTGTTTTAACAGAAAGAGGCTAATTGTTCAGAAGGGCATTAGCTTTGTTTCAAATACGAGGAGGAGGAAATTAGCTACCATCGGAACTGGAGGAGAGAGTGGGTGGGAGGGCACAGCCTTCTGACTCTAAGTAACACCAGTAATCTTTGCTTTGAAATGTCGGGGTCACATAATGACTGGCGGGTAATGAAAATTTCCATTTTAAAACCAAAGAGGGGCAGCGATAGATGGGGCTATCCATTTATTGTTTGATTTTCTTCCCTCCCCACCCCAAGGATTAATACTTGCCTACCTGACTGTTACGATGAAGCATTGGATATCCTGTGATCCAATGGTCAGTGGCAACATTTTAAGCCAGGCCGCTAAATTTTAAAACAATATCAAATTAAAATCTGGGCTGAATTGATTAAAGCCACGAGTAGCTGAGGTTATTAGATTATCTCAGCAATCCTTAAAACATTTTCTGAAAGGTAATTATTATCTCCAGAATACGAATGGGGGAAAGGAAGAGAAACTGGCAGTAATTGAGATAGGAACTGGGAACTTTGTTCCAAGAAAAATTCTTCACCCTACATTTATCCCCGTTCTTAGTATGTATCAAATATAATCAATCGGAGAGGAAATAGTACAGGACAAGGCATTGATCAATGCTTTTTAAATCTTTATTTCTGAAAGTCAAAAGGTAATTATTTGGTGAAAGGTTATAAAACTATAAACAAGGTTGAT
This sequence comes from Pituophis catenifer annectens, assembly GCF_029215685.1. Lineage (NCBI taxonomy): Eukaryota > Metazoa > Chordata > Lepidosauria > Squamata > Colubridae > Pituophis > Pituophis catenifer. Next base: position 14,941,286 of record NW_027256884.1, on the reverse strand, counting down.
TTTTAGTTTTTTTTTCTCTTTCTCTTTAGAATTCTGCAACTCAAGCAACGCCCGATGTAATGGGAACTAACAATAGCATAAGTAGCTACCATATTTTTTGGAGTATAAAACACACCTTTTTCTCCCCTAAAAGGGAGTGAAAATTTAGGGGGGGTGTCTTATACACTGAATGTAGCCCCGCCCACCCACTGGCCCCCACCCTTTGGCCTCTGCCTTGCAGCAGTTACTTGCAAGCAAACAGCAAGAAAAAACAGCTCCTTTTAGCCTAATTAGCACAAGTTGATTGGATCGGCCTCTCGACTCTCAACTGATTTGCTCTCAGCTGTTTTGCGCAGGGCTCTGCTGCTTGCTGCAAGGAGGTTAATTGCTGGAGCAGTTTTTTTTTCCCCTTGTGCTAATCAAGCTATGCTGAAAACAAAAATGAAAGTAAAGCAGGCTGTTTGCTGTTTGCTGCAATGAGGCAAAATTGCTCAGAGGCAGAGGGAGATTTCTTTTTCTTCTTTTCCTCACCAAAAAAGGTATGTGCGTCTTATATTCCGGTGCGCCTTATACTCTGAACAATACGGTAAGCAGTCTAAATCTAAGGAAATATTTCTTAAACATATAATTAACCTTTAATACACTATGCAGTAATAATTTAAATAACTTTTGAATGAGTTAGGGTTAGGGTTACTTGTTCAGTTACTTGCATTTATTTATTTATTTATTCATTCATTCATTTTATGACATGAAAGACATGGATAGCAGCAGTAAAGGTATATAGAAAGACATAATAATACGGTACACATAAGGTGAAGATATGTGGTCAATTTTGTAACGTATGAGAAACTCAAGATGTTTTATATTGAATTACAAGTTACATTTTAAAAACGCGTTGCAAATTACTTGTAAAATGTGTTAGGCAAATGCATGGAACTACTGTAGATCAGCTATGTCTCCATACATTTAGCAATTCCTAAAAACTTGAAACAACAAAAACAACAAAAAATAAGGAGAGAAGCAACCTAGAACTAAGGAGAGATTTCTTGACAGTTAGAACAATTAATCAGTGGAACGACTTGCCTCCAGAAGTTGTAGGTAATCCATCCCTGGAGGTTTTTAAGAAGAGATTGGACAACCATTTGTCTGAAATGGTATGGGGCAGTGATGGCTAACCTTTTTGCCATCGCGTGCCAGGAAGGGGGGGCAAGGGGGTCATGCACGTGCGTGCCCACACCCATAATTCTATGCAAAACGGGCCATTTTGGCCTCTGGAGGGCCTCCTAGGGAGTGGGGAAGGCTGTTTTCGTCCTCCCCAGACTCCTAGAGAGGCCATGGGGGCTGGGGACAGCAAAAAAACCGGCCTTCCAGAGCCACTGGAAGTTGGCAAACAGGCTGTTTCTGGCCACTGGTGGGCCTCTGGGGGGTGGGGAAGGCTGTTTTCATCCTCCTCAGACTCCTAGAGAGGCTCTGGAGGCTGGGGACAGCAAAAAACCGGCCTTCCGGTCCCACTGTAAGTTGGCAAACAGGCTGTTTCTGGCCACTGGGGGGCCTCTGGGGGGGTGGGGAAGGCTGTTTTCGTCCTCCCCAGACTCCTAGAGAGGCTCTGGAGGCTGGGGACAGCAAAAAACCGGCCTTCCAGTCCCACTGGAAATTGGCAAACAGGCTGTTTCTGGCCACTGGGGGGCCTCTGGGGGGTGGGGAAGGCTGTTTTCGTCCTCCCCAGACTCCTAGAGGCACTCTGGAGGCTGGGGACAGCAAAAAATCGGCCTTCTGGTCCGACTGGAAGTTGGCAAACAGGCTGTTTCTGGCCACTGGGGGGCCTCTGGGGGGTGGGGAAGGCTGTTTTCACCCTCCCCAGACTCTTAGAGACACAGCAAAAAACAGGCATTCCCCACCCCCATCCCCACCCCAAGGCCCTACGGAGGCAGGAAACAGCCTGTTTCCCTACTTCTGGTGGGCCCAGAAGCCCCGAAAATGAGTTTACGTGCCCACTGATATGGCTATGTGTGCCACCAGTGACACACGTGCCATAGATTCGCCGTCACGGGTATAGGGTCTTCTGCTCAACTAGAAGACCTCCAAGGTTCTTCCAACTCTGCTTTTCTGTGATAAGAAAAATAAAGGCCTGTTTGGGCAGAATGTATGAAACAACATGAAAAAAGACGGTTTGCCTCTAAACATGTTTATATTCCTACTTGAAAACCATCTAGCATACGTTTATAGCAGGGGTGGGTTCTAAATTTTTTTACTACCGGTTCTGTGGGCGTGGCTTATTTTGTGGGTGTGGGTTGGAGGTCATGTGACTAGGTGGGCGTAGCTAGCTGGTCAGAGTCATTTCTGGAAGGTCCTCGCACTTACGACCAGTCCTCGCACTTATGACCCGACTCATTTGTTTGCTTTTAACACTGATCAGCTGTAGGACGGCCCTTTGAAGCCCCGCGGCAAGAGTTTAAACAGTTTTTTTCCCTCTAGTCATCAGCTGGGACTGAGGAGGCAGCAATAGATTGGGGGTGGGACCAAATAAAAGGTAAGAATAACGTGGGGGGGGTTGGGAGGGCGAGTGGGGGGGAGAACTGGTTCGGTGACGTCATATCGTCACCGCTACCGGCTCGGCCGAACCGGACCGAACCGGGAGGAACCCACCACTGGTTTATAGCTAGTGCAAGTGTTCTGACCCGGCTCCCAACACGACAAACCACAACAGCACAACACAACAGGCCAAAACACAACAAGCACGACAGGCCACAACCGCAAGCTTAGAGAAGGTGGAGAATAAAAAGTCAAAGAAGCTGAACAGCGAGCAACTACTACACCTCAGCTGATGAGGGAAAATCAAGTTCTATCAGATCAAAGAAAGGGAGTAGAGCTGAAACTTGGAAATATCTTTGAGAGCCTGCCAAAGAAGCAGATTCCAAACCTTCAAAGGGAAGAGGCACTGAGGACCAAGAGACAGAAAGGTATCGTGAAGGACGGAAGGGATGCAACTGTGCTCACTTTTTTTAAAAAATGAAGGGATTGTGATTAGTGATGCAATAGAATGAGAAATTAAAAAATAAAGTGTGTGTCGGTCAAATCTATCACCTTGTGAATTGTGCTGTTTAATAGCAAAGGCTAGAGATGTAACTGAACAATTCCCAAGATGCAACAAATAGCCAAGTATTCTTTCTTGGTAATCTTTGAGGGAACAAATGACTCTCCAAATGGTTCTCCAAAGAACATATGTAAGCAGACCAGGGATGAAATCCATCAGGTTCTGACAGGTTCTGGAGAACTGGTAGCGGAAATTTTGAGTTGTTCGGAAAACCGGCAAATGCCACCTCTGACTGGTCCCAGAGTGGGGTGGGAATGGGGATTTTGCAGTATCCTTTCCCTGGAGTGGGGTGGCAATGGGGATTTTGCAGTATCCTTTCCCTGGAGTGGGGTGGCAATGGGGATTTTGCAGTATCCTTCCCCTGCCATGCCCAACAAGCCATGCCCAATAAGCCACACCACACCCAACAAGCCATGCCCACAGAACTGGTAGTAAAAAAAATTTGAATTTCACCACTGAAGCAGACTATTTTGTGTTGGGTAGATTTTGTCTCAGATCATTTTTGTTCAGTTAACTGAAACAAAAACAAAAAACAAAAGAAAAGGCAATAAGGTTGCTCAAGGTTGACTCAGCCTTCCATCCTTTCTAAGGTAGGTAAATTGAGGACCCAATTTGTGGGGGCAATAAGCTGACTTTCTTTAAAATATACAAAAGTATGAAGGCTATTGCTTAACGCATTGAAAGTCGCCCTGAGTCTCCGGAGAAGGACGGCATATAAATCAAATTAAAAAAAATAAAAATAAAAATAAAAATGACCAGAGGGCTAAAAAGACTGAAGGAATGTTTAGACTTGAGAAGAATGACAGAAGCCATGAAAGCATCTTCATGTATACCCATCTTTATATGGGAGGGTTGTTTTAATTGGGGTAAAAAGCACATTGGGAAATTAAAGGTCAGTAATAGAGCCATAATGATGGCAAAGAACTGCAGATATTGAATACGTCTTAAAAAGCTTAATAAATAAAACAAAAAGCGTACATCCTTTTGGAACTGCATGAAGGGTTGAGATGGGGGGGGGGAAACCCATACTATGTCCATGACCTTGGAGGGAGCCTTAAACTTTGACATAATTATAGATGTGCACCTTTCTAACTTGTCAGTCTGGCCTTTCCCTAAGGATTCTGCTTTTCTCAGTTTCCTAGAAGCGTACGAAAGTCAATAGTCAAAGATCTTCCACAGAATACACAGATGAGTCTCACACATATGGGCGATCAATTATCCAGTGGGGAGGGAGGGAGGGAGGGAGGGAGGGAGGAAGGGAGGAGGAGGAGGAGGAGGAGGAGGAGGAGGAGGAGGAGGAGGAGGAGGAGGAGGAGGAGGAGGAGGAAGGCAAACAGGCAGGCAGGCAGGCAAGAGAAATGTTAACATATTTATTTATCGCATGGTACATTCACGTCACATTTTGATAAAAACACAAAAGATATATATAAATATCAAATATTATAAACGTATGTATAGATTACAGGTGTATTTTTTTTTTTTTTTGCTTCATTTGTCACAGCCCGGAAATCAGCAAAATCTCCATTATAGGCTCTGCAAAGAAATGTGTTCTGTTTTGTTGAAATGCAACTATACCTACTTTTACTAAAGTATAAATTGGGGTGGGCTGTGCTTCTTTTCCTAGCTCTGTGCTGCTGAAGAACTTCGCACTATAGGCAGTCTTCAATTTACGGCTTCAACAATCGAACCCAAGGCTGTTGTTAAGTGAATTGTGTAGCATTTTACGACCTTTTGTGCCATGGTTGTTAAGCGAATCACTACAGACTCATGTGGCTATTCAGCGAAACTGGTTCCCCCCCCCCCCACCATCGTCAGACACTTCCTAGGAAGGTTGCAAATGAACCTGGGACTTTGTAATCATTGTTAAATATATGCTGGTTGCCAAACACCCAAATTTTGATCACGTGACTGTGAGGATGCTGCAATGGTCATAAGTTTAGTTTAGTTTAGTTTAGTTTAGTTTAGTTTAGTTTAGTTTAGTTTAGTTTAGTTTAGTTTAGTTTAGTTTAGTTTAGTTTAGTTTAGTTTAATGTCATTGCACCTCATACAACGAAATTAAATGCCATCTTCAGTGTACATTATAATTATAAAAATAAAGCACAAACACACATCTTTCACATTCTGTACAATTGAATTGAAAACCCCTGTTATTGCATTAATATTGCACTATACAGTAGAATTCAATATAGTTACTGCCCTGGGATAGAAGCTGTTTTTCAGCCTATTTGACCTTGTTTTTGTTATCCTGTACCGTCTGCCAGATGGTAATAGTTCAAAAAAAAAGGGATGCCTAGGATGAGATGGATCTTTAGGAATGTTTTGAACTTTCTTAAGGCAGCGGGAGCTATAAAGCTCTTCCAAAGAGGGGAAAGGGCAACCAATGATCCTCTGGGCAATGACATTAACCCTGTGGAGTGCTGTCACTGTTATCTGCCACTGTGCAACTGGCAAACCATACACAGCAGGGGTGGGTTCTATTTACTTTTATTACTGGTTCGCAATGGGATCGGACACGTGTGCTCGGCTTGTGCATGTGCCTTGCTTCTGCGCACATGCCTTGCTTCTGCGCATGCGCCTTGCTTCTGCGCATGCACAGGTCACTGATGACAACATCCTGGGCGGTGGGCGGGGCCTCCCACCAGTTTTACTACCTGTTCTTGCGAACCGGTCCGAACCGGGGGCAACCCTCCCCTGATACACAGGTGCAGTAAGTTAAAATACTCTCTATGGTACAGCAATAGAAGGTCACCAGCAGTTTTTCATTCAGTTGTTGTTTCCTGAGAAGTCTCAGGTAGTATAATCTCTGCTGGGGCCTTTTGACCAGTGCTGAAATGTGAGTGCCCCAGGTCAGGTCCTCTTTGATGCTAACACCCAGAAACTTAAAACTAGCCACTTGCTCCATTCTGTCTCCATTGATAAGCAAGGGCTGGATGTCTGATCTGTTCCTTCTATAGTCCACTATAAGTTCTTTGGTCTTATTGGTGTTAAGGGCCAAATTATTGTCTCCACGCCATGAAAGCAACTGGTCCACCTCATCTCGATAGGCAGACTTATTCCCCCCGGATGAGTCCCACCACTATTGTATCATCTGCAAATAGCATTACTGGCATGAATGGGAATGCAGTCATGCACATAAAGAGTATAGAGTAAGGGACTCAACACGCAACCCTGTGGTGTACCAGTGTTAAGAATAAGGGCTGAAGAGATATGATTACCTAATCTGACCCTCTGAGAGCAGCCAGACAGGAAATCCATAATCCAAAGGCAGATTGAATAAGAAAGCCCAAGATTTATAAGTTTAGACACTAGTCTATGTGGAAGTATTGTGTTAAATGCAGATCTAAAACCTATAAGGGTGAGAACCAGGGGTGAAATGCTCTGAAGTCTGCTACCGGTTCGGTTCGCTTCGCGCGCATGCGCACCACAGGCACTAAGAAGCCTTTTCTGAGTCTGCAAACATAAGTAGAACAGTGAGGGGGGGGGAACAGCTGTGCCGTGAAATTTAGATTCGCTAGAAAGCAGGATTTCCTGCTTTCTAGCGAATCTAAATCATGCGGCACAGCTGATTGTCGTACAGCTGATCGTCGGAACTTTTTAAAAACTTTTTAAAGCATTTTTTTTCTACCGGTCCCAGCGAACCAGTAGTAAAAAATGCTTAAAAAGTTTAAAAAAAAGTTTTGACAATCAGCTGTGCGACAATCAGCTGTTCCATGTGATTATTGGAACTTTTTTTTTAACCTTTTTTTAGCCTTTTTTTACTACTGGTTCAAACGAACCAGTTCGGGCGAACCGGCCTGAACCGGTAGCATTTCACCCCTGGTGAGAACTGGTCATAAGCCACATCTTCAGTGTCATTGTAACTTTGAACCATCATTAAGTGAATGGTTGTAAGTCAAGTTCTACTTGTAATTACATGACAAATGTAGTTAAATGACATTTATGCTAAGGTTCCAAACTGTTGTAGGGTAAAACCTAACAGCACAGAGTGTGAGTTGTGGATAACGAAACCCCTGTTTCATAATTCACCTCCAGATGAACTCAAAATATCATCTAAACAGATCAGATGTGATAGGAGAGTAGTTAAATAGCTGATTAATACTTCCAAGAAGAGATGAAGAGACACCCTCATTAAAAATGCAATTGATAAATTTATCATATAGGTTAATGGAGAAAATCAGACGTGGAATTAAGCTCTCTTCCCTATCATAATGATGATTGAAAGCATACAGTCGTGTTTCTTCACTGCTCGCTGCGTAGGGAGTCAAACTAAAACTGCAAAGCAAAAGAAAATCCGACAGGGAGAAAATTATCTAGCCCATCGTAGAAACATTTTATGTTTTAAAAAACAGGTGAATCTTTCCTGATTTTTGGACTGAACTCATTCTGAAGGCTTCATGAGAGTTTTTGATGCGGCACTAAGATTTCCTAACAACAAAAAAAAGAATGATATTCTTTTAAATAGTTGTTATTCTTTTAAACAGAAGAGCAGTGTGGTGGCCTAGTGGTGAAGACACTCGCCTTCCACTCAGAAGGTTGAAAATTCAGTCCTAGGTAGCAGCAGATATTTCTCTCCTAAAGTACAATGGTAAAAATATCTGCTGCGAACTCCATGTGGTGTCAGGAAGGGCATCCGGTCAGCAAATGCTCAACTCCATCCAGTTGCCACAACTCTACTCCGAATTAAGGGACAACAGGGTCGTAAAAAGAAAACAAATCTTTTAAACAGAAACTACAACTTTCGTATCTCAAACTGAAAAGTCACAGTCATTCCTTCTGCAAATGATTTAAAACAAAAACTCTAGGCAACTAGCAAAACATAAAAACAAAAATATGCATATAAAAACAGTAAAAAGAATAAAGAAATATGCCAGATAAAAAAATATTGGATTCCATAATTTTCAAGAACAACCTCCACCTATGCTTGAAGAGAAACGTTTTCGATCAGTGTGTGCTACCTGCTCTAACATACCTGGTGAAACATGGACACCAATCTCACAATCGATACAAAAGCTATAAGTGGTGCAAAGAGCCATGGAAACATACATGCTCGGCATTACAATACAAGATAGAAAGACCTGCGTGTGGGTTAGAGAACAAATGAAATTATACAATATCATCAAGAGAGTAAAAGAACTGAAATGGAAATGGGTGGTCACATAGCAAGAAGAACGGATGGCAAGCAAACCAAGGCAGCCTGTTGTGGTCCACCAGCAGCCTGCGGAGCTGGCAGCAGAGTCAGACAGTGAGGGGGCTGGGGAGGAACATGGGCCAGTCCTGGAGTCTGGGGAAGGCCCGGATGAGGGCTCTGCGTAGAAGGCAGAGATGGGTCCAGGGCCATCTGGGAGTGATGCGCGGATTCCGGAACCCCCAGAGTCGGACAGCAGAGATGCAGAGGAACAGGAAGAGCCTGTTCCTAGTGCACGCATGCACAGAGCTGCCAGAAGGCAAGAGCAGCTAAAGTAAAAGGGACGACTTGGGAGTAAGACCAGGAGATGATTGGCCCCTCCCATAAGGCTTAAAAGAGAAACAAAAGCACTTGGGCCTTTTGCAGGAAAGCAACATTGCTAACTCTGTTTCCAGTCGGCATCTCTTGTTTGTTTCTGAATTTCATGGGGCTTTGCCAAGTAAGGCCTTTGGTGATTATCCTGAAGAACTTCTTCTGAAGGACTTGTTTTGCAGCTAATTGGGACTCAGCTGGGAATGAATGTAATTCTCAGCTGTTACAATAAAATAGGTTTGTTTGGGACTAATTGTGTATTGTAATTACTCAGTAAGCCTAGGTCACAACACGGTCATAAAATGGATCTCACTGGATAAAAAATGTCCATGAAAAAGACCTAATATAAAATGGACCAACAACATCAGCAAGTATTGCGGATCTAACTGGCAAAAGAAAGCTCAAGACCGTATAGGTTGGAAACATGCGGAAGAGGCCTTCCTCCTGCAATGGATAGACAATAGTTAAAACGATGAAAGTTTGTTGTAGATGAAGGCATTGTTTTGGGATAGCCACATCCTGGCTGCAGAACTATGGAGTAGGCATTTAGTGGGCTATATAATAGATGGAACGCAGATTCCATCTTTTCCATTCACACATTCCATACGGCCTGTCCACTTGCGTGAATAGATGCTTTCACTCATGAGAAAATGGGAAGGAAAAGGTAGAATCACTCCCTTATTTACTTATCCCCTCCCCCAATTTATCGTTCTCACAGCCTGCATATGCCATCTATCCGTCCATGTGCTCTGTGTAAGTGTATTTCAATTAGCAACTGGGATATAGAATGATCCATAAGTGGGATTCGGATTCGGAATATTTATTAGAAACAAAAACCAGAGAGTTAAAAATACGTAGAGTATCTAAGTTAAAAGTTCTGGAATAAAATAATGGCAAATAACAACATCTCTGTTAAAATCATAATTTGGCAGCCTGTCTATCAACTGCACGTAAACAAGAGCACAGCCTAAGCTCTAATGTAATATTAATATCCTTACATTTTGTTAAGTATAAAACAATAATTTTTCTCTTTGCAGTCCCAATGAAATTTGTGGCTTCTGCTCTACCTTTAAGGCAGTGGTGAAATCCAAATTTTTTTACTATCGTTTCTGTGGGCGTGGCTTGGTGAGCGTGGCAGGGGAAGGATACTGCAAAATCCCCATTCCCTCCTTACTCCTGGGTGAAAGATACTGCAAAATCTCCATTCCCTCCCCACTCCTGGGGGAAGGATATTGTAAAATCTCCATTCCCACCCCACTCTGGGGCCAGCCAGAAGTGGTATTTGCCGGTTCTCTGAACTACCGGTTCTCCAGAACATGTCAGAACCTGCTGAATTTCACCCCTGCTTTAAGGATTTTTTCCTCATGCCCATAATAGCACTGCCAGAAAGAGGAAGAATTTTCATCAGAATTTTCAGAATCTAAGAGAGGAAAGTATGTGTGTGAACGGGCTATACATAAATATTTATATGTAAAAGATCAAAAGAAAGGGGAGTGGCAATTACCCTGCTCTGTCTTAAAGGGGATATCATAAAATCTGATAGGATAACAGATCTATAATTCTTTGATAATTTAAAACATGCTACCTTGATGAGTTGATGCAGATGAAGATCTGTCAACCACTTTCCTTTCCTGCAGTTAGTTCTTTTAACAAGACGAATTTCAGCACAGTCTTTCCTGAATTATCTGATCTTTTAACTGAACTTGATATAGAAATCAATTTAAAGAGGCTTTCTTTTTAAGGTAAGGTAATAAAAAATAAGGTGGAATTAAGAAACTGTTTTTCTGTCCAATATCTGTTGAGACTGAAATTCTGGCAGCTACGTGCTTCATTGTTTCAATTTCTCATTAGAGGAAGGGGCGGGGAGCAGGGGTGCTATTCAGCAGGTTCTGACAGGTTCTGGAGAACCGGTAGTGGAAATTTTGAATAGTTCAGAGAACCAGTAGCGAAAATTTTGAGTAGTTCAGAAAACCAGTAGTGGAAATTTTGAGTAGTTCAGAGAACCAGTAGAGGAAATTTTGAGTAGTTTGGATAACCGGCAAATATCACCTCTGACTGGCCCCAGAGTGGGGAAGGAATGGAGATTTTGTAGTATCCTTCCCCTGGAGTGGGGTGGGAATGAAGATTTTGCAATATCCTTTCCCCAGGAGTGGGGAGGAAATGGAGATTTTGCAGTATCCTTCCCCTGCCATGCTCACCAAGCCATGCCCACCAAGCCACACCACGCCCACCAAGCCACGCCCACAGAACCGGTAGTAAAAAAATTTGAATTCGACCACTGGCGGGGAGGTGTTGGTTATGAATGGGTTAACCAGAGAAATGAAACTACTACAGCTCCACTGAAGCTTGTGAGAGTCTGGAAACTTTTCAAGGACATCTTTGCAGGTGTGCAGTTGAGGCAGATGGTTCCCATAACAAAAATAACATGTTTACTTGGTCTGTGTAAAAGCCTGGGGGCTTGACTGGGAAAATCATTGTTTAATACTACAAACTGGGCGTGAGGATCTCAGAGTTAGTTTTACCTCGACCTTACTATGCCATATATTCAAGAAACAGTAAGCTTTTCAGAAACAAAATGGTCCTGGACTTTTATTAGGATGCTCAAGTTGGATGTTGACAGGGGTGGGTTCTAAATTTTTTTACTACTGGTTCTGTGGGCGTGGCTTATTTTGTGGGCGTAGCTTGATGGTCATGTGACAGTTCTTTAGGATTTAGCAGAGGTACTGGTCTACCAGGCTTTTACCTGCTTGCAGAGCTGTACCAGTCTACCCATTTGTTTTTGGAGGCACTGGTCTACCACCACACTGCCTTTTAACACTGATCAGCTGTAGGGTGGTCCTTTGAAGCCCCGCGGCAAAAGTTTAAGCAGTTTTTTTCCTTCTAGCCGATCAGCTGGGACTCGGGAGGCAGCAATAGATTGGGGGTGGGGCCAAATAAAACGTAAGAATAAGGCAGGGTGGGTGGGGGTGGGGCAGGAGGGCCCAGCTCCTGAACAAAGGGAACCGGTTCGGTGACGTCATATCGTCACTGCTACTAGCTCGGCCGAACCGGACCAAACCGGGAGGAACCCACCACTGGATGTTGACAATATCGTTTGAAACTTGCCTTTTTGGTGTGGTACCCCTTAAAAATGTAAGGACTTCCTCAAATCAAGTCAAGCTCACTTACTGGTGGCTACATGAACATGTCAATGTAAGTAAAAGGAGTCCTTGACTTATGGCCACAACTGAGCCCAACATTTGCATTTGTTATGTGAGCTTTGCCCCATTTTACGACTTTTCTTGCCACAGTTGTTAAGTGAACCACTGTACTTGTTAAATTAATTCCATTCTGCCTTTGGGATAATCGCACTTTGATTAAGAGGGGTGGATCGAGACCTTTCCTTGCCAGCATACTTTAAGAAAACAAACCCGAAGATATATCTTCTAAGAAAACTCATTTATTTGTTATAAAGAAAATAAAACATCTTACTGATCTAATAGTTACATTTTTATAATTCTCAGCAGCCGGACCTTTCTTGGCAAGAGAAGAAAGAGAAGTGTGAGAAGGAATGTGGGTGGAGAGACATGCGCAGTTTAGCTTACTGATAACAAAAGTTGGCAAGCTACGGAAAGTCTGATAGTCCAGAAATGAGAGCTCAGCTGGTAAATAAAAAAACGCAGTGACAGTAACTGGGTTGTTAACTGAATCTGGTTTCCCATTGACTTTGCTTATCAGAAGACACAAAAAGGTGATGGCACCAGGATACTGCAATTGTCATAAACATCAACCAGTTGAGAAGCATCTGAATTTTGATCATGTGATGCTGGCATGAAAAATGGTCATGTCATTTTTCCCCCCTGCCATTCTCACTTCAAACGGTCACTAAATGAATGGTTGTAAGTCAAGGGACACCTGTAACTTCATGAAAGTTGCTCGATATTGCTTTTTTCTTTCTTTCTTTCTTTCTTTTTTTTTTAAATAATTTTTATTAAACAGCTTTGTTTTTTTGAAAACGAAAAAAGAATCTTTTACAATTTTCTTCTTTTCAACAATTTCGCATCGGTAAATGTTTCTTACATACCCATTTTTTCCTCCCTTATTTCAATTTATCCTTTATATATCCTATATAATTCTTTTTTTTTTCCAATTTTTATTTATAAGTACAAACTAAACAGAACAATGAAACGTACAAAACATAAAAATATATAAACACCCATTTCAATACATGTCCAGTTTGTTGCAACTGTAATATACATTTCTCTTTGTATTTTGACTCTTCCTTATTTGGTCATTCCCTTTTGTCTATCTACTATTGATCTTTTTTTACCTATGTCTGTTCTTTGTTTCCATCGTACTATATTTGGTCATTTTGTTTCCTTCCTATTGCTTCATCTCTTTCCTATCTTTCAACCAACTATACCACTTTTCCCATACTAAGTAAAAGTCATGTTCTTCCTTATTTTGTAATTCCTTCGTGAGTCTATCTAATTCCGCACATTCCATAATTTTATTGATTACTTTATCTGGTGTTGGTATATCACTACTCTTCCAGTGTTGCGCGTATAGTATTCGTGCTGCTGTTATCATATGTATAATTAAATATGTTGTTTCTTTTTCGTAGTGTTTACATTTACTATGCCTAGTAGGAAGCTTTCTGGTCTTAGTTCTATCTTTTGGTGTGTTATTTCCTCTATTTGTATTTTGATCCTTTGCCATTATTGTTTCGCCATTGGGCAGGTCCACCACATATGGTAATAGGTGCCTTTGTGGTGGTTGCATTATGCATATAATTCTATTATTGATTTATTTACATGTATACATATAGATAACAACGTACACAATTTCATTCCTACGACCTGCATCTTTTTTGTTTCCTCTTGTTTGTTACTGCATTTCCACTCCTATATCTTTCTCATTTACTCTTTCTTTGCCTTTTATCCCTCTCCTCTAACCATTCCTACCATTTCTCCCACACTGTATAATATTCTGTTTCCTCTTTTTCTTGTATTTCCTTTGTAAGTTTGTCCATTTCTGCACATTCCGAAACTTTTCTAATCAGATTATCTTCCGTTGGCATACTGCTTTTTTCAACGTCAATTATTTTTTTCAGTGTCTTTGACTAGCAATTATGCCCTGCAGTTAGAATGATCGGAAGTTTTTTTTTTTCTTTTCTATTAAAATGTTTGCATCTTGCCTTTCTGGTGCAGCTTGCAAAAGAACCCTGAAACATGCACATACACTCACTGACGAAAATGTTAACAGTGCAAAACAACCGCAAGAAATCTTTGAACTCCAAATGCATTTCAAAGAACAACAAAAAGAAAATACTATAAATTCAAGGCTTTTTCCCCTCAATGTTTGGTTCTAGCTGTACGCCAAAAGGCTCATAACCCTATCGGAGTCGTGTAAGCTGTCTGGCCCGCATAGGTAGAATTTCATAGAATGCACACCAAACACTAAAAACCATCAACTTGAGTCCGTACCAGCTGAGCTCATTTGTAGATAAGGAAACATTCTGGTCAAGATCATTTAGAGTCTTAAAAATCTGATCTCAGCTGAGAAGTAAATTGATAGCTGGTTCAAATGAAACATACCAGAACGACTCGATCATAACAGAATAGGTTAGATAATCGATTTGTGGCAGTAATTGAAACTCTTTTCAAGACAGAATCAGAATTCAAACCCTTTTTGAGACAGATTCATCTAGAAAGCACAAATAAAACATAGGCATGGGAGTGGATCATTATAATACTTGTAATCAAGTTCGATTTATCTAAGTTGTTGCCTGTCTATCTGTTGTGTTCGCATAGATAAATCTAGGTTTATCTATATGGACAACAGATGGGAATAACGTGGATTGCCATCACCATATTGGTACTGAAAATTCAACCTAAATCTACAAGTAGCATCATGAAGCGGTTTTATGAAAATATTAAACAGCTTAAAGTATCTGTATCTGTATTATCTATCCATATCTATTCATGATTCCAGAAACATTACAACTAGAACAGTGGTGGAATTCAATTTTTTTTTACTACGGGTTCTGTGGGCGTGGCTTGGTGGGTGTGGCATGGCTTGGTGGGCGTGGCTTGGTGGGTGTGGCAGGGGAAGGTTACTGCAAAATTCCCATTTCCTCCCAATCAGCTGGGATTTGGAAGGCAGAGAATAGATAGGGGCGAGGCCAGTCAGAATTTTTTCTACCGGTTCTCCGAACTACTCAAAGTTTCCACTACCGGTTCTCCAGAACTGGTCAGAACCTGCTGAAACCCACCTATGGTGGTGACCAAAACTGGATGCAATATTCCAAGTGTGGTCCTACTAAGACTTTATAAAGCAGTACTAGCACTTCATGTCATCTTGATTTTATCCGTCTCTTAATGCAGCCTAGGATTATATTGGTTTTTTTGGCTGCTTCCGCACATTGTTGGCTCATGTTTAAGTGATTGTCCATTAGGACTCCAAGATCCCTCTCGCAGTTACTGCTATTGAGCCAAATTTCACCTAATCTGTATCTGTACATTTGGTTTGTCTTGCCTATGAGTAAAATCTTACTTTTCTCTCCATTGAATTTCATTTCGTTAGATAGGGCCCAGCGTTCAAGTCTATCAAGTATCAGGCAGAGGTGGGTTTCAGCAGTTTCTGACCAGTTCTGGAGAACCAGTAGCGGAAATTTGGAGTCGTTCGGAGAACCGGTAGTAAAAATTCTGACTGGCCCTGCCCCCATCTATTCTCTGCCTCCCAAGACCCAGCTGATCGGGAGGAAATGGAGATTTTGCAGTAACCTTCCCCTGGATTGGGAGCGGAATGGAGATTTTATAGTATCCTTTCCCTGGCGTGGGGTGGGAATGGAGATTTTACAGTATCCTTCCCCTGCCATGCCCACCAAGCCATCCCTACCAAGCCAAATCCACAGAACTGGTAGTAAAAAATTTTGAAACCCACCACTGGTATCAGGGGTTAAGGATAAGTAGGGTAACTCCCTAAAAAGTATCCTTATTGCTTACATGTGCCTGTAAAATCCAATATGATGAGAAAAATCGGAATATTGGAAATTGGGGAGGATTCTAGTGATTTCTCTATATTGATGCAGAATATGAATCTAACAATCCAAGCATCATTTCTTAATCTTTTTAAGCTTAGTCGGTAAAATCATTTATTTGATCAACGATTGGAACAATAGTGAAAATCAGACCACAAAATGAAATGACAGTGTAGTATAATAATAAGTTAATACATTATTAAATCATATGTAAAATTCTAATGAGACGACACGCAACATAACTCACTCAGGGTATAATTTATGTTTTGTTACCCCAGATATTGTTCTGGGGCAATTTGTTTGCAGACTTTCATAGCTGTTGCTGAAAATTAGCTATATTATACTGTATGTAACCTAAGGTTTGTTATCAGATTAAAGGAAAACACATGTATTTTGAAGGTAGAATTTACAAAAAAATTCTGAAGTGGTCTTGGTTAGGAGAGAAAGTATCTGAGATGTGCATTTAAAAATGTCAAGAGAGCCACACGTGATGCCTTCATGCTAAAGCAGGAAGCATTTGGTGCTTCATTTTTTTAATTATTATTTTTTTACAGTTAGACTTTCAATTCCCTGAATTTATTGTATTTGCAGTGATAATTGGGATGGCTATTTTTTTTTTATTTTAATTTTTTTGCATGATGAAATTCCTCTTAAGAGCTACAGGAAAGCTAATCCAGCCATTCTCATTTATACTTTTTGAACTTGGTCAATTCAGAAAAGTGAAGCTTTGTTCCATTAATTTTAAATCAAAATATGTAGAATTACAAAGGTGTTTTTTTCCCCTAAATAAGATGAACAAAATTCTGTATTTGCATAAAAAGATAGATCTCTCTCTTTCTCGTCTCCCTTTCTCCTTCTCCTTTCTTTCTCTCTCTCTCTCTCTCTCCTCTCTCTCTTTCGCTGTCTCTTTCTCTCTCTTTTTTTCCCCTTCTCTCTCCCTGCATGCACACATTAAGCAGTTCCTCCAGGACATCTAAGATGGATAGCAGATAGGTGTTATTTTTATAAATAAGATGAACAAAATTCTGTGTTTGTATAAAAATAAATAGATCGTCTCTTCCTCTTCTTCTTCCTCTTTCTTTCCCTTTCCTTTCCCCTTCTTTCTCTCTCTCTCCCTCCCATCCTCACTCTCTCTGTCTCTTTCTCTTTCGCCGTCTCTTTCTCCTTTCTCTCTTTCTCTGTCTCTCTCTCTCCGCTCTTTTTCTCTGTCTCTGTCTTTCTGTCTCCGTGCGGACATTAAGCACCTCCACCAGGACATCTAAGATGGGTAGCAGAGAGGGGTTAAACCCTCCTGCTGAGTTGAATCAGGCAGGATTGCTTTCCCCTCTAGAGTGCTCAGGGAAAATAAAAAATAAAACGTTGTGTGACTGAATCTATGGCTGGAATAATAACCCCCAATCTGATTTGCCTGCTGCTGCAGTCAAAGCTTCATGATTCCGTGGTACAGCCTATATTCTCAGCCCCCTTGCTACCAGCTGTTGAAACCTTGTGCCTTGAGAGACTAGCTTTGCCGAGAAGGAAAGACAGAACTAAATTATGCTCAGAGTTGAAGCACAGGGAGGAAAAAACTGAAACCCCGAAGTTCTGTTGGAAGAAATGTCCATCTGGGTTCAGTTCCAAGTGGGGAAGAAAGACACTGGAAACATGGACACTGCTTGAAAAGATGGTATAATGGTGGACAGGACCACATGGTTTTGAGGTCCTGGGCAAAAAAGGCACATGGGGGAGAGAGAGAGAAAGAAGGGAGGGAGGGAGATTTGTATCCTCTGTTGGGCTTTGAATTTGAGCTTGTATTCTGATTGGTTGTCAAGGCTCCTGTGAGGCCATACAGGGGTAATTTTGTAGGTTGTCTGTGTCCTAGGCTTGGTTGAGCCTTGTTGGGTGATGATGTAATTAAGTTTTGAGCAATTCCTATTATGGCTCTGCCTGAAGGAGGTAGGTCTTTGTTATGTAGAATAGACTGGCTCAAGCCTTAATGGCCCATTAAGGGGTGGTGGTGGCTGAGTTTCTGCCTCCCTTTCAGGGGAAATATTCTTCCCTTTTAATATGTCCTAAAATATCTCATTTTCTTAGGAGAGGGGTGGGTACTAACTTCCTACAGTTCAAAACGAAGAGCTGAACTATGAACCTCTACGTGCTATCATTTGGTACTAGGCTGAAACTAATATTCAGTTCTCTTGAGTCTCTTCCTAACCTCTTGAAAATATTTCTGGGGTGCCTAGGTGCCTGCTTGTTTTCAAGCAAACATTGCTGTGGATTATTGGGGATACCCTGTTATCAATTCTCCCCTGCCCATTCTGGATCAACTTTTTTTTCTTTTTATCAGTCCTGAAATCTTATAAAAATCATGACACATTTTAGTACAACTAGAATACCGATCAGTGCTGAATGGAATACCTGCAATTTCACATCTCCAACTGTACCAGTTCTGATTTATATATCGTATAATTTGTTAGTCGTTCTTGTCAGAATATTCATGACTGGGAAGACATAGTAACAATGTCAGCCAATGAATAGGCATAGCAACTAAATCAGCCAATTGGGAGCTGAGACAGACTGGAGCCAGGGCATGTCTTAGTCTGCAGCTTCTGATTCTGTGCAGAGAAATGAAACTGAAACCAGTAAGTTCATGTATTATTGTGTATATAAAGAAGTTAATGAATCCTGCTGAATCAGTTTATCTGTGTGTGCTTCTGGATTTGATTTTTTCAAGAAACTCTGACAGTTCTTTAACTTATAGTCAACGCAGCTCAATTTTTGTAGACCCATTTTATTTAAGAATAAAACTGTTTCATATTTATGACGGTTGCCATGTCCCGGGGTCACGTGATCCCCTTTCGCAACCTTCTGATGAGTAAAATCAATGGGGAAGTCAGATTCATGTTGCTAACTTAACAAGTGCAGTGATTCCTTTAACAACTAGGGCAGGAAAGTTATAAAATGAGACAAAACTCATTTAACCACTGTTTTGTTTAGCAACAAAAATGTTGGGCTCAGTTGTGGTCATAAGTCGAGGACTAAGGACAATTCTGGCTTCCGAAGGAGGCCATGCCCACGTTTTAGTATCTGCATGGGTGCAAATGTAGTAGCCCTTCTCTATATCTGGGCATATTGATATAAAGTATTTTGCTTGCCCATATTGAAAGATAGACTGTACGAAGCAGCCCTCCAATTACTGAATGATTTGATTCATATTTTTTTCCAGCCATTCAACCACAGCCCAGTTAGGAGACGCGTTCAATAAATACCCAGTTAATAAAATATGAAATTGCCTCTTTAATTTTGCAGGACGCCTTCTCCATATCTGAGATTATTTACGATAGAAATATCCTCAAAATGTACCATAATTTAATGTCCCACTCTATTTGTACATAAAGTAGTAAACAGTACAGAACACCCATTTAGGAATATACTCCTTACACTTAATATCTATACATCATTCTGTAATTTAGAAATATGAATTTCGGGTAATTTTCTATCCATTCAGTGCAACAGCTTCCACATTCTTTTATACGTATTTATCCTGCCCAATTAAAAAGTCTTTCAATCGTTAACAGATTCTTGCTTGTTGTTTCATGGTTTTCCTTCTGGGTAAAAAAAAAAAAGTAAGTAATAATATAAATAATAATATAATATAATTAATATAATATAATATAATATAATATAATATAATATAATATAATATAATGGGTGCATATCTGACAGATTCAGATGTCATTCAGCTATATAACTACTGAATCAGGGGTGGGTTCTAAATTTTTTTACTACCGGTTCTGTGGGCGTGGCTTATTTTGTGGCTGTGGCTTCATGGTCATGTGACAATTCTTTAGGATTTAGCAGAGGTACTGGTCTACCAGGCTTTTAACTGCTTGCAGAGCTGTACCAGTCTACCCATTTATTTTTGCAGGCACCGGTCTACTCATTTGTTTTTGGAGGCACCAATCTACCACCACACTGCCTTTTAACACTGATCAGCTGTAGGGCGGCCCTTTGAAGCCCCACGGCAAGGGTTTAAACAGTTTTTTTCCTTTTAGCCTTTCAGCTGGGACTCAGGAGGCAGCAATAGATTGGGGGTGGGGCCAAATAAAAGGTAAGAATAATGTGGGGGGCGGGGGGGAGGGCCCAGATCCCGAACAAAGAGAACTGTTTCTGTGATGTCATATCGTCACCACTACCAGCTCGGTGGAACCGGGCCAAACCGGGAGAAACCCACCACTATACTGAATACTCCCCATTTCTGATTTAACCTCAAAAATACAGGTAGTCCTTAACATACAACCTCGATTGAGCCCAAAATGCTGGTGCTAAGTGAGTCATTTGTTAAGTGATTTGTTCCATTTTACGACCTGTCTTGCCACAGTTGTTAAGTGAATGGCTGCAGTTGTTAAATGAGTAACATGCTTGTTAAGTGAGTAACATGCTTGTTAAGTGAATATGGCTTCTCCATTGATTTTGCTCGTCAGAAGGTCACAAAAGGGGATTGCATGACCTCGGACACTGCAACCGTCATAAATATGAGTCAGTGGCCAAGCATCTGAATTTTGATCACATGACCACGGGGATGCTGCAATGGTCGTAAGCAGGGGTGGGTTCTAAAATTTTACTACCGGTTCTGTGGGCGTGGCTTATTTTGTGGGTGTGGCTTGGAGGTCATGTGACACACGATCATGAGAACGCTACAAAGGTTGTAAGCAGTGGTGGAATTCAGCCAGTTCGCACCTATTCAGGAGAACCGGTTGTTAACTTTCTAAGCAGTTCGGTGAACCGGTTGTTGGAAGAAATCTTATTTTGTTTTTTCCCACTTTACACGGCTAATCCTGTAAGGAAGGCACAGCTAATCTTGTAAGGAAGGAAACATTCTGGTGTTGTTTCTAGCCTAATCTTTATTGCCCTGCTTATAGAAACTGCCTCTCTGGTTAACCCTTATTACATCGTAACAGCTAAGGCGAAGCGCCCATCGATGTGAGTGACGTTGAGTTGACCATGCCCACACAGTCACATGACCACCGAGCCACGCCTACCCAGCTGGTCATTAGGGCAGAGAACCAGTTGTTAAATTGTTTGAATCCCACCACTGGTTGTAAGGGTGAAAAATTGACATAAGTCACTTTTTTTCAGTGCTGTTGTAACTTTGAACAGTCACTAAATGAGCTGTTGTAAGTCGAGGACTACCTGTATAGCTAGTTCTGAATGGGATTGGATCCCAATGAAAGATCAGGTATATTTCTGAATACAAAATCAATGTTGGCTGGGGAGTTCTGAGAGTTGAAGTCCACCAGCCTTAAAGCTGTCACAAAGTTATTGAAGGTGTCAAAGTTGGTTGATCTTCCTCATAAAATTTTGGTCCCGTTTTTAAAAGTTATCTGTATTTCACACATTTGGTAAGCATGCAAGAAAGGAATTTCTCCTATGATGCTCCTAAACTATAAAATGTTCACAATGTTTACTCTTCTTTCAAAAAAGATATCAGATTCTTCTTTACAACAATAACTTTTATTTCTTTTATAATAGTATTATTTATGTACTTTGATTTGTGTTTAACCTTGTGGCTCTTATTTTATTCTATATTTTATTTGGTTTTTAGCCATCTTTGTTGTCTGTCCTGGATGGAAACGCATTTAAAAAACAAAAGTGAAACATGATGTACGTGGTCTTTTCTGTCTCCACATCTGACATTCTGCATGCTAAATGATTTTGCTTTCTTATCCACAATCTTTATTTCGTAATGTGAATAATTGAAAAGTACAAACCTTGTCTGTTATAGCTCTGTTATTGCTTTTTAAATATAATTATAAATATAAAAACATACGTATGGAATGCATACTGTATATTCATATGAAAAATCACCAGTAAGGCTAAAGAAATGAAGAAAGGTTTCCTACATATTTTCTATTAAAAATCACAAATATCTAATATAGATAGACTGTATGAGGAAATCAAGCAGAGTGGGGCAGAGTGGTGGCTTGGTGGTTAAGATGCTGAGCTTGTTGGCTGGAAAGTCTACAACCCAGGTTCGAGAACAGTTCTCCCCAGTTCGTCAGAGCGCGTGCAAAGTGCATGCGCGAAGCAAACCGGTGGTAACACCGGTTAGAACCCACCACTGTTTGAGACCCAAGCACCACATGACAGGTTGAGCTCCTGTCCTTGCTCCACCTCCTGCCAACCTAGCAATTTGAAAGTATGCAAATGTGAGTAGATAAATAGGTACCACTTTGGTGGAAACAGTGCTCCATGACATCATGCTGACCACATGACTGCGGAAATATCTCCAGACAGCCCTGGTTCAATGGCCTTGAAACAGAGATGAGCACCAACCCCTAGAGTCAGCAACAACTAGCAGAATAAAATCTGCGGGGGTGGTGGTGTTATGAGTTAGAAAGGTATTTATAGAACATAGTATAGAACATTTATAGAACATAGTATAAGAAATCAGTAAGCCTTCCTTCACAGTCTCCATTTGAAAGTCTACAGCAAAAATGAAGGATTCTACCATGGTTTTAGGCAGTACTGCAATGCTTAACGGTTTTTCCTATGAAGAATATATTTCTAATAATCAGCCTGAATCTCCTTTCTTTTAATTTCAACCTGACTCTCCTTATGCAGCTCTCGTTCTTAAAAGGGAAAGATTCTCCAGCTCCTTTAGATCACAGTCTTTTACATGGCCTCTTACATCTCTTCTTGGTATTCTCTTTCGCAAGCTAAATACGCCTATCTTCTTTAAAGTTTCTGTCAGGGTTCCAAGTAATGAACTCAAGCAAATCAGAACTCTGAAACTAGGATCCTCCTTAAAAATCTTCTTTATTGAGTACATCATATCGACACAGCTCTAAAGGAAAACCAATTCTAAATCTTTCCTGCGGTTTCGGTATAATTAAACTAGGAAATAATCCCATCCCTATGTGTCACAGGTCACATTGGCCAATTGGGTTAATTGGCGGGCTCTCCAGACACTCCTTCCCCGACTTTATTTGTTGCCAGTAGAGATGATCTTGGCTCCCACAAGAAACCCTCTGTTGTGTCTAGTAAGGCATTCCAACCTCCTTCCCCCCTTTCCCCTCTGTGTGGCAACTGAGGAAAAAAAATGGCTGCTGCCAGGTTCGGTTCGAAGTTGACAGTTTCTTCATAGGGATTCAAACTTTCAAAGCCTTACATTACACAGATAGCTCTCTTCTGAACCAGTGGCAGTTTTTCAAGGGTCGACCAGAAAGTGGGCTTCCCAAACATCATGTGCCCCACATCAGGTTTGAGACCCGAGCACCATGCGACAGGGTGAGCTCCCGTTCCTGACGGCAGCTCCTGCTCACCTAGCAGTTTGAAAGCATGCAAATGCGAGTAGATAAATAGGTACCACTTTGGTGGGAAAGTAACAGCATGCTGTGCACCTTGACATATAGTCATGATGGCCACATGACCATGGAAGTATCTTGGGACAATATTGGCTCCCTCAGCTAGGAAATGGAGGTGAGCATCACTTTCCAGAGTTGGACACGACTGAAATGGAGAAACCTTTATCTTTTTTTTTTTTTTACGTTTTTAGTGCCCAGAAATGGATAGTAAATTCAAGTTTAATTCAAACAACAGATCCATTACTTCCCGTGATCTTGATGTGCTGCATCTGGTTAATGCATCACAAGATTACATTGGCCATTTTAGTTGATTCATGCTACCCATGTTTAACTGATATTCTAGCATGTATAGCATCTTCTCACATGCCCTACCCACAAACTAGGTTTTTCAAAGCCTGAAAATATATATATGAAGGGAGGAGAACTTGTGGCTCAGAAGGTTAATTCAACTGCCTAACATACAGGAAGCCCAAGTTCGAATTCGAGTAAGGGTATGGCTAGCTGATGAAAGCTGTTTTTCTATCGAGACATCTGGTCTACCCCAGCATGTGGGAGGGAGTGTGTGTGTCTATATATATATATATATATATATATATATATATATATATATATATATATATATATATATATATATATATATATATATCCTACCCTCAAAACGACGCTACAGAGCGTTGCACACCAGAACAACTAGACACAATAACAGTTTTTTCCCAAACGCCATCACTCTGCTAAACAAATAATTCCCTCAACACTTGATTGATTTACTAAGTCTGCACTACTATTAATCAGCAGACTAAACTACTGTTAAAAGTAGCATTTAGCTGCCAGC
This sequence comes from Pituophis catenifer annectens, assembly GCF_029215685.1. Taxonomy (NCBI): domain Eukaryota; kingdom Metazoa; phylum Chordata; class Lepidosauria; order Squamata; family Colubridae; genus Pituophis; species Pituophis catenifer. Next base: position 14,917,517 of record NW_027256884.1, on the reverse strand, counting down.
TGCCTGCAATTACTGCGAGTTCAATTCTCACCAGGCTCAAGGTTGACTCAGCCTTCCATCCTTTCAAGGTAGGTAAAATGAGGACCCGGTTTGTGGGGGCAATAAGCTGACTTTGTATAAAATAGAACACCGCTTAGGGGGGGCCAAAAAAGCCCTACTAAGCAGGTATATACAAAAGTATGAAGGCTATTGCTTAATACATTGTAAGCCACCCTGAGTCTCCAGAGAAAGGCGGCATATAAATCAAACTAATAAATAAAATAATAAATAACATCTTCTCATCGTTCCCACCACCCATCTCCTTCCACTTATGACTGTATGACTCTATGACTGTAATTTTGCTCCTTGTATCCTTACGATTTATATTGATATTTCCTGATTGCTTATTTGTCCCCCATGACTATCATTAAGTGTTGTACCTTATGATTCTTGATGAACGTATCTTTTCTTTTATGTACACTGAGAGCGTATGCACCAAAGACAAATTCCTTGTGTGTCCTATCACACTTGGCCAATAAAAAAAAATAATTCTATTCTATTCTATTCTATTCTATTCTATTCTATTCTATTCTATTCTATTCTATTCTATTTTTCCAACCCAAATGAAGAACCTTCCATTTGTCACTGTACAGCATCACTCTGCTGAATTTGGCTCCATGTTCAAGGTCATTTGAATGGGGGTAATTTAAGTTATAAAAATATGCAGGCGTACACCCAACATGGGTACTGAAACAACAACATTTAATAATCCAAAACAGCAGGGTGTTTTTTTTTTTCCCTTTTAAATTGAGATACTCCAGTTAGCTTTTTGTGAAATGCTATATCTTTCTTTCCCCCCACACTTAATTATACAGTATGTTCTGATTCATCAACTTACTCTCTCTTCTTCCCCCACCCCTCCTTTCCTCTAAATATAAGATAATATGTTGCATGACTCCTTTTTCTGGTTTTCTTTTCCCTTAGAGAGAATGCCCAAGACTCAGTACTGATAGATCTTCATATCCAAAGGGGAGCATACTTTCAGGATTAAAGGCAAGACCCTCAATTAGACTTATCTCTGATTTCTTCAGATGTTTTTTCTAATCTTTTAATATGGGATTAAAGCGAGCTAAAACCCCAGATTGTTTTTGCTCTTAATTAAGACTTTCTAAGCTACGTTTTAAATATCTTTTCCCCCTTCTCTTTGAAAGCGAGGGTATATTCTTATTTTTTTTTAAACTCTTTCTTAATTTGGGGTAATTCCCATCTAAACTCTGATGATAATGAACTTTTATCCATTCCTGTGTGAAGCCGGGTACAAAATAGCATGCTAAGAAATAGGAAGTGCACATACATTTCTCTATAATTTGCAGGAAAAGTCCCTAAGAGACTGATTAGCCTGGCCTTGTCACATATAAGGATGATAATTATGGAGGCTTAACTGAAGATGTGCTGGATCTTTGGAGCAGAGATGACTAGATCTAAGACTGTCTCATAGATCAGCCCTAATTTTTAATATTAAACATAATATGAGAGGGGAGGGATTAAGCATTTACCCCTGAGTCTTTGTACCATTGGTCCTTCCAATAGAACGGCATCAAATTATTTTTCCCTAGAATGCCGAAACAGTTCAAACAAGATTATCTTTAATTAGTATAATCTTATGAACCTATTGTGAAAAGTTTATTGCACCCACGATGGCTCTCCCTTATTTCTTATTTAGGAACTCTTTATTACATCTCACATTGCAATTCTTAATGGTAAAAACGAATACGTGGCTCTTAGCATAATATTGTTGTATTTTCTTATTTAATAAACACCATTTTACTTCTCTAATTCTTAGATTTAAGACCGGTTGGCATTCATCTACACACTGTCTTGCCAATGGATCCAGGCGGCATTCACCCTTGCTCGCACCTCACCATTCATGTCGCCATTGCCTTGGAGATTGGATCCCAGATACTGAAAAATGTTCACCTTCTTTAGGGTTAAAGTCTTAAATCTAAGATTCACAAGACAACCATCTGCCCTGTTGCACTGTAGGGCACTGAATGCTGGGCAGCAACAATAGGGACCGAAAGCTCTCTCCATGCCATGGAAATGTGAACGCTCTGTTGGATATCGGGCATCTGCCTTCTTGACCGCATCACAAATGACACCATTTGACACAGGGGTGGGTTCTAAATTTTTTTACTACCGGTTCTGTGGGCGTGGCTTATTTTATGGGTGTGGCTTGGAGGTCATGTGACTAGGTGGGCGTGGCTAGCTGGTCAGAGTCATTTCTGGAAGGTCCTCGACTTACGACCAAGTCCTCGACTTACGACCCAACTCATTTGTTTGCTTTTAACACTGTAGGACGGCCCTTTGAAGCCCCCCCCCCCCCCCCCGCAAGAGTTTAAACAGTTTTTTTCCCTCTAGTCATCAGCTGGGACTCAGGAGGCAGCAATAGATTGGGGGTGGGACCAAATAAAAGGTAAGAATAACGTGGGAGGGTGGGTGGGAGGGCGGGGGTGGGGAGAACCGGTTCGGTGATGTCATATCGTCACCGCTACCGGCTCTGCCGAACCGGACCGAACCGGGAGAAACCCACCACTGATTTGACAGCGTTTTGGGGTGGCACCAATTATAGAGAAGATGAGAGAAGGCGGGCTCTGCTGGTATCAGGGATGGGTTCTACTTACCTTTACTACCGGTTCGCAATGGGAGCGTGCGCGAAGCTTCTGCGCATGCGCAGCTCTTCCATGATGATGTCCGGGCTGGTGGGCGGAGCCTCCCGCCACTTTTACTACCGGTTCGCAAGAACCGGACCGAACCAAGAGCAGCCCACCACTGGCTGGTATGGACATGTCCTGAGAGCAGCACCTTCCACCATTGCCAAGACTGCTTACCAACTAGAAGTCAATGGCCAAGCGACCCCACAGGCATTCAAAACAGAGATGGCAAAACACCATCAACAAAGATATGCAAACCGCAGGCCTGCACCCTGGAGACGCAGCTGACCGTGGAAAGTGGCATTCAATGATCCGAAAAGCAGAACCTGCACTTGTGGAAATATTCTAGGAAGAAGAAGAAGAAGATTTACTTCTCTAATTCCAGAGTTTTTAATTTTCTTTGGTGTAACTATAGTATGATTGGTTATAAGAATTTACTATTATTATTATTTTTTTTGAAAAATTATGGGGATCTACAAGCTATTTATATGCATTAAGTGGGTTCCTAAAATAATCCAAACAATACTTTAAATACGTTTAATACAGATGATGATAATAATTATTAAGTTTCATATTCTTAACAGTAGGTATAAAACCTATAAGGCAGTGGTGAAATCCAATTTTTTTTACTACCGGTTTTGTGGGCGTGGCTTGGTGGCCGTGGCAGGGGAAGGATACTGCAAAATCTCCGTTCCCACCCCACTCCTGGGGGAAGGATATTGCAAAATCCCCATTCCCACCCCACTCTGGGGCTAGCCAGAGGTGGTATTTGCCAGTTCTCCAAACTACTCAAAATTTCCGCTACCGGTTCTCCAGAACCTGTCAGAACCTGACAGGTTCTTGGTTTTTGAGCTTTTTGTGGCTGTGTGAGGTTCCTGCTTGTTGCAGGGGCCATTTTGGGTGAAGTGCAGCTGTTTACATTGTGTGTGAGTCAGTTGTGTTGTGTGTGTGTAAAATGTGAAAGTTGGGTTTTGGTACCTCTTATTGTTTTGTGTACTTTATTTATTATTTTTATTATTTATTATTATTGGCCACGCCCACCCAGTCACCTGACCACCAAGCCACACCCACCAATTAAGCCACGCCCATAGAACCGGTAGGGAAAATTTTTAGATTTCACCCCTGGTCCAAGGGACTTGCAGGAGTCTTCTCCAGCGCCATAGTTCAAAGATTTGCAAGACGACATAGAAGTTAAAATAGTTTTTGCATGCAAATGGACTGCAAGACCTCGAGACCTGGGGGGAAAGGAAAGATTTAAAGAGCTAACCACAATTATCTCGTGTCCCCTTCTTTCCAAGCAAGTAAGTATTCTTCATAAAGCAATTTTGGTCAGCTTGGCCAAAATAACACCATATTTTAACCTGAAAATTCCCCCAACAATCTCTCTCTCTCTCTCTCTCTCTCTCTCTCTCTCTCTCTCTCTCTCTCTCTCTCTCCCTCCCTCCCTCCCTCCCTCCCTCCTTCTCTCTCACACATGTGCGCGCACACACATACACACATATTGATAAAATATGTGATCCTTCATATGTCTCCTACTGCAAAGAACTTGAAATAATCACTAAAGCAGCAGGATCCAATTTGGCAAGAAGGTATCTTGCTGGCTCACCCTCCTGAGCAGGTTTAACCTCTAACTGCAAGAACAAAAAAATTAAGACTATCTATTTCAAAGGGCTCGAAGGAGTCTCATTATTATCATTTCTGGATGCTAAGCCTGTAACTAAATAAGGAAAGGGGGATGGGTTCCCTATGGCGACCTGAGGATCAGTCCAATTTAGAGAGACACGTCCCATTGATTTTTAGCTATAAGTTGCAATTGATCCTTTTACTGTCAGCTACGCTCGTGGACCTACCCGGTGTCACTAATCCTCTTAAGCAGCAGTCAAGGAATTGAGATAAAAGCTGTCAAATCACTTTGGTTTAGATAACACTTTTCTGAAGTTAGAGATTCTCCAATCTTCGGATGTAATGGGCCAGCTATGCAGCTCCAACATGTCTGTAATGTGCTGAGAAAAAGTGAGCACGAATGCATTTTTAAAAAGAGTATTTTAGGGCAAAAGCAGGTCATTTTATGGATTATTGTGAAATTCTTAGAATTCTATTATTCAAAAATAGCGTGTATAAGATCACACCGATGGCAGCACCTCCATTAAGGGGCACTTTAGGAATAGTGAAATGGCCAGTTTTTCATCCAGTATAATTCTCTACGGTTTTCTAAAATTGAATGCGAACTTCAAATCAGAGGTGTATTAATTTACAATTTAGATTTATTAAATCGACTAATTACCCAAGAAAGTAAAATTAATACACAGTGTAAACGTTATTAAATTTTAAAATATCAAATAATTAATCTTATGTGGGTGTGTCACCTTACTAAATGAAAACCGCGCAAATTTAGATTTTAATATAACTATTGTTAAATTAACAATAACATCTTTATTTATCTTTATCTTTTTTTGAAGCTTGAAATAAGCACTTGGCCTTATTGCCATGCGCTCAAAAGCCCGATTGGGCTTAATATCAGGGGATGTCTTATTTTGGGAGAAACAAGGTACTAAAAAAAGTGATGTTATTAGCTTGTTTTAGAAAATACACTTTTCCCAAAAGGTTTCCACAATTTTGGCCACCACTGTAATTGCGGAATATATTATGAAAGCTGAAGATTTATAGAACTTCTCAAGCTGACTGCTATTAGTAGACGAGAACTTTTTGGAGAAAGTTTGGGGCTAGACAAATTTAGATTCTAAACCACGTACAAATTGTAGACATTAACCTACTCTGTGCTTGTTATCACTATGGCTTAAACTTTTATAACACAATGTAATGTGTTTTATGGGCCCTACTACATAACAGAGTTATAGCATTGGTGTACTATTGAATTAAGCGAAATAGCAAGCATTGAGGTACAATCCCTAAGCTATATGGATTTGTGATGCCATAAATTTTGAGTAGGAAGCTTTAAACAGCACATTCTTTTCTTGTGTTTTGGTATTAATTCTCACCCATGTATCCATCTGGATTTAGTTTTGTTCAGCTGCATGATTGATTTCCCAAACAATGTTCCTAAATATTAAAAATTACAATTATCGGGTATTGTATTGTGAAAAACCCTTACCGACTAGACGAATGCTCATCTCTATTTCTAAAGCTATTCCTTGCTATTCAAATTTATCTTTTTCTTCACATTATTCATCCTGTACATTATTTTGGTCTCCCACTGATACAAATATACATATCTGCTATACCATATCCTGTCAGGAAAGCTTCCTTGTAGATAATTTTTTTTTAAATGAGCGGTTATATTGATGAGTTAATTTTACCATATTGATATTCATATTGGATATGTATTTTATCTAAAAAAACCATATTGTTATTCCAGCCAATGCATGCAATAAATTGGGACAAGAGCATTAGCCTTCAAAGTTGCCCATAATCTTCGCTTTTCTCTTAATACCAGTGGCCATAAAAAAAATAAGGTTACGTAATCATTATTTCAGAACTTTTAGTTCATATCTGCCTTCATTAGAAATAATCAATTTTCAGATGGAATCATTTTAGGAAAGGAGCTATTGATTTTTTTTTTCCTTGAGATATTAAGAGCATTGCATAGAGAATCGTTTCTTCATATTTGAAGGAGATGGTTTTTTGGCCTCTCTTTCTTAAAAGGTAGTTTTCAATGGATTCAGGCCAAGTTAATCAAATAAAGGCCTAGTTTTCAATTACAGGAAAGCAGATTTCAGCTGAACATTAGGGAAATATTATTGACAGGAGGAAAAGTCGTTTAACAATAGAAGAATTGTCTGGACTGATAGTAGTAAGTTCACTTGTACAGTGTTGGAAGAAATGTCCATCTGGGTTCAGTTCCAAGTGGGGAAAAAGACACTGGAAACATGAAGACTGCTTGGAAAAATGGTTTTTAATGGTGGACAGGATCACATGCCTTGAAGATCTTGGGTGAAGGTGGAGGGGCGGGGAAGGGAAGAGATGGTGAGAGTACCTGGGTTTTATGCCCTCTCTGGGCTTTTGAATTTGAGCTTGTATTCTGATTGGTTGTCAGACTCCAGTGGGGCCATGCAGGGGTAACTTTGTAGGTTGTTTTTTTTTTTTAGTCCCAAGCTTGGTTGAGCCTTGCTGGGTGATGATGTAATGAAAGGGCTTTCAGCAATTCCTACTATGGCTGTGCCTGATGGAGATAAATCTTTCTTATGTAGAATAGACTGGCCCAGGCCTTAATGGCCCATTGACAAAGGTGTGGTGTGTGTGTGGGGTGTGTGTGTCTGAGTTGGTGCCTCCCTTTTAGGGGAAATATTCTGCCCTTTTAATATTTCCTAAAATATCTCATTTTCCTAGGAGAGGGGTGGGTGCTAGCTTCCTACAACAGGTTGTCTTATAACTCTGGATTTCCTATATCAAGTTGTTTCCAAATGGCTTTGGAAAAAAGCAGAAAAAATCCTGTTCCCCCCCAATTTTTCTGGGTTTTTTTTCCAGGCCTTCTCATCTCTAGCCCTAAGTCAAGAAATGTATCACCTATTATTGGTGAACTTGATATGTTCTTAGGTGGACCTTGATGTCTTTCAACTAGCTATTTGTTTTACATTTTGAAGATTTTTCTTAAAAAATTCAAAATTCAGGCCTTCAAGGTCTAACTACATTACACAGAGGAACAGCTTCTAATATACCCATTATCTGAATTAAAAAGGCAATTAAAAAATTGAGGCTAAAATATATATTTAAACAAAGGAGTTGTTCTCAAGGCAGACAAAAATGTTGAATGTCTTATTTCCATTTCTCTGTCTCTTTCTCTCTTTATTGGGACACATGTTGTCGTAGCCCCTGTGTCCACCCTCAACAGCTTTATTTTTTTAAAAAAGTGATTTTATTTAATCATATTTATCACACAAAGCACCCAAGCTGTATGTAAAATATGGATTAGCAGGGTGTTAAAAGTCCATCTGTTGCTGATAAAATTCCCGCATGAAGTTGCGTGGCAACCTTTGTGGAGGCGAGCGTGCATCCAAGGCTCCCCATGTTCTTTTTGTTGTGTTTCCAAGTGTGTCCTTGATGCAGAAATGGCAGGTAGATTTTTCTCTCGCTGGGATGTTGGCTGTGAAGAGAGGCTCCCATTACAGGGGTGTTACAGCTGGGTTGAAATTACTGGGATCTCAAAATGATTCCTCTTATGTTTTATTCTTCCCCGCTGCCAGCTTTACAGTCCTAGGATGCCGAGATGCGTTTCGGTTTCCTTTCTTTGTTCTCCTTTCAGACAGGACAACAAAATAGATCAACTCAAACTTTAAGTGCCAAGGGAATGGCGGGAATGATCCAAAACTCTTTGCTGGGCCTTCTTTAGCCTTGGGTTTATTTCCAATAGTTGTGATGCTCATCCTGACAATTCGGGAATTCCAAGGTTTTCTTACTATAGTTTATTGCATGCTCCAAAGATTGAATCTTTTGAGAAGACACATCGCCATGAACATCACAACATTAACTTCAGTGACTATAGGGTGCTTGTCATTTAAGTAGCAGAATGAATATTAGGCAGTCGATTTGTGTGACATTAGTATGGATTAGACCAGGGATGAAATGCTCCCGGTTCGGACCGGATCGCGTGATCCGGTAGCGATGGCGGAGGGTGGTTCGGAGAACCGGTAGCAAAAATCCCTGCCCCCCCATGCCCAGCTGAGCTGCGTGATCATCAGAGGCTTTTTTTTTTACTTTTAAAAGCATTTTTTCGACAACCTCTTTGGCCGAAAAAATGCTTTTAAAAGTAAAAAAAAAAGCCTCTGATGATCGTGTGGCTCAGCTGGGATTGTCAGAGGCTTTTAAAAGCATTTTTTCTACAACCACTTCGGCCTTAGAGGTTGTAGAAAAAAAAATGCCTTTAAAAGCCTCTGGCGATCCCAGCTGAGTTGCCTGATTGTCAGAGGCTTCTAAAAGCATTTTTTCGGCAACCTCTTAAGGTTGTAGAAAAAATGCTTTTAAAAGTAAAAAAAAAGAAGTTGACCATGCCCACCCAGTCACATTACCCCCCACCACCACCACGCCACGCCCACAGAACTGGTAGTAACAAATTTTACATTTCACCATTGGATTAGACTTTTTGGAGTTCACTTTTGGAGTCCTATTTTTCAGAGTAGCATACATGTTTAAAATCCCTTCCTTCTCAAGAGGGTTTCATTACTGACTAGGTGGCTCAGTGGCTAAGACACTGAGCTTGTCGATCAGAAAGGTCGGCAGTTCGGCGGTTCGAATCCCTAGTACAGGTCTCCTGCGTGAGCAAGGGGTTGGACTAGATGACCTCCAAGGTCCCTTCCACCTCTGTTACTGTAACATGAAACACATGCTCACACTCACATGTATCGGGGTGAAATCCAGCAGGTTCTGACAGGTTCTGGAGAACCGGTAGCGGAAATTTTGAGTAGTTTGGAGAACTGGCAAATACCACCTCTGGCTGGCCCCCGAGTGGGGTGGGAATGGAGATTTTGCAGTATCCTTCCCCTGCCACGCCCACCAAGTCACGCCCACGAAGCCACACCACACCACGCCCACCAAGCCACTCCCACAGAACCGATAGGAAAAAAAATTGAATTCTACCACTGACACGTATGATGTTATCCATTCAATTGTGCCCAGCTCTTGGTGATTCTATGGGCCAGGTTTCTCCGCATCTTCCTATCTTGATAGATAGATACAGAATACTAGAGTTGGAAGGGACTTTGGAGGTCTTCTAGTCCAGCCCCCTGCTCAAGCAGGAGACCCTATACGATATTTCAGACAAGTGGCTGTCTAATTTCTTCTTAAAAGCCTCCATTGATAAAGCACTCACAACTTCTGAAGGCAAACTGTTCCACGGGTTAATTGTTCTCACTATTAGGAAGTTTCTAGGTTGCTTCTCTCCTTGAATGATTTCCATCCATTGGTTCTTGAGACAGGTTTCACCTAATCTGTACTTGTACATTTGGTTTTTCTTGCCTAAGTGTAAAATTTTATTTTTCTCTACAGTACATTTCATTTTGTTGGAGAGGGCCCGCTGTTCAAATCTGTCACTTCCGGTTTTCAGCAAAAATGCCCCATAGCAAAGAATGGGTTCACTTAACAACCGCCACATTAATAATTGGCACCAAAAAAAAAAAAAAGGCTGTAAAATCGTGTGGGTAATGTGGGTAACCCACTTTACGACTGTAACAACTTATGAACATAATAGCGGTAGCACTTAGACTTATATACCGCTTCACAGTGCTTTATAGCCCTCTCTAAGCAGTTTACAGTCAGCATATTGCCCCCAACAATCTGGGTCCTCATTTTACTGATCTTGGAAGGATGGAAGACTGAGACAAGCTTGAACTGGTCAGGATCGAACTCTTGGCAGTGGGCAGACTTTGCCAGCAATACTGCATTCTAATCACTGCAGTACTGCACCACCATTGCAAACATCAGTCAGGGACTACATTAGGGGTGAAATGCTCCCGGTTCAGACCGAATCGCCCGATCCGGTAGCGATGGAGGCAGGTGGTTCAGAGAACCGGTAGCAAAAATCCCTGCCCCTCCCCAATTGCCGCACAATCATCAGAGGCTTTTTTTTTAATTTTTAAAAGCATTTTTTCTACAACCTCTTTGGCCGAAAAAATGCTTTTAAAAGTAAGAAAAAAAAGCCTCTGATGATCGCGCGGCTCAGCTGGGATCATCAGAGGCTTTTAAAAAAAAAGAAAGAAAGCCTCTGCTGATCAGGCAAGTCAGCTGGGATCGTCAGAGGCTTTTTAAAAAAAAGAAAGTGAAAAAAAGAAAGAAAAAAAATGGTTTTAAAAATAAAAAAAAAGTTGGCCACGCCCACTCAGTCATATTACCCCCTCCCCACCAAGCCACATCCACAAAACTGTTAGTAACAAATTTTACATGTCACCACTGGACTACATGCATGTGATTTTTCCCATGGAAATAAATTCTAATTAAAAGTATTTTTTGTTTCCTCTCTTTTTATCCAGTTTCAGATTTCTGTGGTTATCTGACTTCCCTGCAAATTGTTTTAATTGTTGGCTAGCTGCAATTTTCTTTATGCTTTCTTCCTAAATTGCATCTGTCTCTAAATGCCTAGTTTGCATCTCTACCCACCTCCATCTCTGCTATATTTTTCTACAACCAAATACTGTGCTACGACTGCTTTTCATTGTGAAATCTGTCAAGAAATGGGCCTATTGACTGCTTTGCTTTAAAACAAGATATTGTATTTAAATTATGTGTCAGAACTGGTGCCTTCTTTATAGGTGACCTGCTGAGAGGTTAGCCATGCAACCTTACTCTTTAGAAGCTTATGCATCCTATAAATCAGGAGAGCTATTATATTATGTATAGATACCAGGATTCTGATGACTCTGGCATAGGGTGGTGTTTTTGTTTTTTTTTAGTTTTTATGCTGTAAGCTTGTTTTTCTTCACATAGAAAGTTTGAAATGCTTTTTCAGTTAATTGTTTATAATTATTACTTGTAACCTCAACATAATGGACTTTTATATTGTCTGAGTTCCCAGAAATTCAGTCTCGTTTCTGTATTCCTCCTTTATAAGAGCATAGTGGTGAGAGCTAAGCCCTCAGGACCAGGAGAAGGGAAAAGGTGTCTGTCTGTCTGTCTGTCTGTCTGTCTGTCTGTCTGTCCGTCCATCCCTCCCTCCCTCCCTCTATCTATCTATCTATCTATCTATCTATCTATCTATCTATCTATCTACCTACCTACCTACCTACCTACCTACCTACCTACCCTGTTTCCCCTAAAATAAGACATCCCCTGAAAATAAGCCCAATGTGTTAAAATAACCCCCCCCAAAAAAATAACCCCTCACCGAAAATATATAAATTCCAGAGCAGCTGATCCCTGCCATTTCCTCTGGTTAGGGTTAGGGAGACAGAGCTGGAAATCAGGTAAGATGGCAAGAGGAGCCCCATCTTGTTCCACGCGCTCCAAAGTAATAAGACATCCCCAAAAATAAGGCCAAGCAATTATTTCGGGATTCAAAAAAATATAAGACAGGGTCTTATTTTCAGGGAAACACGGTATCTATCTATCTATCTATCTATCTATATATCTATCTATCTATCTATCCATCCATCCAGTGGTGGGATTCAAATAATTTAACAACCAGTTCTCTGCCCTAATGACCAGCTGGCTAGGCATGGCTCGGTGGTCATGTGACCATGTGGGCGTGGCCAACTCAACATCACTCCCATGTCGATGGGAGCTTCGCCTGTAGTAAGGGTTAACTAGAGAGGCAGTTTCTGTAAGCAGGGCATTAAAGATTAGGCTAGAAGCAGCACCAGAATGTTTCCTTCCTGCCTTCCTTACAGGATTAGCTCTGTAAAGTGGGAAAAAAACAAAAGGAGATTTCTTCCAACAACTGGTTCTCCGAACTGCTTAGAAAGTTAACAACCAGTTCTCCTGAATAGGTATGAACTGACTGAATCCCACCACTCTATCTATCTATCTATCTATCTATCTATCTATCTATCTATCGGGTGGGTTCTACTTACTTTTACTACTGGTTCGCAATGGGATCGCGTGCGGCGCTCGCTTTGCTCAAGTGCGCGCCTTGCATCTGCGCATGCGCAGATCGCTAATGACATCCAGGGCGATGGGTGGGGCCTCCCACTGGTTTTACTACCGGTTCTTGCAAACTGGTCCGAACCAGGAGCAACTCACCACTGCTATCTATCTATCTATCTATCTATCTATCTATCTATCTATCTATCATCTATCATCCTTCCTCCCTTCCTTCCTTCCTTCCTTCCTTCCCTCCCTTTTTATTTTTATTTGTTTGTTTGCTTCCTATCTTTAATATTTTACAAATAACTCAAGATGGTACACATATCAAACACACCTTCCTCTTCCTATTTACCTCACAAAAATAACCTGTGAGATACATTGTGCTGAGAGAGAGAATGACTGGCCCAAAATCCCCCAAGTTGGCTGGCTTGTATGGTTAAGGCAGGATTTGAACCCACACCTTCCTGTTTTCTAGCCTGATGCCTTAACCACGAAACCAAACAGCTTCTCTTCCAGATTTTTGATTTTGTCCTAGGAACGAATAGAAAGCATTCAATAATAGTTATATATATTTTAACAGCTGCTTATTTTATTCTGCAAGCTGAAAGAAAAGACTGTACAGTTCTGGGATGAGCCCTCTACATCTTGACTAGACCTATATCTGCATTGAGAATATAGCTTGGTATTTTTGTCAGACTTCCGTATTTTTTTGGAGTATTAGATGCACCTTTCCCCCCACAAAAAAGAGGGTGAAAATGTGGGTGCGTCTTATACTCCGAATGTAGCCCCGCCCAGCTTCTCAAATGGAGGTTTCAGAGGCTGAAAAAAGCATCAGAAAAGAAGCTTCAGAAAAGAAGCCCCCAAACAGAGCTTCAGAGGCTTTTATTCTGAAGCTGTTTTGGAGGCTTACAGAGGCAGGAAAAAAAAGCAAAAAAAAAAAAAGCAAGGCACAGAGCTCACAATTAAGGAACCTGTTCCTAAAATTCACCTTTGGGAACAGCTGACGGGGGGTATTCCGGGAGGCCGATCCACCTGCCAATCAGCTTTTTTCTCATTTTCCTCCCCAAAAACTAAGGTGCATCTTATACTCCGGTGCGTCTTATACTCCAAAAAATACGAAATATTGAATATATTTCAATATCAGTCAACGGACAAAGTGATTTGAAGACTTTCAGAAGGCAAGTCAAAATGGAGAACTGGGTATGTGAAGAGGATTGGCGCTCGACTGTTTTAGGTCTGCAAAATAAACAATTACAGTACAAAATAGCGACTGCAATCCTGCTAAAGAAGAGAGTAGTTGGGGTAACTCTGGAAAGTCAGCCAGAATCTCAGACATTCAGAGAGAGAGAGAGAGAGAGAGAGAGAGAGAGAGAGAGAGAGAGAGAGAGAGAGAGAGAGAGAGATATGGAGAAAGAGAGAGGTGGAGAGATAGAGCTAAAGAGATAGAGGGAGATAAAGAGATAGGCAGAGACAAACAGATAGAGAAATAGTGATATAGATATTATGTGTGTGTTTATGTATGTATACACACACACACACACACACACACATACAGAGAGAGGGGGTGGACGGATGGATTGATGGATAGATAGATAGATAGATAGATAGATAGATAGATAGATAGATAGAGGTGGATGGATGGATGGATGGATGGATGGATGGATGGATGGATGGATAGATGGATAGAGATAGATAGATAGATAGATAGATAGATAGATAGATAGATAGATAGATAAATAATCAGTGGGTGGGTGGATGGATGGATAGATGGATAGAGATAGATAGATAGATAGATAGATAGATAGATAGATAGATAGATAGATAGATAGAAGGGTGGGTGGTTGGTGGGTGGGTGGGGTGGGGTGGAGAGAGAGAGAGAGAAAAAACTTCAACTATTTTTATTTATTTACAACCCTGTGGACCACTGTCCTGTCCTCACCTGGATGTTGCCTAAATTCATGTTCATCGCGTCGATGACACTATCTAACCATCTAGTCCTCTGCCGTTCCCTTCGCCTTTTGCCTCCCACAGCAAATTTTACAATCCAGAGTAAAAAAGGAACAAGTTCTCTTTCAAGTAATATACAAGCAACAAACTCCTGCTCAAGACTGGCACCCAAAACTATCAACTGGAATGTTAACGGGGAGGAGGAGGAGAACCACCAGGCTCTTCGGAGCAAGGAACCTACAACTCGGGGGAACCACGACCAAAAATGCTCCTGTGGAGGGGAGACTCAAAGCAAGCCCACTTAATCTTATCTATATATATATATAAAAAGAGATTCAAGTTCCAGCCATTCTCCTTCATGATTATTTAAAATGGAATTATAGCAATTGCTCAATTAAAAGCGCTCCCGGTCTGTATTTCTGTCAAGAGATTAGCTTAACAATTACGGAACACACTAAAGAGATTTATCTATACCATCAAACTTTCCTGGGATCTTAAACACACAATATTTTATCTTTTAAATAATTCTCTGAAGCAAAGAGAGGCCTTTCTCGGTTTTCGCTAAAGCACCATTCTGTTACAGGTTAATGCAGGCAGAAGCTGTATCAAAAGATGGCAAAGCGAAGCTTAGCGTGGGAGAGGGTTTTTATCTAATGAAATATCTTCATGTCTTCATCAAAGCTTGCAAACTATTTGCATCACAGTAAGGAGAACCTGAGCCGTCCACTTTGATTGTCTGCATAGCTTCTACATTAATTCCCTTTTTATAGGTCTCTTCATCATGTTGTTGGAAGAAATGTCCATCTGGGTTCAGTTCCAAGTGGGGAAGAAAGACACTGGAATCATGGAGACTGCTTAGAAAGATGTCTTAATGGTGGACAGGACCACATGGTTTTTTGAGGTCCTGGGCAAAAAAGGCACATGGATGACAGAGAGAGAGAGAGAGATTTATCCCCTCTATTGGGCTTTGAATTTGAGCCTGTATTCTGATTGGTTGTCAGACTCCCATGTGGCCATGCAGGGGTAACTTTGTAGGTTGTCTTTTGAGTCCCAAGCTTGGTTGAGCCTTGCTGGGTGATGATGTAATGAAGAGGGTTTTGGGCAATTCCTATTATGGCTGAGACTAATCCTATCTTTGTTGGATCTTGGGTGAGGGCATTTGCTTATGAATAGACCTAGCTATCTCTTTATCTCTTAAGTGCTGACATCTGCTGTGGGTTAATGAGAGGGTGGGGGCTATTAAGAGTGAGTCTGCTTCCTGCCTAAAAAACATGTTTCTCCATTTCTCATCCAGGGAGGAACAATAGTCTGCCTTTTTAATATTTCTCAGAATATTTCACTTTTCTAGGAGAGGGGTGGGCGCTAACTTTCTACAATATCTCTCTCTCATTTTTGAGTTATTAATGAGTGGATAATCTGAAATAACGTTAACTTTTCTCCCAAAGGTTAACGATTTTTGTCAATGTATTAGATAACTCGTCATCCTTACCTAATCAGAGAAATAGAATGACCGCAGGCGGATTGCTATTGTTTCGGTTTTAAAATTAAAGAAGAAAATATCATTTTATTTAAAAAGGAAGATGTGATCGAGAGAAATATTAGATGCTATTCGTTTAACAAAGGGACAACATCGATGACAACGTTTGTGGTTGATCTGCCATTCATTAAGAACCCTCTTAACATTTGCACTTCTTTTTTCTTCAGCTGACCATACTGGAACATCCGTTTCTCCAGGAGAGTGGGTCAACCTATTTTCCAAAGTACCTGTGATGACACTTACAATTCTATGGAATTGTCCTGGGGGTGCTTCTTGTGTCACGGAATTATTTATTTATTATTTATTAGTCCAATTTATGTGCCGCCCTTCTCTGGAGACTCAGGGCGGCTTACAATGCGTTAAGCAATAGCCTTCATACTTTTGTATATACCTGTTTAGTAGGGCTTTCGGCCCCCCCTAAGTGGTGTTCTTTTTTAAACAAAGTCAGCTTATTGCCCCCACAATCCGGGTCCTAATTTTACCTACCTCCGAAGGATGGAAAGCTGAGTAAACCTTGAGCCTGGTGAGATTCGAACCTGCAGTATTTGCAGGCAGCTGGTGCTAGTTAACAGCACTTTAGTCTGCTGCGCCACCATGGCTCTTACAAGTAGTTACACAATAAATGTCTCATCAGAAGCCATTTTTCATAACTTCCCTAATTCTGTGTTTGTGTGTGTGTGTGTGTGCGCGCGCAAGCACCTTTGTCATTGATATAGCCAAGGCACAATTTGGACATCACTAACATCAGACTGGTTGCCGTAGCCAATGAGATTAAGTAGAAGAATGGACAAAAGAGATACACGAATGCCTCTTTTTTCCCCCCTTTGTCTCATAAAAGGCCTAGGACAATGATGGCTAGCCTTTCGATTGTCGCGTGTTGAAAGCGCGCACGCAAGCTTGTACCCATAATGCAATGCGTGCGGAACCCCTCCTGCTCCCCACGCCCCACGCATGCACACGTGACCCCTCCTGTGCTCCCCCCATGCCCCATTTTGGGCCTAGTAGGCTCCCTGCACTTATAACCCATAATCAGTGGTGGGTTCCTCCCGGTTCGGTCTGGTTCGGCCGAGCCAGTAGCGGTGACGATATGATGTCACCGAACCAATTCTCCCCCCCCCGCCCTCCCACCCACCCACGCACCCACGTTATTCTTACCTTTTATTTGGCCCCACCCCCAATCTATTGCTGCCCTCCTGAGTCCCAGCTGATGACTAGAGGGAAAAAAATTGTTTAAACTCTTGCGTGGGGCTTCAAAGGGCCGCCCTACAGCTGATCAGTGTTAAAAGCAAACAAATGAGTCGGGTCGTAAGTGCGAGGACTGGTCGTAAGTGTGAGGACCTTCCAGAAATGACTGACCAGCTAGCCACGTCCACCCAGTCACATGACCTCCAAGCAACACCCACAAAATAAGCCACGCCCACAGAACCGGTAGTAAAAATATTTAGAACCCACCCCTGCCCATAATGCAATGCGCACGCGACCCACACACAAACACCGCCCACCCACGCATGCACATGTGACCTCCCGTGCATGCACGGCAGAGACCCAAAAATCAGTTGGCAGGCAGAGGCACGTGCCAGTGGTAGGTTGCCCCCAGTTCAGACCGGTTCGCAAGAACCGTTAGTAAAACCGGCAGGAGGCTCCGCTCACCGACCCCGACGTCATCAGGAAGCTTCTGTGCATGTGCGCACAGCCCCGTTGCGAATCGGTAGTAAAGGTAAGTAAAACTCACCCCTGGCGCGCGCGCATGTATGGTGGAGCTGAGCTGGGCTGACGGCCTGCGTGCCCGCAGAGAGGGCTCTACGTGCCACCTGTGGCATGCGTGCCATAGGTTCACTCTCACAGGCCTAGGATAACCTAGGTAGGACAAGCTAAAATGTGCCAGAGAAGCTACATGAGTAAAGAATCCGAGTTCATCCTCTCCTCTTTGTAAGTTCAAATACAGCAGGAAATCAATGTTAAGAGCTTATAAGGATTTCTTTTCAAAGTTATTTTTTTTTTAAATGTTGGATCTAATGACACAAGAATTGGGTTTTTATGTGTAACCATTAAATAATCGTAATGCCCGGTTAATGGACTAATGAGTCAGTGACAAGCTATATAAGCTTCCAGTGAACCTCAGCTTTTCGGTGACTTCTCTAATGAAAGATCCATACGAGGTCCGTCTATTGCCACGAGAGAGATAGCAGGAAAGTCGCCTAATCAATTGTGATGGTAAATCAATTGATCTGTAACCCTGTTTTCATAGAGTGAAAAAGATACAGAAGGGAGGGTTTTACGACCATCTCATTTTTTTTTCCAGCTGGGAAAAAAAATAAAATAAAACAATCCATGAATAAAAGAGACAGCATGGTATTCGGAATGGGGGAGAAAAAATGTTTCCTGTATTATTGTAATTCAAAAGATAATGGAGAATCTGATTATCCGCTTTATAGAAATGTCCGTTACTTTGATCATTTCCAAGAGATTTGAAGCCACAAAGGTTTAAAAATGTAAAACACACAAAGGAGCTGCAAGCAATTTGCTCTCACACCTGAATATATAGGATTACGATGAAAAACAGGTATGTGGGTGCCATCTGCAGTAGCTCACCGATGAAGGCTTGGAAAATAGTTCCAATATACCCCCTTAGGATAAAGGTGGGCAAATGTGGCCCTTTTACAACCTGTGGACTTCAACTCCCAGAATTCCTGAGACGGCCGTCTCAGGAATTCTGGGAGTTGAAGTTCACAGGTTGTAAAAGGGCCACACTTGCCCACCCCTGCCTTAGGAGAATAATGAACTCAGATTATACAGGCAGTGCTTGAGTTACCACCACAACTGAGCCCAAATTTTCTATTTTGCGACATTTCTTGCCACCGTTGTTAAGGGAATCACTGCCACTTGATAAGTTAGTAACCTGGTTTTTAACTACCTTTTGCTTGTCAAAAGGTCACAGAAGGTGATCCCGTGACCTCGGGAAACAGCAGCGGTCATGAGTGCGAATCAGTTGCTGAGCGTGGGAATTTTGATCCTGCGATCCTGGGAATGCTGCAAAGGTTGTAACCGTGAAAAAACAGTCATAAATCACTTTTTTTCCAGTGCCATTGTAACTTTGAAGGGTCACTAAATGAATTGTTGTAAGTCTAGGACTACCTGTAGTGAAAGCTGCTCTTCCCCAAAGAGTGAGGAACCCATGCAGTGGTGAAATCTTCTCCAGTTTGCCACTGGTTCACTGCCCATGCATGCACAGTGCGTGCCAAACGCATGCTTTGCATGGAAAAGGGAGGTTTGGGAAGGTAAGTAGAACAGCGAGGAGGGAGGAACAGCTGTGCCACGTGATTTAGATTCACTACAAAGCAGGATTTCCTGCTTTCCAGTGATTTTAAATCGTGCAGCACAGCTGATCGTTGGAAATACCAGTTCAGAGGAACCGGTAGCTTTTTTTTTTACTGGTTTGCCCAAACTGGTAGTTTTTATCAGTATCGGTTCGTCAGAATCAGTGCGAACCGGTAGCATTTCACCACTGAACCCATGGATTGTGCAGATGAGGTCCCTATCATGATTTTTTTTTGGACACCCTTCTGTGGTTGCTCAGGGTAACATAATCAAGGATAGAAAAAAAACACCCTGCAATTTGAGAGTTTTAGCTTCACCGTCCCACAGGTGCTTTTTCAGGAGGCAACTGGACTTTCTTGGCGGGTTGTTTTTTTTTTTCTTTTGAAGATGTTTCGCTTCTCATCCAAGAAGCTTCTTCAGCTCTGGCAGGATAGTGGGGAATGGAAAGATTTATATTCCTTGCAGAGCTGAAGAAGCTTCTTGGATGAGAAGCAAAACATCTTCAAAAGGAAAAAAAACAAATAAGTCCAGTTGCCTCCTGAAAAATCACCTTTGGACCAACCATGACCTGGATGACTGAGAACCTCTACAGACTTTTGGACTTTGTTTTTCCTTGAATATGTTTTGCTTCTCATCCAAGAAGCTTCTTCAGCTCTGGCAGGATAGTGAGGAATGGAAGGATTTATATTCCTTGTAGAACTTTTCTATTCCCCACTCTCCTGCCAGATGAGAATAGAGAAGTTCAAACCTAGATTTAGAGTTAGCAGCAAACCACCTGGTTTGCATATATAAAAAAAGAAGGCCAAAGATAAAAAAAAACAGACCTAGAAGAAGATGGAGAGACTGTTGTGACCCAGGCCCACGTAGTTAATATTAAATGCAAAAGAGTTCCAAAAAAACAAACAGATTTTATTAAAACAGCTGAGAATTAACTCATTCTCAGTGTATTCCAAATTAAATGAAAGCAAAGTCCTCAAAACACCATTCTTCAGTTTATCTCTGACCTTGGGATAATTAGGCAAACTGCCAAAGGGTTTTCTTGGCAACAGTTCAGGAATAGAAGAAAGAAATACATCCAAACACGAAGCAAATCTCTCAACAGTTGTTTTCTGGCAAAGAGGCCCAGAGCCATTGTTGGTCTTTTAAGCCTTATAGGAGGGGCCAATCATCTCTTGGCCCTACTCCCCAGTCGTCCTCTCTGCTTTAGCTGCTCCTGCCTTCTGGCAGCTCTCCTCATACATGCACTAAGAACAGGCTCCTCCTGTTTCTCTGCCTCTTTACTGTCAGCCTCTGGAGGCTCCGAAGTCCGCGCATCACTCTCCGATGGCCCTGGCCCCATCTCTGCCTCCGACGCAGAGCCCTCATCTGGGCCTTCCCCAGCCTCCAGGACTGGCCCATGTTCTTCCTCAGCCTCATCGCTGTCCGACTCCGCTGCCAGCTCCGCAGGCTGCTGGCAGACCACAACAGAGACAATATCAAAGACACACTACAACAGCATCAGATAACAATAGTTGAGGCCAGTGGTGGGATTCAACCGGTGTAACAACTGGTTCGCTGAACATGTGCTCCGCATGCACGCGGTGCGTTTGAATTCAGCTCTAAAATTTACCTTCTACTGCAGCCCCGGTGAGTAAAACAGCTGATGCACAGCAATCCTCTCTGCGGCGCCGATCAGCTGGGCTTCAAACAAAGGAAATAAGGATAAATAAAGCGCAGGGGCAGGCGGGCGGGCGGGCCCAGCTGATTGTCGGAGTTACCGGTTCGCCCGAACCGGTCCGAACCGGTAGAATCCCACCCCTGGTTGAGGCTGCCCAAAGTGCAAGAAACAGAACTTTGTATCTCCCTTGACACTGAAAGAGGAGGAGGAAGAGGAGGAGGAGGAGGGAGGAGGAGGAGGAGGAGGAGGAGATCCTTCTCATAATCTGCTCAAAAGTAAGTTCTGCACTGATAGGGTTTTTTTTCCTAACTTGAACACTGTATCCAGGCTTTTTTAATGAGTTGTCAACATTGAATCAGGACTCTGTAAAAAGTAAAGTTTTGGGTAAAGTTTTCTCCCTTAGTTACAGAGGAAAATATCTGAGCAGCAGTTCTGACAATGGGCCTTCCTTACCATCTTCCTTTCCTCCCTTTGAGTTTGCCTGCCCATGAGGTTCAAGAGAAAATGTTAATCTCATGCATGGGGGAATTGGGGGCTCATCAGTTATTGATGACCAAGCAGAACACAAAGATAGCCCGCTACCTCCCAACAGACCAAGTTGCAAGCAAATTGCCCTCTGATTTGTATTCTCAGCTTTGCAACCGTTCTGGGGGAAATCAAAGAGAGAGAGTCTGCAGGCAGGTTCCCGACTTCAGTCATAAGTTCTAAATCCAGTCTAGTTTGTGTGCTGTAACTTTATGGGTGATCCAGAACCTAGGCAGAAGGAAACAGATTAAGGAAGTTTAATTCTGCTATAAATTACAGGGTGATAAATACAGTGTCCCACGGTGGGGAGGTTGGGGGGAGAGAAAGCAGTGGCTTAATCAGGATGGCATCCCGAATGACCTCTGACAAGAGAAGTACAATGTGTATACTATCCATGATTGTTTCTTTGCCATATCTGGTTCTCCTGCACAATCTTGGGGAAAGACATACCGTAAACATTTTGGGGGAAGGGGAGCTGTTATGCCAGAAGGAGGAATAACAATATGAAGGTTTGCTCTGACAGTGAAGCTAAAAGTCTGTAGAGATTCTCAGTCATCCAGGTCATGGCATTATCCGGTTAACCTAATTTTGCGAAGCTTCTTCTCCGGTAACATTGTATTGCTAACTAGGGAATACAAAACCTTTGCCAGACCAATTCTCGAATACAGCTCATCTGCCTGAAATCCACACTGTATATCGGACATTAATACGATTGAGCGGGTCCAGAGGTATTTCACAAGAAGAGGTATTCCACTCCTCTACTCACAATAGAATCCCTTATGCCACCAGGCTTGAAATTTTGGGCTTGGACAATCTGGAACTGTGCCGCCTGTGGTCTGATCTAAGCATAGTATACAAAATTGTCTGCGACAACGTCTTACCTGTCAACGACTTCTTCAGCTTCAACCTCAATAATACATGGACAAGTAATCTATACAAACTCAAGATAAACTGCTCCAAACTCAATTGCAGAAAATATAAATTCAGCAACAGAGTGGTCAACGCCTGGAATGCTCTACCTGACTCCATTGTTACATGAACCCTCACAGCTTCAACCTTAAACTGTCTATCGTGGATCTCACCCCATTCCTAAGAGGTCCATAAAGAGGGCGTGCCAGTGGTGGGATTCAAATTTTTTTACTACTGGTTATGTGTTCATGGCTTGTTGGGCGTGGCATAGCTTGGTGGGAATGGCTTGTGGGTGTGGCAGGGGAAGGATACTGTAAAATCTCCATTCTCTCCCCACTCCAGGGGAAGGTTACTGCAAAATCCCCATTTCCTCCCGATCAGCTGGGACTCGGGAGGCAGAGAATAGATGGGGGTAGGGCCAGTCAGAGGTAGTATTTACCGGTTCTCCAAACTACTCAAAATTTCCGCTACCGGTTCTCCAGAACTGGTCAGAACCTGCTGAAACCCACCTCTGGGGCATGCCTACACCAGCGTGCCTACAGTCCCTGTCCTACTCTCCCCATTTATTTGTATTCATTTCCTTCATTCATGTCCATGTTCATATTTATACCTGCTATCTTGTACATGTTTGACAAACTAATCAAATAAATAAATAAATAAATGGTTGTCCCAAAGTTGCTTTTTCAGGAGACAACTGGATTTTCTTGTTTTTTCTTTGAAGACGGCTCACTTCTCATTTCATTGAAGGAATGAAATAGTGGCCAAGGAGAGGTAGAATGGCAAGCAAGAGCTAGAGAAATGCCTTTCAACAGTCAAGACCAAAAATTCAACGAACTGCCTTGAAAGAAGCAGCCAGCTTTATGGACTCAGTTCAAGTTCAAATCTTATTGTCACCACAAACAGATGAACATATCAAACCTAGTCTCGTGGGCTGGTTAATTTTTCCCCTCGCCCTTTTACTAACCTATACAAGTAGGGAATTTTTTGGAGACTTTAAAGTTGGTCAACAAAGAAGGATTACCACTCCCTTCCCCCCTTTTTTGTTTCTATTAATATTTTGACAATTAGACTGTATTGTTTTTATAATTGATGCAAAGTCTCTCTTGAGAATTATTGTCACATGTTTCTCCCATTTTTACAATGCTTGTCCTTGATATCTTTGGGTATTTTGATTTCTTTTAATATGTTGCATAAACCTCTCCTTAAAAGCTCTTCTTCTGGTGCGCCCATAATTTCTGGAGAGAAGCTGTTCCACTGATTAATGCTTCTCACTGTCAGGAAATTTCTCCTTAGTTCTAGAATAGCCTCATTCAGTCGATCAGAAAATGTAATAAGCCTTGACCAATTCAAGGGAAAAGTTTCATTTTTTTTTTAAAAAAATGCTAATTGCTTTTCATATTGTAATTCATTGAATAAAAGCCATTGGCCAAGTTCAATGAATTACATTTCTTCCTTTTCTGGTCAAGTTAATGTAGCTCTCCCATTAGTTTCAATGGGATCTACATCTGGTTAGCTCACTTTGATTTGTCTGTAATATAACTACCATTAAAACGATACCTTTCCTTTATTCTGAGTATCATCCAAAGGCAGTAGATGTATACAATCTCACACTTAGTTACCCATTATCTTGAAAGGAAGTGGGGTTGAATGAAGGGATTACAACAGATTAGGGATCAATGATGGAAACAATCGACTTCATACCAGCATGTTTGTTTGTTTTTTTGCCATATCAATGTTGGATAGATAACACTGAGCAGAGTAGAAAGATTCTTACTCTAGAAGAAAGGAAGGAAGGAAGGAAGGAAGGAAGGAAGGAAGGAAGGAAGGAAGGAAGGAAGGAAGGAAGGAAGGATCGATTACATCCAGGTGTCATGCAGTGAACTCTGGATAGATGCTGAAAACAAAGCAGATACTACCTAGATACTAGTTTAGCTAGGCTATTTTAGACACACACACACATGTATATATACACATACTCACATATATAGACACACATACATATCGGGGTGGGTTGGGGTTTGAGGGTTTTTTATTGGTTTACAAGAAAGGTCCACCAGTGAGGTTTTAAATTATTCTTCCTACCCCAAAATAAGACATCCCCTGATAATAAACCCAATTGGGCTTTTGAGCATATGGCAATAAGGCGAAGCACTTATTTCAGGATTCAAAAAAATATAAGACAGGGTCTTATTTTCGGGGAAACATGGTAATTCATAACACATTTCTTCCGAGGACTGACAGACGGAGAAAGCAAACAAGGAACGGGCTCTAGCTTTTCTGGAAGATTGATTCTGGATCCCCTCCCCCCAAAAAGCACAATTTGTTTTAACTGGTTGTGTATCATGTGTGAATGCAACCATAATAATATTAGGGAATAATTTAAAGTATTTTAGAAGATATTCTTCTCTAAACATCTGAGACCAGTTTGCTGCATTATTTAAATCATGCAATTTTATTCACATGCGCAGATGAAGAATGTGTCTGAATCAGCTCTGTTACCTTAATATTCAGGATTTGTCCAATTGTATTTTTATGCTCCTGTATTGAATTAAGCAGGAATTGACCACATATACATTATAAACAACCGTTCCTTTCAGAATTATTTGTAATTCTTCAGACAAGTGATGGGGTGGAATTCAAAACAAAGATGCTTGCTTATATTGGCTTTGATTAAAGAAAAAAAATACAAATACTTTTATTTCTACATGGAAACTGCTTTTAGACTTTTTGTCTGAGGTGGGGGAAAAATGAAACTTTGATTTTGGGTTTCACTGATTAGATAGATTTGTTGCTATAGAAATGGCTAGTTTAAACTATTATGTAAAAGTAAAAAATTAAGGTTTGATATTAATGTCTTATTCTACTGCACTGAAGGGAGTTGGAAGTCAATGCCTTTTCTTTCCCCCCCTTTTCTCTTCCCTTTTTCCTTCCTTATTCCCCCCCCCCATTATTTGCTTTTGTATTTTCTTTGTATGCTATTCTACCCTGTTTCCCCTAAAATAAGACATCCCCTGATAATAAGCCCAATCAAGCTTTTGAGCACATGGCAATAAGGCCAAGTGCTTATTTCGGGGTTCAAAAAAATATAAGACAGGGTCTTATTTTCGGGGAAACACGGTATAAACTAATCACATTGTAATTAAAAAAAGATGCTTGCTTAGATCAATATAAGTGCACAAGTAAGGCCTTAAAATGCTAACACTGGTCCAACATGAAAGAAATAACTTCTCAATTAACCTGGATAACAAGATTGTAAAATGTCAGACAGCATTTCTTTTTATGATGAAGGCTAAATTGCTTTTTATCAAGACACGAGTAACTTGGTATCACCTGACTGGATGTGGAGAGAGGCAAGAATATGCTACTCAGATCATTTTGCCATAATCCCCTTCCAATGAGCAGTCAGTGAGGGATGGGTCTATGAAGGAGGATTTCATAAAAGAGGCTATCCAGATTGCAGATATAAGCATCTTTGAAAACCAGCCAAAGGAGCTGCTGCTTGCTGGCTACAGGTAGTTAGGTACCAATATGTTTACCTTTGGATACTGCAGGTGGAGTTATTACCTCTGTTTGGAATTGCCATTGCTCACACTGTGTTTGTTGAAGGTGAATGACAACTACAAAGTGGGGACAATCCTGAGGGTCTCGGCTTGCTCATTTATTATAAGCCATGATGGAGGAGCTCACATTCCATTAAAGCTATGCAAAACACAATGTTCCAAAGCTTAATCTCTTATTAATACAAGTATTCCTTGTGTTTAAGATGACTGAACAGGCAATCATAATAGATGGGCTGTTTGATTGTAGCCGTTAAGTTGGTTGGCTCATATCCAACTTCCGGAGGCAGGACACTTTATCCAAGGTGGGTATAAGGGTAAGAGAGAAGACAATAGACATGATTTGCTTGTTGTAGCTACAAATCTTACTGACGATTGTGCAGACAGAATCTGCTTCAGAGAAGTCTCCAACTCTGAAGGATGGGTTTACCAACATTTGTCACCTATGAGACTGCTATGTTCAGAAACAATTGATTTGAATTTCGGGTGCTGAGAACAAGCATCTTGGTTTGAGATTTGAGGAATTCTTATCTTCTTCAGATTTTTCTATGGCATCCGGTTGACCATCCATCCATGAAATTTCATGCTTGAGTAATTGGTCTATCTAAGCCTAATTCTTATGATTGTAGATTTTATGACTCCTGCTGCCTGCTCTGGTACCCATTAGTTTTTAATCTGTAACTGGCAGTCTGTTTTAAACAAGGCAACATCAGAGGTATCCAGAGTTTATCCATGGAATCAACCTATTTATATTAGTCAGGAAACAACGGATTGTTAAGAAAATGCTTCAGCAACTCAAACTATAGGGCAATCATTCATTCAGTAGCTTTCTAAAAGAAATTGTTTCTGACGTGAGATGGGTGTATTTTACTGTGCATCTGAGTACTCATTGGATAGTTATTACTGGGCTACATGCTGACTGGCTTAGGAAAGAGAAGAATATGTGATGTGTGATGATCAGTTAGTGTTGATGCAAATTCCACACGTTTAACCCAACAGCCTTTTCCTTAAAATGATAGAGAGTTTGAGTACCATTTGGGGTCATGTTTAATGATGCTTCTCTACTTGAAATTCCTGCCATTCCCAATGATTAAAGTGAGTGGGCTTTTCTAATGTGCATCTCTGTTAAATGAAATGCAATACCATAAAATAGGTTTACCTGGCATATTGCTATTCTTCCAGTGCCAACACACACACACACACACACACACACACACACACACACACACACACACAATCATTCCACCAGCAGCTCGTTTCTTTAGCAACACTTATGTAGATTTTTGTAGGCTGATATATCATTGGGTTGTAAGGTAAAGGTACAATGGTCATCTCTGTTTCTTGGCCAAGGGAGCGAGCATCATCCAAAGACAATTTCCATGATCATGTGGCCAGCATGGCTATATGCAGAGGTGCACGGAACGCTGTTACCTTCCCACCGAAGTGGTACCTATTAATCTACTCGCATTTGCAGGCTTTCAAACTGCTAGGTGGGCTATTGGGTTTTATATTCATAGGAATCAAAGCACTTCATTGAATGTGGATTCTGTTGCAAATAATATAACCAATTACATTATCTTGTCCAATTGGTTTCTGCTTTTTAACTAAAAACTCAATAGCTCTCTAACCAACTGGATGAAGCTTCCTCAGCTTCTGGCCAGGTGATGACAGACGTTGCTGTCCAACATATAAGTATATAACCAGACTGGGAAATCTAGTCTAAGATGCCTTCTCATTCCCCTCAGGCACCTCTTACCTTTTTGAGCCACCTTTCTTTATTATAGCTCCCCATCTCAATTATTTGTGTGTTGGCACAGGAAATAGGAATAGCAATAGCACCTACATTTATATACTGCTTCATAGTGCTTTACAGCACTCTCTGAGAAGTTTACAGAGTCAGCATATTGCCCCCAACAATCTGGGTCCTCATTTTACTGACCTCGGAAAGATGGAAGACTGAGTCAACCTTGAGCCGGTCAGGATCGAACTCCTGGCAGTGGGCAGAATTAACCTGCAATGCTGCATTCTAACCACTGTGCCACCACACAGCCATCAATCTTCCAAACCCTGGGGTATATGAATACACTGGAGTAAATTAAGATGCCAGTAAATTTTCTATGTAATAATTTCTGTTGCTAAAATCGTGGGATGACTTTGGATCACAGAAGTCACTCTCAATATTGCTCACAATAGCTATTGTGTGAACAGAATGAAAGGAGTTATTGTATGCAGCCTCTTAATTTTCAAGAGGAAAGGCAGGAAGTTAATGAAAGAACAGAGCAAGAAACAAACAACATTTTCAGGTAATCAAAGAAGCTATTTCTGGATTTACTGGCCTTTTATTGGAATTAATATTGCTGACCATACTGTTCCATTTAAAAAACAAAACTCATCTTGAAATGGCCTTTTCACCTCTTGACATTCAAGGGTAACTTATTTCAGGAATCTTTATGACATAATATAACTTTTTTTTTTAAAAAAAAAAACAACCAATCAAACATGACTTGTTCAAGCTGAAATTTACATTATCTTAATTTGCAATAAGGTGCAATCGAGTTTTCATAATTTCTTGATACACTGTTTGATTTTAAACTAATGCACCTGCTCTGCCAAGAAAGATGGATATTCATGAAAATAAAGTTGCTTGCGTAGCTTATTGGCATATTTCGGTTAAAAGGAGGATGACCCTAAAGTTTCTTATGGCCAAACATTCACATAAAGTTCAGCTTCTCCAACCAATTTAACAATCAACTTCTCAGAAGGACCAAGACATATTTTCTAATTGAGGATTTGATCATTTCTGGGCAAACTTCCCAGAGAGAGCTTCAATGGCTTCTAGGACTTCATGGCTGCTAGGACTTCCGAACATCTGCAGAGAGATCAAATAACAAGTTTGAGGGAATTATTGTCAGCACCAGCTGGTATCTCTTTACTATACTCATCTGTTTTTAGGCAGCCGGCTGTAATTTCTAAACCATTGCTTGATCCATCCTGCCATCTACTGACTATATTTTAGAAGGACAGGAGTTTTCTCCTTGGGTTACAAAGAAACAAAAACAAAGCAATAATATATATATGTATATTATAATATATATTATTTTCAACTTCTACCTTCAAAAAGATGCTATAGGGCACTGCACACCAAAACAACTAGACACAAAGACAGTTTTTTTTTCCTGAATGCCATCACTCTGCTTAACAACTAATTCCTACAACAGTGTCAAATAATTTACTAAGACTATATTACTATTATTATTCTCTTCCTTACTAGTATCTATCTCTTCCCACTTATTACTATAACCATATTGCTTGTACCTTTCAATTATATTGTTTTTGTTTCCTAGTACAATTTGATAGCTTATCAGTAACCTTGACTATCACTAAGTGTTGTATCTTTTTATTCTTGATGAATGTATTTCTCTCTCTCTTTTTATGTACACTGAGAGCATATACACCAAAAACAAATTCCTTGTGTGTCCAATCACACTTGGCCAATAAAGAATTCTATTCTTAAATACTATTAAATTATATTATTAAAAATAAATATATTTACTTTGATAAATCTCAAGCTACATATAATAGGCAGTCCTTCTTACCTAAAAGTAATCCATATGCTTCTTTTTTTTCTAGCAAACCCCTTCCTTTCTTCTGACTGCACCATTGCATTTTGATTAGCTACCAGTTTGATGTAGAAACCACATAAAGGTAGAATTAACTCTCTTAAAAAAAAAATCTATCTCCTCCAAAAACTGGGAGGGGGTGGGAGAGAAAAATATTGCTATCTCCACTATCATTCCTTGATTGTCCTCAAACCCAGATATTGCCTAAATAGGGAGAGACAAAATTAAAATGTTTCAATCAAGATTTGCAGGGAGCCAAATGTTTCTCCTCCTGGTATAATCTATGGAACTAATAAGTTCACAGACGTTTTACTAACAACAAAGGTATGCATTTTGAAGGCCAATCACAACATATATCTGTAAAAGCCGGATGATCAGGAAGACTGAATGAAAGAAAAAATAATATATGAATTGTAGGGTTGGAATAGCTTGACCAGTAAAATGAATTATTTTAATTTATTACTAGATGAAATAAAACCTGATCCTTATTCTAAATAGGGACGTGGTGGCTCAGTGGCTAAGATGCTGAGCTTGTTGATCAAAAAGTCGGCAGTTCAGTGGTTTGAATCCCTAGTGCCGCGTAACAGGGTGAGCTCCCATTACTTGTCCCAGCTTCTGCCAACTTAGCAGTTTGAAAGCATGTAAAAAGTGCAAGTAGAAAAATAGGGACCACCTTTGGTGGGAAGGTAACAGCGTTCCGTGCGCCTTTGGCGTTGAGTCATGCCGGCCACATGACCACGGAGACATCTTCGGACAGCGCTGGCTCTTCGGCTTTGAAACAGAGATGAGCACTGCCCCCTAGAGTTGGGAACGACTAGCACATATGTGCGAGGGGAACCTTTACCTTTACCCATTTGAAATATTAATAATGAAACTAAAGCTTAGGCATTTGGGATACATACAATGATAAGTGTCATCAGGAAAAATCTTGATGCTTGGGAAAATCAAAAGCAATAGAAAAAGAGGGCAAGAGGAAACAAGGTGGCTTGATAATATGACAAAAGCATGTACTTTTGAGCCTTGGTGGTGCATATGAGCCTTGGTGGTGCAGTGGACTAAACTGCTGTTAAAGTAGCAGTTAGCTGCCAGCTGCCTGCAATTACTGTGAGTTCAAATCTCACCAGGCTCAAGGATGACTCAGCCTTCCATCCTTCTGAGGTAGGTAAAATGAGGACCCGGATTGTGGGGGCAATTCTCAGCTCTCTCGCTTCACACCTGAGGTCGGTAATAAACCACGCTGCAGTCAAGGCTCGTTAAGGCAGGAAACAGTTTATTCAGCGTCCGGAGGTGCTGCAAACGCTTGCTGAGTTCAGGTAAAGATAATACAAAGTCGGCGTTGGGCGTCACCGCCACTCAGCGCAGGTTAAATAAGCACGCCCATTAGCCGTATTTCCGGGCTCCTCTCTGCCGGCGCGCCCCAGCAATTAGGAACGGCAACGCGCAGCAGCTGTTCAGCATCCTATCTCGGCCGCATTGTGACCGCCCGCCTACTCCTTCTCACACCCACCGTCACCAGATCGTGCTCAGAACTGACATCCCGAATCACACCCCACCACCCCCCCTGCTCGGTACTTCCGCTTCTACAGGAAAGATCCCATCGTCAGATTGTCGAGCATGGGGTCTCGACAGGCGGCTCCCCCTACCAGGGGTCCACCTGTAAGAGATAAGATAAGAGATTAACATGTAATTATGCAGTTGCTTGTACACTATTCCCAGGCTTGTGGGGGTATTTCTTGTGATACCGTTTAAGCAACTTTTCAGCCCGAAGATTTTCAACTGGTACCCATGAGGCATCTTCCAGAGGATAGCCCTTCCACCTCACTAGATATTTTAATGTCCCTCTACTTAATTTGGAATCCAAGATTTCTATAATTTCGTAATGGGAGCCGACTAAAGGCCCTGGACGTTGTGGAGGGTTACGCATACCAGTTGCGGGCTTTAACAGGCTGCTATGAAACACCGGATGGATCTTTCCCAGTAATGGTGGTAACCGAAGTTCAACTGTTACTGGATTTATAAGCTTTACAACAGTAAAAGGCCCGAGGTATTTGGGACCTAGCTTTTTACTGGGTATCTGTAACCTAATGTATTTAGTGGATACATATACCTGATCTCCAACCTGAAACGGTTTGTGGTCTTTCCGTTTCCTGTCTGCGAATGTTTTATACTCTTGTGCCGCTTTTTGTAACGCCTCTTTGATTTTCGGCCATTGGACTCCAATCCGTATTCCCCACTCCTTAGGAGATACCTTCTCCAGCTCACCTACGTCAAGTTCGGGGATTGCAATAAAGTCTCGTCCATACACGATTTGGAATGGAGTAGCACCAGTACTTCGGTGTACCGCGTTGTTGTAGGCTACCTCAGCGAGTGGTATGAGCTCTGACCAATCGGACTGCTGATATGATACATAACAACGTAGATATCTCTCTATCATAGCGTTCGCCCTTTCTGCAGCCCCATTGGTACTAGGGTGGTAAGCGGAGCTTAACCCTTGGGATGAACCGATCAAACCAATAAACTCACGCCAAAAGCGCGCTGTAAATTGTACCCCCCTGTCCGATATGATTCGTTGGGGCGTCCCATGCAACCGGTATATGTGTCGTATGAACAACCGAGCCAATTGTCTTGCAGTTGGCAGGCCTTTACAGGGGATGAAATGAGCCTGCTTAGAAAAAAGATCAACCACAGTCCATATAACCGTGTGGCCTTTACTATCAGGCAGGTCTACCACGAAATCCATCCCTATTTCTTCCCATGGTCTGCTGGGCCTAGCGACCGGTTGTAACAAACCGAGTGGTTTACCGGGCTTTGTTTTCATTACAGCACATACGTGACACTCTTTCACATATTTTTCTACCTCCTTCCGCATACGAGGCCACCAGAACTGTCGCCGAACGAGATGGAGTGTTTTCAGAAACCCAAAATGTCCAGCGGTTTTGGAATCATGACATTTATTCAACACTGTTGTCCGCATGGATTGTGGTATATATATCTTGGATCCCATCCACGCTAAGCCCTCACGCATGGTTACCATTGTTCTGTGCTCAACCAACCAAGGGTCGCACTGCACTGCCTTTTCCAATTCTACCTTCCACTCGAATCGGGTTGATTTATCGCCCACCCCTGCTATCGGTTGGGGTTGTGGGATTATCGCTTGCACCACATCTTCCCGTTTACTATCGAATTGAGGCATCCGGGACAATGCATCGGCTAGGAAGTTCCTGCCCCCTGGGACATATTTTAACTCGAAATTAAATCGCTGAAAGTACTGTGCCCAACGAACCTGTTTTGGCGACAGTTTCCTAGGGGTTTGCAAGGCCTCTAGGTTCTTATGGTCTGTCCAGACCTCGAACCTTCTGTCCGTTCCTTCCAACAAATGTCGCCAGGTCATTAAAGCCCATCGCACCGCAAAGGCCTCCTTCTCCCAAACAGCCCAACCCCGCTCTGTGGGTGTCAATTTGCGGGATGTGTACGCACACGGACACAGGGTTCCATCTAATGTCCGCTGCAACAGCACAGCCCCCACCGCTACGTCACTAGCATCTGCCTGTACTACAAACTCCAACGAGGGATCTGGATGTTTTAATACAGGTTCCCTAGCGAACAGACTTTTCAACCGCTCGAACGATTGTTGACATTCCATGGTCCATGGTAACAGTTGTCCTGGTTTTACCTTACCCCCTCCTAGATGCTTCGTCTTTAACAAGTTTGTCAATGGGAGGGCTACCTGTGCGAACGATGGGATAAATTGCCGATAGAAATTGGCAAAACCAAGAAAGCTTTGTAATTGCTTCCGAGTTTTGGGTGCTTGCCACTCCAGTACTGTTGACACTTTTTTCGGATCCATCTCCACCCCTCGTGCTGAAATACGATACCCAAGATAGTCTAACGTAGTGCAGTGGAATTCGCACTTCGACAATTTGACAAAGAGTTTTGCGTCCAGTAATTTAGACAGCACTTTCCTCACTAGCTGGACATGTTCCTCCATCGTATCGGAGTATATCAAAATGTCGTCCAGGTACACAAGAACGCCCCGATATAGATGCTCATGCAACACCTCGTTTATAACCTGCATAAACACGGCAGGTGCGCCTTGCAACCCAAAAGGCATGACACGGAACTTATAGCTTCCTAACGGGCAATTGAAAGTTGTTTTCCACTCATCTCCTGCTCTTATTCTTATTCTGTAGTAAGCTTCCCGTAAATCCAGTTTCGTGAACACCTTCCCAGTCGCCAGTGTGGCTAATAAATCCTTCATCAACGGCAAAGGGTAAAGGTGTTCGACACAAACAGCATTCAGGCCCCTGAAGTCAACACAGAGACGGAGACCACCGTCTTTCTTTTCGCGAAACAGAACCGGGGCTGCCATATGCGCCCGACTGGGCTGGATAAACCCCCTAGCTAGGTTTTTATCAATGTAACGCCGCAGCTCTTCTAACTCTGGTTTTGTCATGGCGTACATACGCGGTTTAGGAAACTTCGCCCCCGGTATCAGCTCTATGGCACAGTCTGTCACTCTGTGAGGCGGCAGCGTCTCACACTCACGTTCGTCGAATACAGCTGCTAAATCTTTATATACATCCGGATATCCTGACCCAGCATGTCCTAAGCCATGACACTGCTGGACCTGTGATTGGGGTTCGGGAATTGGGTCTGGCCCTAAACTGATCTGCAGCTTCCGGTAACCTCCCTCCCACCATATAGTGGGACGCCACTTATCCAACCATGCAAGGCCCAGGATAATCGACTCGACCATCCGGTCGACTACAATAAACCGGATCCGCTCCGTGTGTTCCCCGATCTCCAAGTAGACGGCCTCTGTAACGTGAGAGGCCGGTAAACCTCCTAACAATGACCCATCCATCTGTTCAAAACGGATAGGGGTCTTTAGTTTCACCCGTTGTAGTCCCAAACGATCCGCAACTGTACTGCGGATAAGACAACGAGTACACCCCGAATCTATGAGCGCTCCCAGTGGAACCCCCTTTAGAGTGCGTATATTGCGTAGCACCACTGGTATTACAAACGGACGTATAGGACCGCTTACCATAGGGTCCTCTGGTCCACTGTCATCGCTGCCATCCGTTACCGTTGGCAAAGCCCCTTCCCCCGAAGGGCTCTGCACACCGGTTAACGTGGATCGGGAACAGCTAGCGGGCATCGGTGTGGACGTGGATGTTCGCTCTGATGTTGACCGTGCCCTTTCCCGCACCTTGGCTCCAGACGGCGGGGTGCGTGCTGGTGAAGCTTGCAAGGGGGGTATGGGACACTCGGCAGCCCGGTGTCCTAGTTGGTTGCACCGGAAGCAACGGAAAGCCCCTCGTCCTCCGCCTGCTGTTGGTCTGCCGGGCGCGGGGCTCACCCCATACTCCTTTGGTTTCGGTCCGGTTGGTACAAATCGTTGGGGTTGTTGGCCCACGCGCCCCCGAAACTCCCGTAGTCCAACCTCTAACTCCACTGCGGCCTTAAACCATTCGGACAGTTTTGGGGGTAACCCACGGTATACGCAGGCTTGTTTCACCTCCCTGTCCAGGCCAGATCGAAACTGGTGTACTAGTAACCGTTCGGGCCAAGACCTAAGTCTTCCTGCCAGCGTCCGGAAGTCCTTCACGTATTCTTTGGCCGGCCGGCCTCTCTGTCGCAGCGCCAATAATTCCCCCTCGGTGACCTGGACTCTGGCGCTGTCTTCAAAACGTCCCCGCAGCGCCTCTAAAAACAGCCCCACGTCGGCCAGTTCCCTAGCATGTTCGCTATGTAAGTCTGCAACCCAATTAGCAGCCTCCCCCTGGAGAACTGCGGTTATGGCCATAATTACAGCCCACTGAGAGGGATACAGATGGCCATAGAGATCCGTGTGACTGAGCACCTGGCTTAGGAAGATAGAGACCCTATCAGGGCTCCCGTCAAACGTAGCCTGTATAGGGGGAGGACCCCACACAGCGGGGAGTTGCTGAGGCCACATTCCGGGTGGCAACATCATGGGGGGGAGATGGCTGCTGGCTCCACTGTCCTGCACCGGTGCCCCTGACCGAGGCTGTCCTCCAGCACCACTCTGGTCCATCCCCCTCCTTGCCACCCTTGGCTGCCGTTCGTGGGTAGTGTCGCGGGGCGGCTCGCTTACTGAAGAACCCCTGGGTCGGGACTGTCCCATTGGCTGGCCTCTGCTGCCTTCCCTCCGTTCTACCCGCAACTTTGGGCTTGCTAAATGGAAGCGGGACTCCCGACCCCCTCC
Organism: Pituophis catenifer annectens; assembly: GCF_029215685.1. Classification (NCBI taxonomy): domain Eukaryota; kingdom Metazoa; phylum Chordata; class Lepidosauria; order Squamata; family Colubridae; genus Pituophis; species Pituophis catenifer. The sequence continues at coordinate 14,881,997 of NW_027256884.1, read as the reverse complement.
TCCTCTCTGCCACGAGTCAGGGACTTCCGTTCCCATCCAGGGCTGCCAGGACGCTGCATCTCTGAAACTCCCTTCCCTGAATTTTTCCCTTAAGATATCCAGAGTGGATGCTCCAAGGCCAGTAGACTGACTCTCATCCCATTCTTCGTCTTCTAGCCATTTCCTCTCCCTCCAGCCACGGAAGGAAGACTCCCCCGAGTAACCCCCGGGGGTTGGGGCTTTATAGGTGCCAGAGCCCACGAGAGCGGAGCTCTGCCACCACTCTCCTGCCGAGCTCTTCAGCCGCTGCGTCTCGGTCGAGTCCTGGGTCTCAACGGCACCTTCGGCGGGTTGAAGCTTCCTCTCCTTCGCTCTAACCACTGGAAGGTCTTTGGGGCTCGGTTCCTCCGCCTGCAACACGGCGTTGTCGTCCTCCAGTCCCTCGGGAATCGCCGCCCCGGCATCCGCTCCCTCCGCCATCCCTTCGCTCTCGGCGTTACTCACGGTGAAAAAGGGGGGGGAACGCCGACTTTCTCTCAGCTCTCTCGCTTCACACCTGAGGTCGGTAATAAACCACGCTGCAGTCAAGGCTCGTTAAGGCAGGAAACAGTTTATTCAGCGTCCGGAGGTGCTGCAAACGCTTGCTGAGTTCAGGTAAAGATAATACAAAGTCGGCGTTGGGCGTCACCGCCACTCAGCGCAGGTTAAATAAGCACGCCCATTAGCCGTATTTCCGGGCTCCTCTCTGCCGGCGCGCCCCAGCAATTAGGAACGGCAACGCGCAGCAGCTGTTCAGCATCCTATCTCGGCCGCATTGTGACCGCCCGCCTACTCCTTCTCACACCCACCGTCACCAGATCGTGCTCAGAACTGACATCCCGAATCACACCCCACCACCCCCCCTGCTCGGTACTTCCGCTTCTACAGGAAAGATCCCATCGTCAGATTGTCGAGCATGGGGTCTCGACAGCAATAAGCTGACTTTGTATAAAAAAGAACACCATTTAGGGGGGCTCCGAAAGCCCTACTAAGCAGGTATATACAAAAGTATGAAGGCTATTGCTTAACGCATTGTAAGCCGCCCTGAGTCTCTGGAGAAGGGTGGCATATAAATTGAACCAATAAATAAATAACTTGGTTGGTTGCCTTGAGGTTTATGCTTGGGATTGGGTCCTAAAATTGGTCTCCCTCCCTCTCTCCAGTTTTAGTTTAAAGATCTTCAAATAAGGCAAAGCCAGTTGGTTTCCAAAAATGTTCTTATGGTTCTTGTAAGAGGTAGCCCCATCCCTTGCCAGAACCCAACCCCCCAATACAGGTATTGTAGACTGTACTCTAAGAATCCAAAGTTCTCTCCACAGCACAATCCCTTAAACCAGTGGTTCAAATTAAGTTCTGTGTCAGCGTATGAAGAGTTAATAGCTGTAAACTGATGAGAAGTTGTAAGCAGAGGCAACTGGAAGCTGGAATGAGGAAGCAGAGCTACTGCCACTTTAAGAAGCTGGGTAAGAAGCTGACTATATAAGGGAAGCCATTAGAGGGTGTTTCCTCTCCTCATGCATTCTACTTCATGTTCTCTCGTTGTGTATTTCAATTGCTCTCTGTGTATCAGTAGCTGTATGATAAGGTATTTAACCACTTATAAGTCTGTAAATATTTAACTGTAGATAAAACCACTGTTATTTATATAAAAGGCTCTGTGTGCTGTGTACTGTGTTTTGCTCCTGGGTTTATCTCATACTACTAGTTATGCTGCCAAAACTCTGACATTCTACATTCCCTCATTGGATGCCTACCTTTGATTGGGCATGCAGAGGAAACCACCAGCCGTGTCCCGATCTCTTTGGCTTTCAAGCCTAGCTGCTCATAAGTCTCTTGATATTGTTTTTCAGGCTCTCTGTCGTATTATTCGTCCCACTAAAAGAGAAGGCATAATATGTGGACTTTATTTTAGTAAGCCTCTCACTCACGTCTTTGATCTTTGCTCCTGGGAAACAAGACAACAAACCTCCTTAGATAAGATTGTCCAGTCTATAAATTGTTGGTACACTTTCCCTGAGTAGTAAGTCTCCTATCACCAACATAGGCTGCTGTTGTTTTATTTCCTTGAGGAAGTCTGATCTACTTTTTTTTTCTTGCACTGGTACACTTGATGATATCACTTCTCCAGTTGTCTGCATGCTTTCTTCTTCCAAAGGGAGGTTATGAAATTGATTATTTAGTTCCAATCGGGCTGGACTGGACTGGGTTTTTTTTTTTCCTTCTATGAGTGACATGTCACCAATGGTCCATATCCAAAGGTCCATTTTCTCAGTTATTTGTTCCTTGTTGTGTTAAGTTTGATTGCAGTTTGCTTCCCTTTAATTGGGGTTTCTTTTTTGTTGTTTTGAGTCTCAGAGACTTATCACTAGACTCTTAAGTTTTAATTCAGCTGTTTCAATTAGTTTACATTTGGTACAGATATCACTGGGCTCTTCCACAGAATGCATTCACAGCACCTACTCTGCATGATGTTTTAAAAAGTGTAATTAATTTTTAAAAAATATTTTCTGTTTTTTAATGAAAAATGATAAAAATAGAAGTTAAAAATGATGTAATTCAAAAATCTAACCTTTTTCATTTTAAAAATTTAAAATTAGGTGGTTTTTTTTTTAAAAAATGAAGATTTTATGAAAGGTTTCAATCTCTTGAGATTAATGCTGAAATAATACTTATTACAGTGCCTCTTGTGGCTAGTGTTGAAATTCCTTTACTTCTCCCACGCTGCCACTATTCACTTACTTACTCTGGTAAAGTCTACAACAGGGGTCTCCAATCTTGGCAACTTTAAGCCTGGAGGACTTCAACTTCCAGAATTCCTCAGCCAGCAAAGCTGGCTAGGGAATTCTGGGAGTTGAAATCCACCAGGCTTAAAGTTGCCAAGGTTGGAGACCCCTGGTCTACAGTATATCAGCAAAAGTTGTCACTGTGGAAAGAACACTAGTGGAGCAAAAATAATTAGAAGGAAAAGTGAGAATAAGGAACCGATTCAAAATTTTCCCCTGTCAGTACTTTCTTTAGGCCTTTAGGTCCTCCCTCTCCATTTTATTGGGGTTCTACATATATGTAGTGGATTGAGATCATGCAATTATTTAAGAAATTAGGATTTAAGTGACTTTAAAGTATCTCCCTTCCTCTCTGTATATATCAGCAAGTATGTAATCCCCATGAATGCAGATGAGGAAATGAAAAGAAGGAAATGAAATGGCATTGGAAAAGAGTGATAATTCTGCTCATTGAGAAAGGCAAAACATCTTTATTCTCATTCATTTATATCCCACCCTTATTATTTTTACAAATAATTCAAGGTAGCTAACATATCCAACACATCTGCCTCCTCTTTCTTCCCCCCCCACCCTATGAGGTGGGTTGGGCTGAGAGAGAATGATTGGTCCAAGTCACCCAGCTTGCTTTCATGGCTAAGGTAGGACTTGAACTCATGGCCTGTTTCTTTTCCAGCTTGGTGCCTTAACCACTAGAACAAACTGGCTCTAACACAGCAATTAGTTGGGTAATCTAACATCAAGCCAATGAGGCAGTGCAATACAGGTAGTCCTCAACTTACGACCGCAACTGAATCCAACATTTCCACTGAGTTTTGCCCCATTTTGCAACCTTTCTTGCCACAGTTGTACAGTGAATCATGGCAGTTGATAAGTTAGCAATCTGGTTGTTAAGCAAATCTGGCTTCTGCGTCGACTTGGCTTGCTTGTCCGAAGGTCGCAAAAGGGGATCGCGTGACTTTGGGACATGGCATGGCAACGGTCATAAGTATGAACCATTTTGCCAAGTGGCTGAATTTTGATCACATGACCACAGGGATGCCTGCAAAGGTCGTAATTGTGAAAAAAGTCATAACTCTGAAAAAGCCGTAAGTCACTTTTTTCTGTGCGCCGTTGTAGCTTTGGATGGTCAACGAAACAAACTGTTGTGAGTCAAGGACACACACACAAAACACACCCCAACTGCACAGGAAGGATCAACCTAGAGCTACCCAGTAGCAGTAGTAAATTTGGAATCATAGACTGACCTGCAGACTGGCCAGGCTCACAACTTCTCTTAGCTATTCCATCACACCGAATGCCTCTGGTCTTTACGCGCTAACAAAGAGACTCAATCCTCGGTGGGTTTTGCTGGGCGAGTGTAATGGAGGACTACAGCCGCTCCAATAAAGATAAAACCGGGCTAGAGAAAAGTAGAGGTTCCCCGTGGTTTTCGCCCCTCCAGGAACCAAAGCCAAGCAGACTTCCTGGGGAGTTGTATAGCTCCAGCTCGGTGAAAGAGCTAGTAAGAATTAAGACCACCTGTTCAGTCCAAATCCAGAAATCTTCAAAAGAGCCTCCAGTGCGAAACCCCCTGGAAGAGAATCCCTCTGGATTGGGGGGAGGGAGTGGATCTCTTTGAAGGCAGGCCCTTCTTAAGAGTTGCCCCTCTCTCCTCCCTTTGGCAGAGAAGCCAATACACCACCTTCCTTTCTTCTCTCCTACTGTGCCTGAAAGCTGATTAAATACAGAAAAAGAAAAAGAAAAAAACTATCGGACAGAAATCAGAGTCAGCTCAAGTTGTATGCTTTCCATTAGAGAGAGGCGTGCTTTCTCATTCAGAGGTGCCTCTAACCGACGGAATGTATTCACATGAGTGAATAAGTGGAATTCTATGTAAACCAGAATGACTTAAACCACAAAAACACGGCAAAAGAAGGTTTCTCCTCTACACCTAGGAAAGCTTTGGTTAAATCAATCAGCTCTAACATTCTAATGTGTTGGACTACAATCCCATCATCCCCAGGAAGCGTCCTCGGGCTGCAGATTGAATGCAATGGCCTCTACCATAGCTAAAGGTTATCAAGTCAGGGAAAGGCTGGATGACACAATCCATCTCTGCTCTGAAAAGAAGAGGGTGGTACAGGGGTTTAGTGCACCCTGTTATTAACACAGCTGCCTGCAATTTCTGCTGGTTCGAATCTCTCCAAGGCTCAAGGTTGACTCAGCCTTCCATCCTTTCTAAGGTAGGTGAAATGAGGACCCAGTTTATGGGGGCAATAAGCTGACTTTGTATAAAATATACAAAAGAATGAAGGCTATTGCTTAACGCATTGTAAGCCGCCCTGAGTCTCCGGAGAAGGGCGGCATATAAATCAAATTAAAAAAAAAAATGTTCTGACTTAAGGCTGGGTGCACATCCGGTTGTTCTAGGTCTTATTGAACATGAGATACAAGTAGTTGGTCTATCTCAAGTTGTGATAGCAGCTTCCTCTTCACTATGCTGAAGTGCTGGGTAACTGCAGTAGCTGTCTGCAGGCTGGATGCTGATTTTCTGTTCATCCATAGTTCTCACATATGCTTCATATATCCCCTCTCATTAGGTCTGCTGTTGTAGTAGCATTCCATCAGTTCAAGGATCTCTTATTTTGTCCATTTTATCCATCCATCCACTATCATCTCTCTCTCTCTCTCTCATCTATCTATCCATCCATCATCCATCATCCATCATCCATCATCCATCATCCATCATCCATCATCCATCCATCCATCCATCCATCCATCCATCTATCTATCTATCTATCTATCTATCTATCTATCTATCTTCTACTCTGTTTCCCCCAAAATAAGACATCCCCTGATAATAAGCCCAATTGGGCTTTTGAGCACATGGCAATAAGGCCAAGCACTTATTTCAGGGTTCAAAAAAAATATAAGACAGGTGTTATTTTCGGGGAAACACGGTATCTATCTACCTACCTACCTACCTACCCTACCCACCCACCCACCCATCATCAATCCATCCATCTTTCTTAGAGGTAATATATTATGTATATTTATAATATACAATATATATTTTACATTGGTCTATTTATTATTAATTAATATATACATACGCAAATATATATTACAATTAAATGTATATTTAATACAATATATATGTTATAAATACATTTAACCTCATTAAAGAAATAGCTATTTCTTTAAATTGTAAATCTATTGCATGTCAGCTCAAACAAAAATATTGTTAAATAAAATAAAAATTAAATAAAAACATGTTGGCCTCATCATATCTGGGAGAGGAGGAAATGAGTGGGTGACAAGATACTTTAAATGGGATCTATTGAAATCTAATACAGAAACGCGCAATAGGATAATGTGCTGCCATACCCCCAAATCCCTGAATTCAGACACTGGGGAAACATCATGAAGCCAACAGCTGCACTGAATCGCAGCCCTTGAAGTGACTCCTAACCCCGCTCCCTACCCTAACTCTGACCTGGATCCCAAAAACCCCTGAAGGTGCCCGCCCGCTTCCCGTCTCTAAGAGGAGCCCGAGAGCCTTTTTAGGACCGCCGAAGCCTGCCGAAAGAACCCTGAAGTGTATGATGCAGGCAAATAGAGTTTATCTCTACGTTCCCCCATTTGACTCGTCGTTTTCCTAAAGCTAGAATGCAAAGAGACCGGTCTCCCAACCTCGGGTGGCGCTGCTACCACCGGTTCGCAGCCGCATCCTTAAGAGAAACAATGAAAAGCCCAGAACATTTGGGCGATGAGCAAATGAGTGGACGGGAAGGAACGGGGTGGGGGAAAGCTAGGCGGCTCCCTTGCTAACTAGGTAATTAAGGAAGAATGGTGCGTTTGTATCTACCGTAGACTTCAGGGATTACTTCCACCCAGGTTGCTCAGTCAGGAAATGAGGGGCTGGGCTGACTCACCTGCCCCATTGCCAGGCTTCTTTTCCTCCTATTTGCCGCCGTGCTATTCGGACCATTGCGCGGAACTAATCTTAAGGAAGAACCTCCGAAGGGTAGAGGTGGAAAAGAGGGACGCCAAGAGGATCTTTTTCCAAAGGGAGTAAAGGGGGAGGGGGACTGCTGCAGAGAAAGGACAGGAAGTCGGCCATGTTGGGAAGGTCGCTAAAAGAGAGGTGTGGGGGGGGAAGGGGACTGCCAAAGCGGACGGACAGGAAGTCGGCCATGCTGGGAAGGTCCCAGGCAGTAGATTGGATAGAAAGAAGCCAGTGGTCATGCAGAGAAGACTAAGGGAAGCCGCTCCCTCCTAAAAAGGAGCATAGAGTGCAGGTGGTTTTGCTGTTACTCTGTACAGGTGGTCCCGGACTTGCAACAGTTCGTTTAAGGACCACTCAAAGTTACAAAGGCACTGAAAAAAGTGACTTACGGCCGTTTTTCACAGTTACGCCCTCCCGGTATTCCCATGATCATGTGATCAAAATTCCGACGCTTGGCCACTGGTTCATATTTATGACGGTCGCTGTGTGCCAAGGTCACGCGATTCCCCTTTTGTGTGATGATCTGACCAGCAAAGTCCATGGGGGAAAGGCAGATTCACTGAGCAACTGGGTGACTTAACTTATCAATGGCAGTGATTCACTTAACAACCGTGGCAAGAAAGTTCGTAAAATGGGGCAAAACTCACTTCACAAATGTCTTCGCTTAACAACAGAAAGTTTGGGCTCAATTGGGATCGTAAGTCAAGGACTACCTGTATTGCCACTCAGAATAATAAGATGAGTTTTGGCGGTTTCCATCTGCTAATATATATATATATATATATATATATTTGGCCTGGAATTTCCTATCAAAATATGAACATACAAGCTGTCATAGTCCTGGAAAAAAAGGAAAAGCCCAGAGATAAAATCTTCTGTATATCGACTAAAAGTAGTCAATTTAGTGCTTTCTAGGGAATTTGGGTTATCACTGCTTAAGGTGTGTTTGCTTCCAACCTATCATCAGAAGGACCTGCATGGGTCTCCTGCAGCAGAGACTCCCACAAGCAACCTCTCTTATCTAGGAAGGTTAAGTCAGGTTATTCCAGTGGTAATGAGGTTAGAAATTATGTACTTTGCCCTTTCACCTGGAACCCGCACTGCATATCAGACATTAATACAATCGAACGAGTACAGAGATATTTCATGAGAAGAGTTCTCAACTCCTCTGCTCGCAGCAAAATACCTTATGCCACCAGACTTGAAATTTTGGGCTTAGACAATTTAGAACTTCGTCTTCTTCAGTCCGACCTAAGCGTAGGATATAAAATTATCTGCTACATTGTCCTACCTGTCAATGACTACTTCAGCTTCAACCACAATAATACATGAGCACACAATAGATACAAACTCAAGGTAAACCGGTCCAAACTCAATTGCAGAAAATACTTCAGGAACAGAGTGGTCAATGCTTGGAATGCACTACCTAACTCTGTGATTTTTTCCTCAAACCCCCAAAACTTTAACCTTAGACCAGGGGTCAGCAACCTGCGGCTCTGGAGCCGCATGTGGCTCTTTCACCCCTCTGCTGTGGCTCCGTCACTCAAAATATGCATCACAACCGCCAATGTGTGACACCCGCCGGCATGCAATTCATTGAGCTTTTCAACCCCTGGTAGGCCAACTATGAATAAATCCAAGAAAAGAAAAGTTTCAGAAGATAACAGAACGTTTAATTCAACTACATATGCTAGTTTTGTGGCCACTCAAAAAATAGTCAGGCAGAGGAAGGGTTTTGTGGCTCCCGGTGTTTTCTTTCCTGTGGTAAACAGGTCCAAATGGTTGTTTGGGTGTTTAAGGTTGCAGACCCCTGCCTTAGACTGTGTACTGTAGACCTCACCCCATTCCTAAGAGGTCTTTAAGGGGCGTGCATAAGCGCACCAGCATGCCTACCATCCCTGTCCTAATGTTCCCTTTTATTCGTATCCATTCCAATGTAATCATAATCATGTTTATACTTGTGTCTGTTATCTAATACATGCTTGACGAAAATAAATAAATAAAATAAAAATAAAACATATGACACCATCATACCTGCACACGTCACACTCACTGCCCCGAAGAGGTCTGGCCGAAAAAACCCCAACATGACAGTTCAATTTGGAGGAGTGTCTTTATGCCTAGTGAACTTGTCTGCTTTCTAGTCTTTCTCCCTAGAAATCCTAGGCAAATTGCATGGAAGCCCCATTGAAAGTGGAAAAGTCATCCAGGGTTAGGGTTAGGCCCCCATGAGGTCTGCCCCCCTCCCAAACCAACATCATAGTTTCATTTTGAGATCCTATTTTAAAGAGCTCTAATTCTAACCCAGTGGTGAAATCCAATTTTTTTTTACTACCGGTTCTGTGGGCGTGGCTTGGTGGGCGTGGCATGGCGTGGCTTGGTGGGCATGGCAGGGGAAGTATACTGCAAAGTCTGCATTCCCACCCCACTCCAGGGGAAGGATACTGCAAAATCCCCATTCCCTCCCCACTCTGGGACCAGCCAGAGGTGATATTTGCCACTTTTCTGAACTGCTCAAAATTTCCACTACCGGTTCTTCAGAACCTGTCAGAACGTACTGGATTTCACCCCAGTTCTAACCCCATGTGCTCTATATAGGGTGCCTTTGAAAATCACCCTAAAGTTATACAGGTTGCCTTTGACTTACAACCGCAGCTGAGCCCAAAATTTCTGTTGCTAAATGAGACATTTGATAAGTGAGTTCTGCCCCTTTTCAAGACCGTTCTTTCAGAGTTGTTAATCACTGCAGTTGCTAAATTAGTAATCCGGTTGTTAAGCAAATCTGGCTTCCCCACTGACTGTGTTGTCTGAAGATCGCAAAAGGGGATCACATGACCCCCGGGCAGTGCAACTGTCATAAATATGAACCAGTTGCCAACATCTGAATTTTGATCACGTGATCATGGGGGTACTGTAATGGTTTATATGTGAAAAATGATCATAAATCATTTTTTTCAGTACCACTGTAACTTCAAATGTTCACTTGACTGTGGTAAGTCCAGAATGTGGCATGCAAAAATGTTGGGTATCACTCAGTTTGCCCACAGCCCCGTTGCACAAGCTGCACTGGCTCACAATTTCTGAGCGCAATTTAAGGCACTGGTTATCACCTTCAAAGCCCTACATGGTATGAGGGACTGCCTCTCCGAAGGGATCTGCCCCATCAATTGGATAGAATGGACAGAATAGACATGATTCATGCCCCTTCCTTGAAATATCTATAGAAAGCATTTTCCGTGGTGGCTCCTATTTGGTGGAACACTCTTTGTCTCCCCTGAGATCCAGCAGGCCCCCAGCCTTCCGGAATGCCCAAAATATGTGGCTCTAGCTGTATGCCTTGTGTAGAGTGATGAGACCCTGAGGAAGGTTGCTGGGCATTCCAGTAAAATGACATTGGGTTGTTGTGGCTTTTATGGTTCTATTGTTGTTTTATTGTTGTTTTGAGCTGCCTAGAGGTGTGCTCTAGACCACCTATACATATATTTTAAATGAATAAATAATGTACCCCAATCCCTCTTCAGTACTGGTCGATACTGGCCTTTGTCCCTCATTCCCCAAAACCATAAAGGGTGAGGGGCCAGATGCCTAATGTTGCACATCTTCGGGAAGAGAAGGTCCACAGGTTGTTTTTTGTTTTTATTGCTGTATCTACTCCCCCTTTCTTTCCTTTAACCCCAATTATCTGGAACACACAACACAGCTGGTTCGGTCTGAGATGCCTGTGGCAATTCAGTTTGCATTTTGCATTTTGCATTTTGGGTTTTGGATATGCATGGACAATATGGTTCTAGTGATAGATCCTGGAAATGAGGGAATATATAACAACACTGACCTATATTTTAAAAAAAGTTTCTCCAAAAGAACATATTCATTGCCTCTTGCTTTTATACTAAACACTTATTTTTATGAAGCTAGCACAAAGAAATTTGACTGAAGAGATTTAGTTATTAATAAAATTATATTTTCTTCTCAGAAACACATTAAACAGATGCTGGGCTTAAATAAAGTATTTGACAAACAACCATAGGAATTCCAGTAGAGGAAAAATATTAAATTTACAGGGAATATTGCGCATAAAAAAAAAATCTGTGTAAGCAGCAGTTACTAAAATAGATCCCTCTCTCTAAAAATGGCTGGAAATGCACTAATAAGGCTGTATCACTTTCACCTATTTGAAATGCCACAATCCCAACAATTTTTATAATAGAATGAAACAAATTCTATAGATCTCCTTCCAACCTGGTCTTTTTCAATTAGAAAGTTAACTATTACTAAATTCGGATCCCCCAAAGTATACCAAACTCTACATGCCAAATAATTGGTTCTGTGATCATTTAACATATCAGGTGAGGAGTAACTGTTATGTTGGATTACTGGTTTTAACAATAAATCTGACACCTTCACTCTCTAAAAATGGCTGGAAATGGCTGGACCACTTCTGCATATTTGCAATGCCATAATCCCAACCATTTTTATAATAGAATGAAACAAATTTTACAGCTCTCCTTTCCAACTTGGCCTTTTTCAATCAGAGTTAACTATTACTAAACTCATATTCCTTAAAAGTGCACCAAAGCGGCTTTAGGTTAACAGTATATATTACGTGTGATTATGGACTGTATGCCAAATAATCGGCTGTGTGATCATTCAACATGTCAGGTGAGGAGCAAGTGTTATGTCAGATCAAGACGCTGCTCTTAATAAAGCTGACACTTACCCTTCACTCTAAAAATGGCTGGAAATTCAGTAACAAGGCTGTACCACTTCTGCACATTTGCACTGCCATCATGCCAACCATTCTTATAATAGAATGGAACAAATGCTACAGTTCTCCTTCCAACCTGCCCTTTTTCAATCAGAGTTAACTATTACTAAACATTCTCCCAAAGGTGCACCAAACCGACTATGTCAAGATTATATATTATATGTGATTATTTCCACTACATGCCAAATAATTGGCTCTGTCATCATTCAAAATGTCAGGTGAGGAGCAACTGTTATGTCACTGATCTTAAACAAAAAAGGTGAGAGTTACCTGTAACTGAGGGGCTTGTTTTGAGGAGGGGGAGGCAGTGGCAACATCATTTCCATGGCTCCAGGGCCAAGTATAGGGGAAAGGGCTGGTTAGGGCAGGGGGGGACCTCCATGTAATCAGGTTGCTCTTGAGCAGCTCTTCAACCCCATCTCTGTGGCTTCTGGAAGAAACCAGAAGGGGTGGTGGCTGTTGCAGCCACAAGCAAAACGTCCAGGTAAGTCCTCCACTTACAACACTCTGTTTAGTGACCATTCAAAGCTACAACGGCAGTGAAAAATGTGACTTACGACAGTTTTTCACACTTAAAAATCTGTTACAGCATCCCTGCGGTCAAGTGATCCAAATCCAGGCGTGTGGCCACCGACTCATGTTTACGACGGTTGCAGCGTCTGGGGGGGTCACCCAATCAGGGGTGAAATCCAGCGGGTTCTGACAGGTTCTGGAGAACCAGTAGCAGAAATTTTGAGCAGTTCAGAGAACCGGCAAATACCACCTCTGGCTGGCCCCCGAGTGGGGTGGAAATGGGAATTTTGCAAAATCCTTCCCCCAGGAGTGGAGTGGGAATGGAGGTTTTGCAGTATCCTTCCCGTGGAATGGGGTGGGAATGGAGATTTGCAGTATCCTTCTCCTGCCACGCCCACCAAGCCACGTCCACAGAACCGGTAGTCAAAAAATTTGGATTTCACCACTGCACTCAATCCTTTTTTCGCAACCAATCAAATCAAGCTGGGAAGAGCCAGATTCACTTAACAACCGTGCTAATAACTTATTAACCCCAGCTGTTCATTTTAGAAACATCTGAAATGTGGATTTACAGACGTGGCTGTTCCGTAGAAGCTGGGTTTAACAAAATCACAAATGAGGAGGTGATAGATAAACTGCCTGGGAAAAAAATTGAAGGCAAATGAGGTCCAGACAGAAGAAGAACATCGAGGCTTCAAAATCTTAGGGACTGTCAAAAGCTGCATTGGTCAAGACACCCACATCAAACATGAGAGGGCCCATAAGAGAAGAAATGCCAAATCCAACTTGGTGATCCACTTAACAGATTCATACAATCACACAAACGCTCAGCGCATGGAAAAGTTTCTGTAGTTTTTCCGTGTTTCATAAACACACGAAAATCCATCGGTGAAGAATATCCTTAGACGGCCAGGGTTGGTCTTCAGAATGACGTAACGTGCAGTTTCAGAGGGACGATATTAGCAGACAAATCGAGAGTCGAACACAAAGAGGCATTTGGTGGTTTTTAAAAAATAGGGACACATTAAAATGTTTTTAAAACGGGAAAAAAAAAATCTTAAGGGACCCGGTTTGGACAAAACTCGGCAGCACTTTTTCATGCGGCTGTTGACAAAAAATAGGATCGCCAGCATGATTGCCAACGTCCGATGACGGATACGGCACAAGAAGTTCATTTAACCACCGTGGCAAGAAAGGTCGTAAAACGGGGCAACAAAAGAAATTAATTTAACCACCGTGGCAAGAAAGGTCGTAAAATGGGGCACGAAAAGAAATTCATTTAACCACCGTGGCAAAAAAGGTTGTAAAACGGGGCAAGAAAAGAAGTTCATTTAACCACTGTGGCAAGAAAGGTCGTAAAACGCGGCAAAACCTTTTTAACACACGTCTCAACGACATAAATTTTGCGCTGCATTGCGGTCGTAAATCGAGGATTACCCGGTATTTTATTCTTTTTCCCCCCACCCCCGCCCTAAAATGCAACAGGAACCCCACCAGGCCTGGCTCGAAGGAGACCGGGCTGCTTAAGGAAAGACCTGCTCGACGGGGCTCCGTTCCCACCGGGGTTTTCCACGGCGGGCTCCGAGAGGCTCCGGACGGAACCAGGTCCGGCAGAAGAGCCGCTCGCCTCGTCCGCAACCCGGGGCCGGGCGTCACGAAGAAGACGGGACTCCTTTTCTGCAAAGGGCCCCGAGACTCGCCCGGGGGAGAGAGGAAGAGGGAGAGAGAGAGAGAGAGAAGAGCCGGCGAGACCAAAGGCCTCTCATGGCCCTCACCGAAGCTCCGCGGCCTCGGCAGCCATGGCAACCGCCGCGCCCCGCCCACCGGAGGTCACGTGGTCGGGAAGGCGCCCTCCCCGCGCAGCCGCAGAGCCGCCGACTCCTCCCCCCGCTGACGGGCCGCGGCTGCCTGTCATCGCCGCCGGCGCGGGGCCTTCCGGGCGGTGGCCGAGCGAAGACGGGGGCCGGGCCGGGCGGAGCGCCTGAGCGAAAGCGGCCATGGGTCCCGGAGAAGGCGCGGCCGCTGCCGCTGCGGCGGCGGCGTCAGGGCCTCCGGGCCGCGAGCAACTGCTGCTGCTGTCGGGCGCGGCGCTGGCGGAACGCTACCGGCGCATCTACACCGCGGCGGCGCTGAGCGAGCGAGAGCAGGCCGCGCACCTGGCCGGCAGGTAAGGCTGAGGGTGGTCGGGATGGGAGAGAGAGAGAGAGAAGCCGGGCGGAGGAAGCGCGGTTGGGCTGCCCCGCCTCGCCTCCCAGGGTCCCGGTGCCAGCCGTGCAGCCCGAGAAGCGTCTGCCGGGGAAAGGGGTCTTTTGGCCGGCACGCCCCATGGAGACGCTCCCCGAGGATGGCCGCCGCGGCTGAGGCTGAGGCCTCCCTGACCGGGCTGTTTTTTGCCTTCAACGGGGCCGCAGGTCTTCCACGTGGGGCCAAATTGCCCTGGGATAGAAAGGCCTCTGACGACCCCTCCCCGCCCCCCCCCCACGTCCTCCCCCTCCTCTGCTTCTCCCTCCTCCTCCTCCCCCCCTCCACCTCCTCCTCTTTCTCTTCCTCCCCTCCTTTTCCTCTCCTCCCCTCTCCCTCGCCCTTCTCCACCTCCTGCCCTCCCCTCCTCCGCCCCTCCTTTCCTTCCCCTCCTCTTTCTCTTCCTCCCCCTCCCCTCCTTCTCCCCCTTCTCCTTTCCTCTCCTGCCCTCCTTCTCCCCTCCTGCCCTCCCCTCCTTTTCTCTCCTCTCCCTCCCCTCCTTTCCTCCCCCTCCTCTTTCTCTTCCTCCCCCTCCCCTCCTTCTCCCCCTTCTCCTTTCCTCTCCTGCCCTCCTTCTCCCCTCCTGCCCTCCCCTCCTTTTCTCTCCTCTCCCTCCCCTCCTTTCCTCCCCCTCCTCTTTCTCTTCCTCCCCCTCCCCTCCTTCTCCCCCTTCTCCTATCCTGTCCTCCCCTCCTTCTCCCCCTTCTGTCCTTCTCCTCTGCTCCCCTCCCCTCCTTTCCTCTCCTCCCCCTCCCTCTCTTTTTCCCCCTTTTCCCCCTCCTGCCCTCCCCTTCTCCTCCCCTTCTTTCCTCTCCTCCCTCTCCCCCTCCTCCTCTTTCTCTTCCTCCCTTCCCCTCCTTCTCCCCCTTCTCCCTTTCTCCTCCTCTCCCCTCCACCTCCTCCTCCTCCTTACTCCCTCCAACCCCTCAGCCTCCCACCCCTTCTCTCCCTACCGTCCCCTCCTTTCCTCTTCTCCCCCTCCCTCTCTTTTTACCCTTTTCTCCCCTCCTGACCTCCCTTCTTCCTCCCCTCCTTTCCTGTCCTCCCTCTCCCCCTCCTCCTCCTTCTCTTCCTCCCCTTCCCCTCCTTCTCCTCCTTCTCTCTTTCTCCTCCTCTCCCCTCCACCTCCTCCTCCTCACCCCCTCCAACTCCTCAGCCTCCCACCCCTTCTCTCCTCTCCTCTCCCTCCCCTGTTTTCGGCCTCCTTCTTTTTCTTATGGGCATCCGGGGCAGAGAGGAGCATCCCTCAGTGGTGGTAGAGGTAGGAGAAGCCCAAGGGCAGAAAGTTGGCATCTCTATGAGCTTTTCTTGGCCCATCCGGGACTATCCTGCGAGAATTACGCAGCTGTCTCTTCACCTGCGCTGCTGCTGCTTTATCTCATTCCTATTCCACTCCCTCCATTGAGGTGCTGTTTGGGTATCCCAAGCTCTTGCCTTTCCTGGGTAGGTTTATAGTTTCTGTGGGGAACACCTTTGCTGTCCTATTTACCGACCACATTTTGAATTGGGATGGAAAGACAGGTGGATAAATGTACGGGGATGTTCTTGTGAATTGCTCTGTAGCACTGATGAGGTTACCTAATTTGTGTAAGGAAACAGCTGCAAGAAAATAACCAAGTTCAGAGAGCACCAAGGGCCCCTAATTGCTCTTGCTCTCTCTACTATTACTTTACGATGTCCTCTTCTGCAGAATAGATGCGATAGCTGAGTTGTCGAAAGTAGTAAGCTTCGTTCTTTAAATTTTGACTGCTGCACAAAGAAAAGGTGATAGCGTCATCCTGATGTGATTTCTTTCTTTCTTTTTTCCCCCCTGCTAGGAGCTTACTATTCAGACTCTTAGTAGCCATTTCGTGCTTATGATTTAAGCTTGGGGGAATAGCATTGCACCTTGACTTGTCTGTTTACATGATGAAGATATGCAAGAGAGGCATTATTTGCCTGGCTAAGTTGCATGCTCCCAAATTAGCTGTGTCATCATATTGAGGGGTTTAGTATGGCAAGTGGATTATGTTATGAATGATGATGATGAGTGGCAAGCCATCCAAATGGAATAAAATAAATAAATAAATATATATCATAATCTAAAATTGCAAAACCATATAAAATGTATGCCTAAAGGATTAATATACCAGTTGTTTGTTAGTGCAGGAACGTGGGTGCTTTCTTAACTTGATTTTCTTTAGAATCATTTTGCATTTGTCAGCAATTACTTTTTATTATATTTCAAAAGATGCTTACTTGAAAACGTTTTTACTTTGTTATTCGGTTGAAAAATTCTCCTACTATGATTTATCGATTAGTAAAAAGGCAGTGATGAATTTTTTTTTTCTTCAAATGTTGAAGACAGATATCTTCAGATGCTGGGACCAGCAACATATCGTGGAGAATTAGCATATTTTAATCACAATTACTTTAGAGAGATCTTTAAAGTGGTTTTGAGTGGCTGTTTGATGATGGACTTCTGTATGCTATTGTGAATTTATGAGAGTTGATGACCTGTAAGGGCAACAAATAAATAATATGCATTGGCTGCTTGAAGTATATATGGTTGTAAATTCTGAGAGATTTGCTGATCAAAGTAATTCAGACCATTTGTAATTATGTTAATGGAGTCTTTTTTTTTTTGTAAGGACCTAAGCAATTAAAGTGTAAACATTCTTGGAGGTGACTGTATTTTGTCTTCTGGGTTATCAATGACCTCACCCACATTGTAGAAAAGGGAGATGTTGTTGCTAGGGCAGCATTTTAACTTGTAAGTGACATTGGGCGAAGTATTTTCTACTTGGTATTCGATATCTTTCATTCAGAATTGATGTTCATCCTTCACATCCAATAATTTAGTCTCACAGTCTTGTTGAACAGATGTGTAGAAAAAAAGTGGGGGATCAGTATGGGATTTTGGAGACAGGATTTCTGTGCATTATATATATCTTGGTACTTCCTTTATCCGTGAAAGTATTAAGGTAGGACATCTTTGATCTTCTTGGGGCCCCTAGCCACTCATTTCCCACTTCTAGAAGGAATATTCATGCAGATATTCTGGTCCTGTGATATTTTGTATTCTCTTTTCCTGGCTCTGAGAAGTCAATTACACTCAAGTTGACCCTATCTATTTCAAATAAAAGATATACTGGCCTTTCTTTACAGCAATTCTAAGCATAATTTATGCAAAGTGAGCCTCACTAAATTCAGGGATGTTCCCAAGTAAGAACACGAGGGGTTGCAGCATCTGATTGCAGATCTATTTCTATCAGATTTAGCTTTTTAAGAAGCATGCTTTGTAAATAATATACATGTATATTGCAGAATAATTTCAGGGACTAGTTTATGGCAGGCCCACCTGGATTTACGTTTAGCATCAATTTCTCTTCCACAGGAACTGCTCTATTACAGGGGTGGGGGTGGGGGAATCTTCTAGCATCTTAAAGTTATAATGAATGAATTCAGGCATACAATTAATTTGAGAAACAATACCTATTCAATAATCCAGATTTCAAACTATCCAGATTTTACTCCCAATCCATTTTAAAAATGCTTCTGAAAGACTAGTTACACATATCTCAATGCAATGAATTGTTTTATAAGGGAATATTGAACCTAAATATTACTAGTACTATAGATATTTCCATATGTTCTGGTTTCATTTGGGATGGCTGCGTCTATAAAGAGCTAGCAAGTATAGTTCTCTGGGCTTTAATCAACCCCCTCCCCCTCAATATATAATTTTGAAAATTACTTCTATAGACTTTATCGGTGTGTTCTTTGGAAGGATTTTTTTTTAGTAAAAATTTATGCAAGTAGAAGAATTTACAGAGGTGCTTTGTTTAAATATAGAACAGAGCATTTTAATGGTTTACATCATTGTGATTGCTAATAAGGGACAAACACTGTCATGTTAAATGACATGAAATGTGCATTCTTCATCCCACACACACAGAACCAGATAAGAAAAGAAGGAAATTGAATTGACACCTGAAATATTTCTCCGAGGAATAGTAAAGAGGAATTATGGAAAGAAAAAGATTTATTTAATTATACATATCACCACTGCTGCTAGACTGGCATACGCACAATACTGGAAAGAGAAAGATCTGCCAATAGAAGAACATATAATTAGGAAAATACTGGCGTGCGCAGAGATGAGCAAACTAACACATGAAATAAATGAGGATGAAAACTCAGATTACTATACTGTTTGGGGAAGGTGGTATGAATGGATGAACGATAAAATAAAAAAATGAGAAAAAGATATGCCTGATAAAAGGAATAAGTAGCTTAAGAAATACCAGGTGCATATCTTGTGCATATGTATATATGTATAAACACTGCACTTCCAATGTAAATAGAAATGATATTTAATGTATTTCATAAACTTAATAAAATATTTTTTTAAAAAAAAGAAGGAAAGAGAAATATCTTTTGCCTCATCTCTTGTTACCTTCTGTGAGTTGAGAAACTTCTGATTTGGGGAATGCTCCCTGCATAAATTAGCACTGAGATATCTCTTCTTTATAGCTGTGAAAGAGAACTGGCTGTTTATCCATTTTTGAATATTTGTCTCCTGCCTTTCCTCTTAAGAAGCCTGCAGAGACTGTCCTCCTTGCTTTCCCCTTGCTACTGTTTTAGCATCTTACTGGTGAGAAAGAGCTCTGGTAGCCCACGAGGTGAGCTCTATGGCTGGCTGTGGATTTGAGCAGAGTGGCTCTCTGGCCTGTACTCCCAAGGAAGTCACCAGGGCTTCTTCAATATCAGAAAGAAAGAAAAAGGACAGTGGGTAGTAAAGGCAATGTTTTCCTGAATAGACCTTGAATTGGAATGACAAAGTTCTGAAGGAAATGCTGAAATGCTTATTTATAATATGAATTGTGAAGATGGGGTGTGAACTCTCCTCTCCCATGGCACCTGCCTATTAAAGAAGGGAAATGAATGTAAAGTATTTTCACTGGCAAAGAGGGCTGTCCCTTCCTTTTGATTTCTAACAAGGTTCTGATCCTTGAGGTTTCTGAGGAGACCTCTGGCTTCTTCAGAAGTTGTCAGGAGAGTGAAATTCATGGAAAAGATGGCACAGGGAGTTTATTATTTATTAAATTTTTATCCCACTTTTAGAAATTCACCCAAGGCAGCAAACCTGCATAATATTCCTCCCTCCCCTCCTATTTTCTAACTTTCTATTTCCTGAATAGCTTTTAAACCTATTCAGGAAGTTTTTCTACAGTTTTAAGCAGAAGGCATCTCTATAGCATGAGCTAAGTGTGACTTAATCTCCAGGGTCTTTTGTGAGCTTTGCACAGAAGGGTGTTTTCTCCCACCCTAGCAGGCTCATAACCGAAGCGCCATTTAGCTCAGCTGTGGACCACGGATTCTCCCCCAGCCAGCATCAGGCTGTTTTGAAGATACTCTCTTAGAGGAATTTGCAAACCATCCTTCAGATTAAAAAAAAAAAAAAAAGAACAACTTCAGCTGCCTTCCGCCACTTCAGTTTCCCTCTTCCTTAATTCATCTGAAGGTTTGAAAAATCTGAAATGGTTTTTGTGATGTAAGAATGACCTTGAGGGACAGGAGAAGAGAGTTTAGTTTATTGTCATTGCACATGGTACAACGAAATTAAATGCCATCTTCAGGGTACATTATAACTATAAAAATAAAAACACAAACATGCATCCTTTACATTCTATATAATTGAAATTGAAAACCCGATATTGCACTATACCGTAGAATTCAATATGATTATTGCCTGGGATAGAAACTGTTTTTCAGCCTATTAATCTTTGTTTTTATTACCCTGTACCGTCTGCCAGATGGTAATAGTTCAAAAAAGGGTGCCCAGGATGAGATGGATCTTTAAGAATGTTTTGAACTTTCTTAAGGCAGCGGGAGCCATAAAGCTCTTCCAAAGAGGGGAAAGGGCAACCAGTGATCCTCTGGGCAATGATGTTGACCCTCTGCAGCACTTGTTGACCCTCTGGAGCGCTGTCCTGTCTGTCACTGTGCAATTGGCAAATCTTACACAGGTGCAGTAAGTTAAAATACTCTCTATGGTACAGCGGTAGAAGGTCACCAGCAGTTTTTCATTCAGTTGTTGTTTCCTGAGAAGTCTCAGGTAGTATAATCTCTGCTGGGCCCTTTTGACCAGTGCTGAAATGTGAGTGCCCCAGGTCAGGTCCTCTTTTAAGAGAAGAGAGGAAGTGATCAGACAAGGGGAGGGGGGGAACCCCCAGTACCTTAACAGTCGAAGGAAAGAAACCTAGGAAGGACTTGCCCTGATTGATCTTAAAAATGGCGGCAGAAAGTTTATACTTCCAGACTTGTGAAGATTCTGCTAGTGAAGTAGATTTATCTCACCAAATTATTTGCATTTCTTGTCTGGTTTACCCAGGAAGGCTGACCAAACGGATGTGCAAATTGCACCTGGCCATTTAAGCCGTGTTTGTACCCTGTTTCCCCCAAAATAAGACATCCCCTGATAATAAGCCCAATTGGGCTTTTGAGCGCATGGCAATAAGGCCAAGCGCTTATTTCAGGGTTCAAAAAAATATAAGATGGTCTTATTTTCAGGGAAACACGGTTAATATATATATATATATCGATAGAAACAGAGCCTTTGTTAAAAGCAGAGACTTTCAGTGGGCAACTTGGTGAATTATCCAGAGCATCCTTTTGTCGTCCCCACCCCCACCCCCACCCCTTTATACTTCCCAAAGGAAAGGGAATAGCTAGATCCTGCCCTGAGAGGGGTAATCCTTAGATACAATCTCTCTGCTTGTCCCCCCCACCCACCCCACATCACGTTTTTAGCATGTCTGTAGAGCAAGAAGGAACCAGAGATTGTCCCAGCTCATCTTCTGGATGCCTTCTGCAAATAGCAGCAACGGCTCTCACTAGCATCTTCCTATACCCTCTGAAAGAAAGAACTGCTCCTGTTGCGTTGCCTTAAGGCAAGGTATCCTTTCAATCCTTTCACTTTTTTTTTTTAAAAAATGAAAACTGAATACTTGCCTCAGGCCCCCTCAGAATCACCTATATTTGCAAGAATGCTGGTTAGCCTGATCGGATTATTATTTTTTTTTTAATAATAAAAATGTGAATAGCTATAACTGAGCTAAAGTGGGTTTGGGTAAACAGGTATTGTGAAAGTGTTTCCCTTCATCTAACATTATCTAGCACAGGAAAAATCTCCTCTACCTGGTATGCATAATTGTTGTTGTTGCTCAGTAGCTACCCTGTTTCCCCCAAAATAAGACATCCCCTGATAATAAGCCCAATCAGGCTTTTGAGCTCATAGCAGTAAGGCC
The DNA here is from genome assembly GCF_029215685.1 of Pituophis catenifer annectens. Classification (NCBI taxonomy): domain Eukaryota; kingdom Metazoa; phylum Chordata; class Lepidosauria; order Squamata; family Colubridae; genus Pituophis; species Pituophis catenifer. Next base: position 14,860,397 of record NW_027256884.1, on the reverse strand, counting down.
AAGCGCTTATTTCAGGGTTGAAAAAAATATAAGACAGGGTCTTATTTTCGGGGAAACATGGTAAGTTGTGACTCTGACTCTTCGCAGCCTTTTGTGGACTGCAACATGCCAGGCCTTCCTGTCTTCTCCTGCCTCCCGGAGTTTGTCCAAATTCATGTCCATTGAGTTGATAACCCTCTCTAATCATTCCATCCTCTGTCCTCCCCTTCTCCTTTTGCCTTCCATCTTTCCCAACCTCAGGCTCTTCTCCAGCGAGTCCTCTTTTGGTGGCCAAAGTATTTGAGCTTCGGCTTCAGTATCTCTCTTTCAGAGAACAGTTCAGGGTTGATTTCCTGTAGGATTGAGGTTTTTTTTCTTCATTTTTTCTTCTTCTTTCACCAACCATTTTTCCATCCATTTTCTTTCATATAATTCGCCGATTGGACTTTTTATTTTTCCTCTCGCTTTGAAAATAGTTGACCTATTGACAACCCGGTAACACTAAGTGTTGAGGGTATTGTCTGTCTCGGCTGCCTTTGAGTGGTTATGCGCGTTTCCGTCAGTTCGGTGCAGACACTATTGTTGGAAAACTGGAAAATGGATTTAGTTGATGGTTGAAAGTCTCCTAATAACGTGACAAAAGTCATGATGAAGCAAACCGTTAGAACAGTTGATCAGAGGAACAACTTGCCTCCAGAAGTTGTGAATGTTCCAACAGTGGAAGTTTTTAAGAAGATGCTGGGTAACCATTTGTCTGAAGTGGTGTAGGGTTTCCTGCCTAAACAGGGGGTTGGACTAGAAGACCTTCAAGGTCCCTTCCAACACTACTATTCTATTCTATTCTATTCTATTCTATTCTATTCTATTCTATTCTATTCTATTCTATTCTATTCTATTCTACTCTACTCTACTCTACTCTACTCTACTCTACTCTACTCTACTCTACTCTACTCTATTCAAACAGAGCCTGACTAGGTAGCTCAGTGGCTAAGACACTGAGCTTGTCAATCAGAAAGGTCGGCAGTTCGGCGGTTCGAATCCCTAGTACAAGTCTCCTGCATGAGCAGAGGTTGGACTAGATGACCTCCAAGGTACCTTCCAATTCTGTTACTGTTAGAGCCTCTCTGATGAGAGCAGCAGCCCTTGGGAGGGGACTTTCTTACCAGATAAGCTCCAGAAGGACAATCCCAAAGATGCTTTTTCAAGAGGCAACTGGACTTTCTGGTTTTTCTTTGAAGAGATTTCACTTCTCATCCAAGAAGCTTCTTCAGCTCCGGATGACTGAGAATCTCCATAGACCTCCAGAAGGACACTTGGTCCCTTCTTCTGAATTCATGAACTTGAAGTTAGTTTTCTGGAAGGTGAGGTTAAGTGAAAGCCAGCCTCTTTGGGAAGATGGACTGTTTGGCTGTGCTCAATAAAACACCAACTCCATCTTGGCCTGGATCTAGACACAAAGATAACATTGTTGGGGGATAAACCCACCTTGCTAAGGATCCTTGGTGGCATTATAAAGCCAGACCTTGGTTTTTCATGGTTCTGCCTTCCTATAAATGGGCTCCAGAAGGGAAGTTCTTTGGGAAGAAGAAAACTGGATTCCATGTATTCAGGCTTCTCCGTATGGGGACAATTTAAGATAAGAGATGCTTTAAAGCAGGGGTCCTCAAACTTTTTAAACGGGGCCGATTCACAGTCCGTCAGACTATTGGAGGAGGGGCGGACTGACTGAGTGGGGATGGCTAGGTGGTCATGTGACTGGGTGGGCGTGGCCAATTTAACAGTCAGTTTTTTGCCTTCCTCCTTACTAAGCTTCTGTTTAAATTGTTTTCAAAGACTTCTAATTTAAAGCAGTACTTTACAAGCCCAGAGCTGCTTTTCAAGGCTGCACCAGCGAGATCACCCCTCAGCTGGCCTTCCAGCTGGCTTGCTGGAAGATACGGCCCGCGGCAAGGGATGGGGCTTAATCACATCACTCGCGGGCCGGATACTTTGCATTGGCAGGCTGTATCTGGTCAATGGGCCATAGTTTGAGGATGCCTGCTTTAGAGACAATTTTGTGCCGCAAACTAGGGATTTGAAATTCATTAATAAAATGCTTACGCTAACCCAATACCATCTGTTAAGGCACAAACATAAAAAGGTACAAGGTGTTTTAGAGATGGGACATAACTCAGTATTGATGGTACATCGATAATTTTCAAGGTAGATAAATCATACCGTTACAAACAATGGAAATGCCACGAAACAGAAAACAACATTTTAATCCATATGATAGACGTGCAAAAATACTCAGAAGTACTGGAAAAAAATATTCTGAAATTAAATTTGAAATGAAATCACATCTCTTTTTATTAGACATAATCCTATTTAGAAATCAACTTTTTGTTTATTTTGTTTGGCTTCTTTGTTTCATTAATATGGACAAACAATAATAAATAACAATATGCTGGAGACTTAAGTATTGAGCTCAAGATGGATACGTCATTGAATAACAAATTGTTGTATTTTGCAGCTGTTTATTAATGCTGCATCTATCTTTGGTTATCTTTAGTAAACAGTGCTTATCCCCTTTGATATTTTAGAAATTATAGATGATATTGATATAAACCATTTCTTTATATTTAAATATTAAACATTAGAGTGTGAATCATCTCTAAGTCAATGCTGTATGAATACCATTGCTTTCAGACGATATGCTAATGATGTTTTACAATAATACAATACAACCAATTAAAAGGAAAAAAATAATTCATAACGTTTTTGTATACTATTTATTTCTTCTGTTTATTCCCACAATCACTTCTGAAAGAAGAACTAGTCAGGAGCACTGAAGAAAAGTGCCCCTCCTTGAACCAGAGTACAAGTAGTCCTTGACTTAGAACAGTTCATTTAGTGACCCTTTGAAGTTACAGTGGCACTGAAAGAAGTGACTCAGGACCATTTTTCACACACACGACTAATTCAGTATCGCCATGGCCACGTGATCAAAATTCAGACGCTTGGCAACTGGCATGTACTTAGGACAGTTGCAGCATCCCAGGATCACATAACCTTCTGACAAGCAAAGTCAATGGGGAAGCCGGATTCACTTAACAACCGTGTCACTAAATTAGCAGCTGCAGCGATTCATTTAACAAGTGTGGCAAGAAAAGTCGTAAAATGGAGCAAAACTCAATAAACAAATGTCTTACTTAGCAACCAAAAAGTATGGGTTCAATTGTTGTCATAAATCAAGGACTGCCTATACTGTAGTAGCCAAAGCAGGTCCGTCGTCCTCTTTTCTCTTATGCTTGCAAACTCTTCTTTATTACCTCATCTCCTCAGTTTAATCAGCAGTTGATCTTAATCCAGAATGGCTTTGGGAGCTAGCCATACCCTTACTTGGATTCAAACTTGGGCTGCCTGCATGTTAGGCAGTGGTGTTAACCTCTGAGCCACAAGTTCTCCTCCCTTTATCAGCTTGAGCCAGGGGAGAGATAGTGTTTTTCTATCGAGACACCTGGTCTACCCCAGCATGTGGGAGGGGGGTATAAAATGGTTTGTCGTGAATGTGACTGCTTGAGGGCTCCTGGATTGGAGCTGAAAGGCGAAAGGGATGCAGTATGCTCCCTCCCACATACTGGGGTAGATCAGGTGTTTTTATATAAATACTGGTATATATGATATATATACCGGTATGCAAAATTTAACAAAATTGGCAATTGGTTAAGGTGACTAAAAGCTGGTTGTAGAGTGAACTAAGGAGCCTTGGTGGCGCAGCAGACTAAAGCACTGTTAAATAACACCAGCTGCCTGCAATTACTGCAAGTTCAAATCTCACCAGGCTCAAGGTTGACTCAGCCTTCCATCCTTTCAAGGTAGGTAAAATGAGGACCCGGTTTGTGGGGGCAATAAGCTGACTTTGTATAAAAAAGAACACCGCTTTGAGGGGGGGCGAAAGCCCTACTAAGCAGGTATATACAAAAGTATGAAGGCTATTGCTTAACACATTGTAAGCCACCCTGAGTCTCCGGAAAAGGGCGACATATAAATCGAACCAATAAATAAATAAATAAATAAACTTGCAAGGTGCTACAATTGTCCTAATTTTGCACACTTCTCACCTGTAGTTCTTAGTATATATTTTTTTTCCTGGTCTTTCTTGCTTTCCTTCAAAGCGGTAATATCACCCACAGGTTCCAAGCATATCCACTATCTTCAAGGTGCCTCAGTTTCTTTCAGAGATTTCAGATGCAGCTTGAGAGCTTCCTATATTGAGGCGTCCCACAGGATACACAACTTTGTTGTTTGGTAGAAAATCAGATTGTGATCAGGGTAGAGCTTCACCAGGTTTTGGCTCTCCTGGCCATGACTGTAGGATGTTGGTATGTAATACACCAGTGTGGGTAGTTTACACATATTTCTTGAAGGGACATCACGAAAAGAGGGCCTGGATTAGTAGGCAAAAAAATTAGTTGATAGCTTAAATTAAAAAAAAACAAACCATTTTTTTTTTCTTTTGATCAGGTAGACATTTGTCTCAATACCAATTTCACAACTAGCAACAGCACGTAGACTTATATACTACCCCATATCTCTTTCTAGCACTTTCTGGGTGATTTACAAAGTAGAAGCATTATTGCATATTTCCCCCAACAATCTGGGTCTTCATTTTACTGACCTCGGCTCGGAAGGATGGAAGGCTCAGTCAGCCTTGAGCCTGTCAGGATCGAACTCCTGGCAGTTTGCAGAGTCAGCTTGCAATATTGCATTCTAACCACTGCTGTTACATTGTCCTGTAAGATAGGGGTGGGAAAGAATAGGGGTGATAGGTTTTCAATTCCCACAAAATATTTTTAAACAGACAAATATATTTAAATTTCATTAGCATTTAATGAGATCTAATAGTTATAATAGTCCTTGGGACAATTGCTGTAGCCTGTATCTGCCTGTTGTTCCTTAAAAGTCTGTTAAGATGAGAGACAAGAATGACTTCAGGGTACACTGCCAAACTATTGGCTAAATTGTAGTGACATGACATTGAATCATAAAATGATCAATAGGAGAAAAAAAGGGAAATTGAATGTCCTCTTTTCTATATAGGCAGAAATCAGTTCTTTGCTGTTCATATTTGAATACTTACAAATGTAATCAACCACATAATCCATGTATTACTATAAGGGTAGAGTATGTAAACATTGTTTTCATGTTCTGTTGCAGTAGATGCCTTTAAAGAACTGTAAATTCATATCTCTCATTGGCACGGAGCCATTGTGTCCAAGCAATTTTTTTCTAAAGCAAGAAACAAGCAGCCTTCATGCAAAGGGATATAACAAAATAACATATAATAGAGTTGGAAGGGATCTTGGAGATCTTCTAGTCCAACCCCCTGCTCAATTAGGAGAATCTGTACCATTTCAGACAAATTCAAATTCAAAAAGTTGGCCAGACCAGGATAAAACTTGATGTTTGTACTATAGTGACTAATCAGAGTTAAGTGCGATTTAATGATAGGAGTTAAAGAAGGAAGAAAAAACAATAAGAGACAAAGGAAGCACAGCAAATTGCAAACAAACAAAAAACAAACAAAAGTGAATTTTTAAAAATACAAAAGTAAATTCAAGGATATAAAAGTATAAAACTGCAGAGTTACCTAACTGATAAATAAATACAATTCATTCTTATAAAACAGCCAGCTAAGATTCCAAAATGCTGAATTTGTGGTTGTTAAAACACTGAGCTGGTTAAGACCTAATGCTAGAGGGAAACAGTAACATATAAGGGAATGAAGTGGCTATGATTCTGCTTATGAGGTCTCAACAGTGGGAAGTTGTATGCTACACTTACTGTACAGTTCTTGTGTCCATTGAAAGTACAGTAGTTGTGAGCATTTCATGATATTTCTGGATGGGTTTAGGATCTGCTAAGAGGTGAAACACAAGTTTTCTAAAGTACAGTGGCAAAAGATCTTTGCACCATCTGAAAAAAAAAATATTAGAGGAGACTGACACTTGTTTATTTATTTATTTTTTTATTTATTTTTTTTTATTTTTTATTTGATTTATATGCCGCCCTTCTCCGGAGACTCAGGGCGGCTTACAATGCATTAAGCAATAGCCTTCATTCTTTTGTATATTTTATACAAAGTCAGCTTATTGCCCCCACAAACTGGGTCCTCATTTAGACTTCCATCAACAAGCAAACAGAGATAAGCGCCTTTAAATCAGCATTCTGGGTTACCATCCTTGTTTGATTTCTCAAGGATGCCAAAAATGAAATCCTAAGAAACTTTCAACAAATGGATTTAATCTGCTGAAGGCCATCAACTTTCCAGAATGGTGATGTGAGGCAGACGTAATTTTATTTTAGCATACAGTACAATGTCAAGGCGATTATCTCTGGAGAAAAGACCAAGGGCATAAGGGATCTAATCATACTCCCAGGGATATAGGGGAAAAAATGACCGCATCATAGAATCCTGGATCAGACTCCTTGCTTTGTTATGGAAGAATTAAGGTATATGTGAATTGGGCCCTGGATTTAGGAATCGGTTGGAGATGGAGAGCTTTAAATTTGGTTCGTGACAACAGTGGACTCTGGAGGCCATTAAATCCAATGTGTAAATCTTGTGTGATGCTTTTCAACTGAAATAATGTGCATTCACCTTTTTTTTTAACAGGTGTAAAAAACTTCTGAGCAAGAAAAAGCTAAAACGGAAGCAGAAAAGTAAATTGAAAATGAGAGCACGGAACAAGGTACATTCTTTTGTTTTCTCTTTGTTTTTTCCCTATTCGTATTTCAGGAAGGAATTAAAAAGAATATTAATCATTTGACAAAATTCGAATTAACGGTATTTGCTACACTTCACGTTAGAATTATGTAATTCCTAATGTAGCAGTTCCCAACTTTTTCCTTTATGTGAATTATAAAGTTTTATAAATAACATGTGATCCCTGAAAGGGTAACAGCCTGTTGCCTATGGCCTTTGTGCTCCCTGTGGATCTCCCCCTCTTTGGCATTTAAAACACCTGAAAGTGAAAATACAAGTTACATATTTGATAGCGGAGATATCGTAATCACAAATACACTTGAGAGGGAGTGGGCAGAGAGAAAAAAAGACTGAAACATCAAAGAAACACTGATCCTCACAAGAGTTTGAGGTCCCTACAGTACCTCTCAGAATCTTGAGAGTTTTGAAAAATCTTTTTGAAAGTAGCAGTTTCTTGGGACCCTCACCAGCAATAGCACTTAGACTAATATAGATGGCATGGCATGGCATGGCATGACCTTTATTGTCATTTTTTACTGTGAGCACACAGACACACATTAAACATGAAATTCTGTTGCCTGCTCTCAAAAGAAAGTATATATCAACCCATATACATAAATAACACACATATACACATGCTGTAAACCTACCCTTCCTTCCTTCCTTCCTTCCTTCCTTCCTTCCTTCCTTCCTTCCTTCCTTCCTACCTACCTACCTACCTACCTACCTACCTACCACTACACTCCCCCCCCCACATTAATCACTTTCCATCGAGAAAGAGGAAACTTGAGAAATCACAAGTATACCGCTCCATAATATTTTACAGCCCTGTCTAAATGGTTTACGGAGTCAGCCTATTGCCCCCAACAATCTTGAGTCCTCATTTTACCGACCTTGGAAGGATGGAAGGCTGAGTCAATCTTGTGCCAGTCAGGATCGAACTCCAGTCTATGGACAGAGTTTGCCTGCAATACTGCCTTCTAACCACTGTGCCGCCAGAGCTCCTAAGTGTGCTTAGAGGCCCCCCCTGGAGAATCTCCCACGGTTCTAATGTTCCAAGAGTTTCATCCTAGAATGTTGTCATACAATCCACAAGGTCAAGGCAGGCTGATTCAAGGCAGTGTTCTGGAACAGAGTCTGAATGTGATGAAGTCTGTTGGGGAGCAGGAGAAGAGTGGAGGTATTCTCCCTTTCAAGGAGTGGAGACATTAAATAATCCATTAAAAGGAGTGCTGCGGCCATTTCAGAAAGGGGTGAGAGTGAGAGTCTGAGCAGATAACCCCTGGGACAAACTAGGATGACATTTACTAGGCTGAGAATAATAGTTGTTGCCTCCTGATTTAAATAAAAATACCCAAATGTGACTTTAAAAAAAAAAAAAAACAACTTCTTTACTACATACAGTAGAACCTCTGGTCATGGCCATAATTCGTTCCATAACTTTGGTCGCAACCCGATTTGGTCGTGACCCAAACCTAATTTCCCCACTGGGTTGTATGTAAATACGATCAATCCGTTCCAGACCCCTAAAATATTTTTTAAAAAGATTTTTAAGCACAAAAATAGTTAATTATGCCATAGAACTCACAGGGCAATATTAAAATCCTTTAATAACTCAGAGAAAACCTTGAACAACAAGAGAAAACTGTTCAAAAATTTTGGGAATTTTTTGGTTAGAACCCGATTTGATCGTGGTCAGAAGCGTTCGTGTATCCATAATTTTTTTTTCAGAATGGTTTTTCCTTTTGCCAAGTACCTGGCCCAGGAGAGGGGAACCCCTTGTATCGTTGATGATTCTGCCCTTTGTAGAATAGTGGCCCGAATGACACACAGTTGCGGGCACTTTCATTTGAGAGCTACTTGTGCTGATGGTTTAAGGGACTTCTCACAGAATCCCACCAATGCTGGGATTCAAATATTTTTACTACCAGTTCTGTGGGCGTAGCTTGGTGGGCATGGCATGGCTTGGTGAGCGTGGATTGGTGGGCATGGCAGGGGAAGGATACTATAAAATCTCCATTCCCACTCCACTCTAGGGGAAGGTTACTGCAAAATCCCCATTTCCTCCCTATCAGCTGGGACACGGGAGGCACAGAATAGATAGGGGCGGGGGCCAGTCAGAGGTGGTATTTACCGGTTCTCCGAGCTACTCAAAATTTCTGCTAACGGTTCTCCAGAATTGGTCAGAACCTGCTGAAAGACACCTCTGGATCCCACCAAGAGCAATGCTGGATTTTAAAGAATTATTTTTGTGTTGAGAACATTTGTACTTTGAGCATTGCCACTCTGGGCTTTGAAAATACTCCTGCTTTCTTGCTTTTCTTTGAATTAGAAAGGAAAATTGACCCCAACTTATCCGTTATATTAATGTAGGGAGGAGAATAAGCTTTTGACAAATGCTTCTGTAATGGTAAGATGCAGATTTCTTTCCAGTTGATTGCAAGAAAAAAAAAAATCTCTTGTTTCATCAGAGTGAAAGTCTTGATAGTATGGTATCCATACCAGATATCAAACTTCACAGCAACCCTTCGGCTTTCAACGTGTACTGCAACGTGCGGCATTGTGTTTTGGAATGGCAAAAAAAGGAAACCTCCATGGCCTTGGCCTCCAAAAATACGGTGCAGAGTGGGGATTCGGACAGCGACGAGGAGGAAGAAGCCAAAGAGCCTCCTGTGAAGCTTCCAAAGGTAAGGGACCTCAGGCAGGACCGAGGCGTTCTGGTCTTGGAAAACGTTCTGCAGGACAGAACTCCAAAGCGTTTCTGGCTAAGGGGAACTTCCTGCTTTCTGTTTTTAGATAATAGAAGTTGGATTATGTGAAGTGTTCGAACTGATTAAAGAGACAAGGTTTTCTCACCCGTCTCTCTGTCTGAGAAGTTTGCAGGCTCTTCTCAATGTCCTTCAAGGCCAGCAGCCAGAAGGTCTCCAGTCAGAACCTCCTGAAGTTCTAGGTAAGGTCTCCTACATTCGCTCAAGGTCAGTAAGATAAGGGAGTGACTAGCTAAGTCATGCCTAAAACCTATCTGGCTTTACTACTGTATTCCTGTTTGAGGCCGGAGCTCCTCTCTCAAAGCCCCTTGCTGATACGAACCTGGCCTTTTGCCCTTTTGAGAATTCTGTCAAATTATTTGCAAGGATAAACACAGTTTGTGAACAGATACAGGTACTCCTCGACTTGTGACCACAATTGAGCCCAACATTTCTGTTGCTAAGCGAGACAGTTGTTAAGGGAGCTTTGCCCCATTTTGCAACTCAATTGTTAAGTGAATCACTGCAGTTGTTAAATTAGTAACACGGTTTTTATTATTATTATTATTATTATTATTATTATTATTATTATTATTATTATTATTATTATTATTATTAAAATTTGATTTATATGCCGCCCTTCTCCGGAGACTCAGGGCGGCTTACAATGCGTTAAGCAATAGCCTTCATCCTTTTGTATATTTATACAAAGTCAGCTTATTGCCTCCACAAACTGGGTCCTCATTTCACCTACCTTAGAAAGGATGGAAGGCTGAGTCAACCTTGAGCCTGGTGAGATTCGAACCAGCAGTAATTGCAGGCAGCTGGTCTTAATAACAGGGTGCTTTAGACCACTGTACCATCAAGGCTCTGTTTAGTTGAATCCAGCTTCCCCGTTAACTTTGCTTGTTGGAAGGTCTCAAAAGGGGATCACATGAACCCGGGACACCTGCAACTGTCCTAAGTACATGCCAGTTGCCAAGCATCTGAATTTTGATCATGTGACTAATGGGGATATTGCAATGGTCATAAAGGTGAAAAAAAAACCTCATAGGTCATCCCAAATATGCTTTTTCAAGAGGCAACTGGACTTTCTGGTTTTTCCTTGAAGACGTTTTGCTTCTCATTCCAAGAAGCTTCTTCAGCTCTGACTGGATGGAGGGCAATGGAAGGATTTATACTCCTTGCAGACAGCTGGTCATTTGCATCCTTTTCAGAGAGTCGTTGAAGCCACTTGGAGGTTTGTCTGTGTCCCGCAAATAACCAGCTGTCTTCAAGGAGTATAAATCCTTCCATTCCGCCCCATCCAGTCAGAGCTGAAGAAGCTTCTTGGATGAGAAGCGAAACGTCTTCAAAGAAAAAAAAACAAGGAAGTCCAGTTGCCTCTTGAAAAAAGACAGCCGTGACTTGGAGGACTGGGAATCTCCATAGACATTTCGCTCATAAGTCACTTTTATCAGTGCCGTTTTAACTTTGAACGGGCACTAAATGAACTGTTGTAAGTCGAGGATTACCTGTATATAAAAGTTTTTCATGGGTTGCAGTTGCTACTTGACACAACCAAAAGAGCAAGCAACTGCAGTGCAGCCTGTGCTGTGAAGTGCTGGCTTATATGTGAGGTCAGCAATATCTCCTGCCTGTGATTGCCAATGGAGTATCATCTCTTTCTTAGTGGATGGTTTTCTAGATGGGACTGGAATGACTGAAGAATGGCCTCTAGTTGGAGCTTTTAATTATTATTATTATTATTATTATTATTATTATTATTATTATTATTATTATTATTATTTATTCAATTTATATACCGCCCTTCTCCTATTGGACTCAGGGCGGTGCACAGCCAAGGATGAAAAACATACCAATACAAAATTTAAAATCAATTAAAAGAATTATACAGCTTTGGCCCACAATTTAAAACAATCCAATTAAAACCCAATTTACACTTAAAAAGCTAAAAAACTAAAAAGAGCTAAAAAAAAGGGGGGGGGTTTCACGCCAGCCCTGCTTGATGGAAAAGAAAAGTTTTTAGAGCACGGCGAAAGGCCCGGAGATCTGGTATCCTTTGTATCTCTGGGGGCAAATCGTTCCAGAGGGCAGGAGCTGCCACAGAGAAGGCCCTCCCCTTGGGGGTCACCAGCCGACATTGCCTAGCTGACGGCACCCTGAGGAGTCCCTCTCTGTGGGAGCGTACTGGTCGGTGGGAGGCTATCGGCGGCCTATCTCCATGAGTAGCTTAAAGTTATTATTTGTAAAAGGAACCTCAGTCCTTCCATCCGTTCACGGATATTAGGCCACAGCAACATTGGAGCATGCAAATCCCTTTCCTTGTGTTGCTGTGTGGCTGCATGCTTCTATCACCCCTACTGTGTGTCTGTGTGTAAGTGACCTTTTCTTCTGTCTGCAGAGTCCCTGTTCCAGCTCCTGCTAGAAATCACGGTTCGGAGCACTGGGATGAATGACAGCCCCGGCCAGTCGCTGACTGCCCTTTCCTGTGCTTGCCTCTTCAGTCTTGTGGCTGCCTGGGGAGAGACCGGACGGACGCTTCAGGCCATCTCCGCTATCCTGACCAACAACGGGAGTCATGCTTGTCAGACCATCCAGGTCTTGTATTCCGCCTCATTCATGGGCACGAATGTGTTTTCCAAGTCTAAAAATTCTGGAGGCGACAAGTAGTTTTCTGAAGATTGCATCAGAAATACAGAGAGGGAGGGAGAGAGGGAAAACAGCGACCTATTTGGATTTGCCATTTTCGTGAATTTGACTTCTTTTTTAAAATCTTGCTAACATCTCGTTTGTAAATAATTAGGAGTAAGAAAATCCCAAAGTCTAAATCGGTGTTTAAGAAGTGTTATTAGTATTTTTGTGCTGAACTCTGCTAGTCTAAAGCCATAGGAAAATATAGCTAGTCCCTGGTGCTGAGGACAGCTCCTTTGTAACTAAGAACATTTGTAAAGCAATTTGGTGAAACTAGGAGATAAAAGGGGTGAGGTTGAGCAACCCTGAAGCAGGTTCCAAACCTGTGTTCCATTTGATTGTCATTGATCCCAAATTTCACCCAATTTAATCACATGAAGTGGGAAGAAGAAATGTTTGGTATACAGATAGTCCTTATTTAGCAACTGCCTCAGTTCATGATTGTTCACAAATGCAGTTGTAGTAAACATTAGACTCTTGGCCGGTGTTTCTGCACAAAAGAATTTATCTGAATGAGAGGGCATTTTTTTCTCTCCCCCCCCCCTTTCTCTCTCTCAATCATGTGGTTCATTTGGCCATCGCTCTGGAACGGATTGCAGTTGCTAAAGGAGGACTACCTGGAACATGTTTAGGAATGAATATATGAACTTAAAAACAAAAATTTGCAAAAGAAGGAAAAATCTAGGAACCCATCTAACGTTAATTCATTCCAAAGAAAAGGTTGTTGCAGTTATAGCAGATAGTTTTGAATGATTAGGTCACCATTTTTTTTTTCTTGTATTGATTGAGTCGCTTTGCAAGGCGATCTACTGATTTTTGATTTTTTTTCCCACCTCTTTCATATTTTTAGTTTATTTATGTATTAATACTATAAGAAACAAAAATACAAAAGAAAATAGGAAAGATGGGGAGGGAAAAGTGTGGAAAAAAGGGAAAAAAGAAAGAAAAGGAGAAACTCCCTTTGGTGCAGTAGAATAAAATAATAACATCAAATCTTAACTTTTTAAACTTTTACATAATAGCCATTTCTGTAACAGCAAACCTATCTAATTGGTAAAACCTCAAATCAAAGTTTCATTTTTTTCTCCACCTCAAGCATAAAGTCCAGAAGCGGTTTCCAAGTAGAAACAAAAGTAGTTATATTTTTGTCTTTAATCAAAGGAGTCAGTTTGGCCAGCTGTACTAACTCCATCAACTTCTGCAGCATTCATCCATTGTGGGAGATTCTTGAACGAGAACCAAAATCTCTTGTTACCTATTGCTTCTTCCCCCCAGCTGTCCTTCCCCACTGACCCATCCACTTTTCATTTTCAGTTTTGCTGGTTTAAAGTTTCTAACGATAAGCAATAATTTGGGGTTATTGCTGTTTTTCTCCCTTAGGTGCCAGCTATCTTAAATTCCCTTCAGAGGAGCGTGCAGGCGGTTTTGGTTGGCAAAATACAGATCCAGGATTGGTTCAGCAGCGGAATTAAGAAAGCCGCCCTGATGCACAAATGGTCCTTGAAGGACATTTCAGTCGATGAAGATGATCCGACTCTGCTCCAGAGTGACGGCTACTTCTTGTATCTATTGTGCAAAGATGGATTGTACAAAATTGGCTCTGGATACAGTGGAACTGTCAGGGTAATGTATCCTCCGAGATAAAAGCTTACGTAAGATATTTTAAAATGCCTGAAGCTGAACCCTGAAGCTGGCCTGACTGAGGCCATTTTGAGACTTCAGCGCTGACAGAAAGAGGATGTGATTTTATGAACAGCAAATCGGATGAGGTGGTAAAAAAAAATCATGGAAAGATTTCCAGTCAGTTTTTCTTGTATTTTACTTTTTTGGTTTTGAAAAAAAAAGGGGGGAAATTTCAAGAAACTTACGATAGTTTTTACTGCGTTACAGGGCCATATATATAATTCCACATCTCGCATCAAAAACAGAAAAGAGAAGAAATCATGGTTGGGTTATGCTCAGGTAAGAAAAAGATTGAAAGTCTGTGGAGATTCTCAGTCATCCAGGTCATGGTTGTCCCAAAGGTGCTTTTTTCAAGAGGCAACTGGACTTTTTGGAAAGTCCAGTTGCCTCTGGAAAACAGCACCTTTGGAAAAAGATTGAAAGTGAACACTAAGAAATGTAATTTTGAATTAAATGAGCCTATAACTTTGGATGAAATATCGAATTGATAGTGTAGTTATAAAGTACTGAAAATCGAAAGGAAGAACCGTGTTTCCCTAAAAATAAAACCAAGTCTTATTTTCTTTTGGGGCCCGAAATAAGCACTGGGGCTTATTTTTGGGGGTGTCTTAAATTTTTTGAGTGCCACCTCCGCGAGGTGGGGTGGTGGTGGAGCTGCCTGACGCACACACCGGCGTATCTCAGGGCCTCATGGCTCCTCGCCCCAACAACTGCCTAGCAGCGGCAGCACCAGCAACCGTGTGCAACAGGAGCCCATATGGCTGCAGGCTCACTTCTTCTGGCACCAGTGTGGCACCGGAGCAGGAGGCCAAGCGATGCAGCCAGGCAAAACACTCTGTTCCCAAGTGACCCATAGGTGCCCAAATACTTTTCACCCGGATGGAAAAATGAGGGAGACTCAAAGCTTTTATGTGTTTGCAAATGGGATGCTTTGAAAGGTAGCATCCCATTTGCAAGTAGACGAAGCTTCATCTCCCTCTGGGCAAAGAGTGCGCAGCAGAGCCTTTCTTCCCCCCACTTTCTGCCTCCGTGCTCGGACTTAAAGGTATCTGCACTGCACCAAGGGGCTAGCGGCCACACCCATCCCCGGGCTTATTTTTGTGGTAGGGCTTATATTATGTCCACCCCCAAAAAATAAGGCTAAAGCTTGTTTTCAGGGTGGGTCTTATTTTCGGAAAAACACTGTAGTATTGATCGTATGGCTAAAAAAGTAGTTTTTATAAAATAATTTCTAGTCGACAACAAAGATTACATTCCATTTCAGTTGCTCACAAAAATTATTTTCCAACATTACTTCCTTTGAGACAGAACAGAGTTTATCTCTCTTAATTTTCTATTAAGATGGCCAGAAAATTGATTAAGTTGATTCGCTGTTTCCATGAGACGGTTGCTTTCAGTTGATCTGCTTGGGAATCAGTATTTTGCTCCTTGTGGCAACTAGATGCTATTAAACTTCATCTTATCCTTCCGTTGAGTACTTTTGATAGTAGATTGTCATTGGTTTTGGCAGCTCCAGAGAGGTGGGGTGGGGCAGTTATTCTCCAGAAGCCATGTGGCCTTTATAGGCTTTCTTTCACAGATAACTTGTTGAAGTTTGGCTCTGGGGAGCAGTTCGGTTTGTTCCTGTTGTGTTGGCCTGCCTGCTGCACAAAAACATCCCTGCCTAAGTTCTCCATCCCTAAATTGATGGTGGAACCCGAGTGCCGTTGAGTAAAGGTTGGCTCAGGAGTTCAGGTCCAATGTGGTGACCATGGTTGTCGCCCGAGTTCAGTAACTGAAACCTTAAACCATACCGAAGATCACCCACAAGATAAGATTTTGAATTTGGGGAAGTTGAAACGTGATCTGGGTGTGGAGGACACGCACAGAATGCTATCTGACTCCTTGCTGGCTTATCAGTGCTGTGCCCTCCCATAAGAAGTTAGATGGTTTTAGATCAGTCTTCTCAATGCGGCCAGTTGATCTAACAGATCTCAGAAGGAGCGTGGTGTTTTTCCAGAGGATCTGATGGGTGATTCAGCTGAAGCCTTGGACTCACGACAAAGTCTTTTAGACCAGATTGCTGTCACTAAGGATCAATCCCAGAGAAGGTCCTTGGTTGTCCGAATAACTTGAGGATATGAAATGCCAGAAAAGATGCCAGCGTATCATCAGAGGAAGTTGAAGGCTGAATCTGATCAAACATAAGTAGGAGCTCGGTTGGGGTTAAACTGGTAACACAAGCGACAGCATGCAGACATTTTTACCACACTTAACTGCTCCTGCTGCTGGCAGTCTTGCAGCCCCGATATCCTGTCAATCAGATGTCATTATGAAGTTCTCGTTGTACTCGTTGCTTTCAAGAGATTTGAGATTCTTGGCGATAATTTTAAAGTTTATGCTGTCATCTGTTAAATATGGCATGCAATTATGTTTGTCCCTTTTCCCCCCGTTGACAAATGGAGCTGCAGAACAGAAAACTGCAGTCAAAGGTGAAAGGGCGTTTGGCCTGTCCCTCAGATTGTCATTCTGACAGTTCGTGATTTGGTGTTTTTCAGGGCTATTTGTTATATCGGGATATAAACAATCACAGCAGGACGGCCATACGGATAAATCCTGAATCTTTGGAACAAGATGGAATAGTAACACTGCCAGGTATGCACAACAGTGTCTTGACTCTAACAATATTTTCTAACAAATCTATTTTCCAAAGCACCAGAGGATAGGACAAGAAGCAATGGATGGAAACTTAACCAAGGAGAGAAGCAAGCTGGAATTAAAGAGAAAGTTCCTAACAGTGAGGACAATTAACCAGTGGAACAACTTGCCTCCAGAAGTTGTGGAGGTTTTTAAGAAGAGACTGGACAGTCACTTGTCTGAAATAGTATAGGGTCTCCTGCTTGAGCAGGGGGCTGGACTAGAAGACCTTCAAGGTCCCTTCCAGCTCTAGTCTGAATGATTTGAAATATCCTTATCCTAAAGATTAACAAACGGCATCAGATACAATTTAGTAGAAATCACAGAGTCACAGGTTGTCCCTTCATCAAGGATTGGTTCAGTGTTTCAGAACCTTAGGTAAACACCAATTGATACATTCCAATAGCTGCCACCAGACCTCTCTTCTGAAAGTCTTCAATGTATTTTCCCCCAAATTTTGAATCCATCTCTGTTTGTTGAGCGTTGGAAAATGAAGTATTTTATATGAAATGACCTAGCAATTATTTTTTCTCTCCAGACTGTCAGATGGAAGGGCAAAACATCCTTTTTACTGATGGAGAATACATTAATCAGATTGCAGCTTCTAGAGATGTAAGTTAAAATTCCCTCTTGATTTTTTTTTTTAAATTTTATTTTGGGGTTAAAGGGCTGGGCAGCAGATATTAAATATTCAGATAGCTAGCCTTAACCCTGCCTTTATTGTAGATATTCTTGCCAGCTTGAAAAATATATTTCCAGATTATTTCATGCAGAATAGCATAAATTAATGATGTAGGACGGTGTTGCTATGTCAACTATAATTTACACCAAGCAATCAGTCAGAAAAAAAACAGGGGCAGCATTAGCTTCCTTGCCATTGAGATTTATACAATATGGATATTTTTTCATCAGCTGAAATCATGTTAGCTTGGTTGCCTGTGGAATGTCAGAATGTTTTAAAAGTTAACATGCTTGGAAATTAGGCAGTGATGCCTACTACTAGTATACTGGTAATGATTTGAATCTAATTTTCAATTGTAATTGCAAGTTACTTTAAAAAGAGCTGCTGGTTCATGTGGCATCAAAATATAAACTCACATTTGACACACTTTGATTTAAACGTTGCTCCCTTTGTTCTCTGCTCCGTTGCTTTCTGCCTAATATGTAGGAGACGACCAGGTGGAGGCCAAAGGGGGAGTCAAATGTGTCATCAGTTTAGAGCAGCGGTCCCCAATCTTTGCAGCTTCGTGGCCTGGCTTGGGGGGAGGGGGCGGAGAGGGGAACCAGGCCACATGAGTGATGGGCTGGTACATGTGAGCGCATGCAGCTCCATTTACTCAAGAGAAGAGAAGCCTTTGGGGCACAGTTTTGCACTCCTTCAGACTTCTGCACGCCAAAAGCCTTTGCAAAGGGACAAGAAGGCCTGAAGCAGTACAAGACTGGTCTTCTGAAGCCAAAACACTCCTGAGCAGGCAGCCTCTCTGAATCAGCAAAGCTGAGCAGGGCATGCTCGTCCCATTCAGCCTTCGCTCTCACCGCTCCACTTTCGGAGCAGCCTGGTGGCCTGCTTGGGTTGGGGAGAGGAATCGGGCTGCGCGAGCGGCAGGGCGACATGCACGTGTGTGCAGCTCCACTCTCACAACAGAGAAGAAAAGCCTTTGGGGCGCTGCTTGTGCGAGTGGAACTATGCGCGCGCACCGTCCCGCCTCTCAAATGGCTCAGTTCCAAATAGGCCAATGGCCTGGTAGTAGGCCATGGCCTGGGGGTTGGGGACCTCTGGTTTAGAGTGGCTATGTTCTGACCAAGGCTTCCTGAGACAGTAACAATCACATGCTTAGTCCCAAAACCCCTCTTTTTATTTCGACGGCTGTGAATTATGTTCATTCACAGGCCGTAATGAGTCCTAAGGAGTTTGTAAAGAGTCTGACAGAAGTCTGCCACAGTCTTCGGGATAAGGCTGATAAGCACCTACCTTTATCTCCCTTGAAACGCTGCCAAGTACCTAATTGCCAATTAGCTTTGCAAGGCCAAACGGAGCACAAAGTCAAAACGGAGCTTCGGTGTTTAAACCGACCAGAACGAACAAAATTGCTTCCTGCAAAGGCTCATTGTCCCTTCGCTCCACCTTTATGTCTTATGGGAGGGGACAATCATCTCCAAGCCCTACTCCCAAGTTGTCCCTTTTGTCTTAACTGTTCTTGCCTTCTGGCAGCTCTGCGCATGCGTGCACTGGGAACAGGCTCCCTCTGTTCGTCTGCCTCGCTGATGTCAGGCTCTAGAGGCTCCGGAGTCAGCACATAATTCCCAGATGGCCCTGGCCACATCTCTGCCTCCGATGCAGAGCCCTCGTCCGAACCTTCCCCAGATTCCAGGACTGGCCCATGTTCCCCCCCAGCCGCTTCACTGTCCGACTCTGCTGCCAGCTGTTCAGGCCGCTGGAGGACCAGAACAGGCTATGCTCCTATAAGAGACTAAATCTGGCCTCCCGGGAATTCTGTACATTCATATTTAGCGCCAATTTGACTTGACTGTAGCTCAGGCAGGGGTATTCCAATTGATTATTGGAAGTGCTGCTATATTTGCTACTCTGGTTACTTTCCCGAAAGTGAGGTGTTAATAAATACTGAAAACAGTTTTCACAAACAAAGAGTAAAAGGGGTACACTATTGTTTCTCTGTACCTTTCAGTTTGGAATTTTTAACTCAAATATGACAAGCCGAACTATAACAATAGCAAGCTCTTTGCATAACATCAATACAGTGTGCACGGTATTTGTGAACTATAATTATTTTATCCCATGAACTTTAGGCATCGCGTTGCACTGAGTGTGTCTAAATTAATATGAAAATGATTCCTTTGAAGAGTGTTGGTTTTTTCTAAGTATTTACATGTTACTCCAAAGAATCATTGTCTTGCATAAGTCTTTTTAAGTGAGATACAGTGTGGAAGAAGGAGGACTATTGATCTGGTACATTATGTGTTGCAGGACGGCTTCGTAGTTCGGATATTTGCAACCAGTACAGAACCTGCCTTACAACAAGAACTTCAGCTAAAGCTTGCCAGAAAATGCTTACACGCGTGTGGGATCTCGTTGTTTGATCTGGAAAAAGATTTGCACATTATCAGTAAGGGAATGATTTTTCTGTACAATATTTTGCCTGTTTGTAGAGCATCCCTGAAAATCAAATGTAAGAAGTGAGCAAACTCAGCAGGTAATTTGCTCGGTAGATAGGAAAAAAAGGGAACAATTGATTGACCTTCTTGTTCCCAAGAAGAGCCTTCCGATTGGCACCACCAGTGAGCAGGGTTGGTGGCCTTAGGTAGCCAGAATCTGATGTCATGCACCCCGATTGCCAGGGAATTAAAAATCTCTCTCTCTCTCTCTCTCTCTCTCTCTCTCTCTCTCTCTCTCTCTCTCTCTCTCTCTCTCTCCTTCCCTCCCTCCCTCCCTCTCTCCTCTCTCTCTTTATCCATCTATCTTGCCTGCCTATCATCTAACTCATCTATCATATATATATATATATATATATATATATATATATATATATATATATATATATATATATATATATATATATATATATCTGTCTTCTCAGGTTTTTGCGGGTGTTTGTATGTAGGTCTTTGGTTATTCGGGTCTTCTCCCACGTAAAATTGGAAGTGTCTTGGCGACGTTTCGACGAAGTCTCATTCGTCATCTTCAGGCTGGTGTTCTCGGCTTCGTGCTTCCAGGAGCAACGAAGCCGAGAACACCAGCCTGAAGATGACGAATGAGACTCCGTCGAAACGTCGCCAAGACACTTCCAATTTTACGTGGGAGAAGACCCGAATAACCAAAGACATATATATCTGTCATATATATATTTATATATATGCTTTCTTCTCTTATCGTAGGTTTAAAAAGTATGTATTTTTCTTCAGCCAGGTATCTTCCTACATAAATTTTTAGTATATATATAATCTGTCATCTCTGTCTCTCGTCTGTCTGTCTATATCTACCTACCTACCTACCTACCTACCTACCTACCTACCTATCATCTATTATCTCTCTCTGCCTGCCTGACTATCATCTAACTATCATCTATCTATCTATCTATCTATCTATCTATCTATCTATCTATCTATCTATCTATCTTATCATCTACCTACCTACCTACCTACCTATATCAGAAACTATTAAAGTTCCAGAAGGAGATTATAACAAAATGGGGCAGTTCATACTTGCAGTAAACATTAGTTTCCTAAAATAGAAAACAAACCCAAGAGCTGCATATTTTAAAACACAGCAGTGCATTCAGCCCATTTTTGTCCTGGAGCATATGCACTTTATGTAAAAATGAAATAAAATGGGAAATGGACATGTTGCGATGCAAAAAACAGATCTTTAGAAATTGCACAGTTGTTAATGGTACTGATTTTTCCACTGTTTACCATCCATTGATTATTTTTATGGGCTTCTGTTTTCCTGGTAGAATGTAATTAATCTCATAAGGAAAGTGTAGTGAGCCATGTAAAAATCCTGCTGCTCATAGATTTTTCAGACTTTCTGCTGTGGCTTAATTAGAATTTACCATAATGTTACACTTGCAATATTGGCATCCTAAAATGTTAGTAATAGAAATTTTCTTTTTTTTTCCCCCTCTAATTTTCAAGTTTAAGCCTTATAAATGTTTACTATTTACAATCATATCACATAAATATTGTTGCACTAAATTCTGCCCTGAAATAGAGCAGTGTATCAAGATATAGGAAGTTATAATAAAAGGGGAAAAATAATTTACTATCTTTGTGTTTAAATGCTTCTGGCATAGTATTGCATCTAAATTGGATGCTGAAATGACTTTAATTATTGATGTTTTTGTCCTAGGTACAGGGTTTGACGAAGAGTCAGCTGTTCTTGGCGCTGGAAGAGAATTTGCACTAATGAGAACTGCTAGTGGGAAGGTATTGAAAAACATTTTAGACAGAGAATTAGACATAATACTAGTACCGAATGGTGTCCTTTGGATTGTGATTTGACATGAAATGTTCATTTCTGGTGCCACATTAAAGGGACAAAAATCAGACCGATAGGCAGGTAGTCCTTGACTTATGACCACAATTGGGCCCAACATTTTAGTTGCTAAGCAAGGTGGCGTCGAAGTGAGTTTTGACTCATTTTATGACTTTTTTGCTACTGTTGAGTGAATTGTGGACATTAAGTGCAGCTGGCTTCCCCCATTGATTCTGCTTGTCAGAAGCCAGTTGGACAGTCCTCGACTTAATAACCACAATTGAGCCCAGGATTTATGTTGCTAAGTGAGACATTTGTTAAGTGAGTTTTGTCTCATTTTACGACTTTTCTTGCCACATTTGTTAATTGAATCACTGCCGTTTTTAAGTTAGCAACCCGGTTGTGAAGTGAATCGGGCTTCCCCATTGATGTTGCTTCTCAGAAGGACAAAAAAAGGGATCACGTGACACTGCAACCATCATAAAAGTACATGCTAGTTGCCAGTTGTAAATAAAATATGCCTTTGTGAGAAATCTGTGTAATATGTAAACTGGGAGGAAAAAAAAACTAAGGTAAACTGATTTGAGGATAAGGGTCAAAGGATTAAAATTAGATAAAATGTTGTTTTATAAAATATAATAAAAATGGAGTATTGAAACTAAGAATAAATGGTGATAAAATTGTAAGGTGAACACTTAACAAGAGGTTAGAATATTGTAAAAATTATTTTGATATGACTTGTATAAGATATAAGGTAAAGAAGAATAAAGATATGTTTAGAATTGTTATGCAGATGTAAAAATGAGTGAAAGTGAATTTGAAACTAATTTTGGATAGATATAATGGATTTATATAGATGAAAATGTTAAATTTGAGGTAAAATTGGTTTTTTCTTAAGTTTTGAATTTTTTTTATCTTCTTTTTTTTCTTTTTTTGTTTGTTTATAAAAGATGTAATGGAAATTGTGAATTGAGCCTGTGAAAGGAATGTAAGCGTGGTAACCATCTATGACCGGATCGAGATTTTTGCTCTTGAAAGTTATGTTTTTATGTTTAAATTTGAAAAAATAAATAAAAAATATTTACCAAAAAAAAAAAAAAAGTACATGCCAGTTGCCAAGCATCTGAATTTTTGATCATGGGAAGGCTGCAGTACAGTAGCCATGTTAGAGTTTGCAGCAATCCAACCAGCACACAAGTAAATACTGTGTTTCCCCAAAAATAAGACCCTGTCTTATTTTTTGAACCCTGAAATAAGCGCTTGGCCTTATTGCCATGCGCTCAAAAGCCTGATTGGGCTTATTATCAGGGGATGTCTTATTTTGGGGGAAACAGGTTAATTCAGCAGTGTTCATTTATATAAGACAGTTCTTTATATACACAATACCCATGCAGCAGAAGCCAGAACCAGAACTCAGAAGACAGAAACACAGACACTATATAATACAGAGGCAATAATGCAAGGACAGACCAACTCTTTTATACATAACAGTCAAGCTAAGCCACGCCCAGGCTTCAAAGTGTCTGAGTCACCAAACAGTCCCCATTGGCTGACCAGTTGCCATGTGTAATCCAATTCATGACCTCTTATACACTGACAAGTCATAAGTGTGAAAAATGATCATAAAGTCCCCCTTTTCAGCACTGTTTCAACTTGGAAACTAAACCAACCGAATGGTTGTAAATCAAGGACCCACCTGTAAATCAAAGCAAAGTCTGTTTTGAAAAACCGATCAGCCTCTCTGTATCCCAGTGTGATTCTTTGGTCTTCCCTCTCCCACCTCTTTCCCCAGATTTATTACACTGGCAAATACCAGAGCCTTGGAATCAAGCAAGGAGGACCTTCGGCAGGGAAATGGGTGGAGCTGCCCATCACCAAGTCTCCAAAGATTGTTCAGTTCTCAGTAGGGCACGACGGCTCCCATGCTTTACTTGTGGCTGAAGATGGCAGCGTATTTTTCACAGGCTCAGCTAGTAAAGGGGAAGACGGAGAATCAAGTATGTTGGAGGAGGGCTCCTCGTAGTGGGAATTGGGGCGTGGTCTCTGTGTGAATTACTGTGCAAATGCTGCCTATTTTAAATGAAAATGAAGGTAGCAGAAATATATAGACATATATATATTTATATATATTATGTATATAAAGCATGAATAAAGGATTCTGTCAGACGCCAGTTACCTCTCCTGTGAATGTTTTTTTTTCCTATCAACCCCCCCTCTAATTTTAAGAAAATTCTAC
The DNA here is from genome assembly GCF_029215685.1 of Pituophis catenifer annectens. Lineage (NCBI taxonomy): Eukaryota > Metazoa > Chordata > Lepidosauria > Squamata > Colubridae > Pituophis > Pituophis catenifer. The sequence goes on along the minus strand of NW_027256884.1, from coordinate 14,836,641 downwards.
TTGGTTCAAATGGACATGGAATGGAGTAATGCTAGATTGTGCAGGCATTTGTTTATTTGAATTTTGCACTAATGATGAATGCACAAATTACTCATTCTGCAGTGCAGATAATGTACATATAGGTTCTCCTGCTTGAACAGGGCTGGACTAGAAGACCTCCAAGGTCCCTTCCAGCTTCTATTCTATTCTATTCTATTCTATTCTATTCTATTCTATTCTATTCTATTCTATTCTATTCTATTCTATTCTATTCTATTCTATTCTATTCTATTCTACTCTACTCTACTCTACTCTACTCTACTCTAATTCTGTTCTATTCTCTATTCTACTCTATTCTCTATTCTTCTCTACTCCTATTCTATTCTATTCTATTCTATTCTATTCTATTCTATTCTATTCTATTCTATTCTATTCTATTCTATTCTATTCTATTCTATTCTACATTGCTATAGATCCATTTTCTTGTTTACATAAGCAAAGAGACAGGCTGTGCACAGCTTCCTTTAGTTTGGAACCTTTTCAACTGTCTTGATGTTTAATTGGGGTATCCTGATCAGATATCCCTGCTTTATGACTTTTCTATATATTTTTTAAAAAAGGATCCATGTTACTCAACCTCACTACTTCCATTCTTTTGATTTTGAACAAAAATGGACAGATATGCCAGTGAAAAAGGTGTCAGAGATATCTAGCACTTTGTTTATTTTTTACTTGTTCTGGCCATAGTGTTACTTAATACCTAGAAGCAGTCACAAGTTCAGATCCGCTGCCGTTGGATAAATGTGCTTATTTTTGTGATAAAACGTACCGGCTGTAACGTCGTTACTTTTCTCTTTAAAGCCAAAAGCAGGCGGCAATCTAAACCTTATAAGCCAAAAAAAATCATCAAAATGGAAGGAAAGATTGTAGTGTACACCGCGTGCAATAATGGAAGTAGTTCAGTCGTTTCCAAAGACGGAGAACTCTACATGTTTGGGAAAGATGCTATTTATTCCGATAATACAAGTAAGTTGAAATTTTTTGCTGTCTTAAAGCACGTACCAGTAATAATATGGACATGGCAAAAAGAAAACAGTCAACCTGTGACATTGGCCATTCAAGCAGATGTTCAGAAGTTGGGGTTGGAATGCTCTCTGCAGTTACTTTTCACTAGATACCCTGTAAGCGTTTGTACTGTTGCTTTTTACTTGCTTTGGTAACGAGAATAAATAATTACAGTAGTTAAACAGACTGAGCTTGTCAGTTGGAACTGAGAGCCCGTGTTCGAGACCCAAGCGCTGCACTATGGGGTGAGCTCCCGTTCCTTGCCTCATCTCCTGCCCACCTAGCAGTTTGAAAACATGCAGATGCGAGTAGATAAATAGGTACCACTTTGGTGTGAAGGTAACAGCGTTCTGTGCGCCTCGGCGTATAGTTATGCTGGCTATATGACCATGGAAATGTCTTTGGACAATGCTGGCTCTCTTGGCTAAGAAATTGAGATAAGCACCTCCCCCTACTAGAGTTGGTCATGACAAGACAGGGGAAATCTTTATCTTTACTTTTATTCTGCTAAAATAATCCAAAACCAACACAGTGGAAATTTTCCTACTAGAACCATATAAAATGCTGCAAAATGTGCTTTCCTCTTAAGGTAGCTTTTAATACTAGCACTTGTCAACTTTCTAATCTGTGATGTCAGTAACTTTACACAGTTAGGAACTGTATATGTGGGTTCTGTAGAATAGAAATGGAAATGGAAATGGAAATGGAAATGGAATAGAATATAGAATAGAATAGAATAGAATAGAATAGAATAGAATAGAATAGAATAGAATAGAATAGAATAGAATAGAATAGAATAGAATAGAATAGAATAGAATAGAATAGAATAACAGAGTTGGAAGGGACCTTGGAGGTCTTCTAGTCCAACCCCCTGCTTAGGCAGGAAACCCTACACCACTTCAGACAAATGGTTATCCAACATCTTCTTAAAAACTTTCAGTGTTGGAGCATTTACAACTTCTGGAGACAAGTTGTTCCACTGATTAATTGTTCTAACTATCAGGAAATTTCTCCATAGTTCTAAGATGCTTCTTGATTAGTTTCCACTCATTGCTTATTGTTCTACCCTGAGGTGCTTTGGAGGATAGTTTGACTCCCTCTTCTTTGTGGCAACCCATGAGATGTTGGAACACTGCTATCATGTCTCCCCTAATCCTTCTTTTCATGAAACTAGACATACCCAGGTCCTGCAACCGTTCTTCATATGTTTTAGCCTCCAGTCCCCTAATCATCTTTGTTGCTCTTCTCTGCACTCTTTCTAGAGTCTCAACATCTTTTTATATTGTGGGGACCAAAGCTGGATGCAGTATTCCAAGTGTGGCCTTACCAAGGCATTATAAAGTTGCATTAACACTTCACGTGATCTTGATTCTGTCCCTCTGTTTATGCAGCCTAGAACTGTAGAATTAGGAAAAAATATTTTTGACTCTTCCAATGTGTGTATTCATTTTACAGGTTTAATAACTGACTTGAAAGGCCACTTCGCCACACAAGTCGCCATGGGCAAAGCTCACACTTGCGTGCTAATGAAGAACGGAGAGGTGTGGACCTTTGGGGTGAATAACAAAGGCCAGTGTGGGCGAGACACCGGCGCCATGAGCCATGGGGGGAAAGGTCAGTGCTGCCTCCATTTTTCCTCTTCTCTGCCTTGTGGCGTTAATGGTAAAGAAGGATTGTGTCCCAAATTGTTAAATGATTTTGCTTTTTAAGCTTTTTAGATCTCTAGTTAATCCATATCTATTTCCTTTTCTATAGTGTACTTGCAGATATTAATGCAGTTGAGAATATAATGCAGAGCCCTTCCTGGAGATGCAGTGCCAGATTTCTGGTTTACTAGGATAGTATAGGGGAGGGGAGGAGGAGATGGAGAAGGAGAAGGAGAAGGAGGAGAAGGAGAAGGAGAAGGAGAAGAAGGAGAAGAAGGAGGGGATTAGGAATAATGGAAATAATAGAAATAGAATAGTGATTAGACACACAAGGAATTTGTCTCCTGTGCAGAAGTTCTCAATGTAATGTGATGTGCAAATCACACTCCCTGAGCCTGCTAAATCCAGAATGAGTCCTTTTATGACCTTGGTTTAGACATGTACCAATTAGATAAACTGTATTTGTCACAATTCGGTTTTAGATCAAATCAAGGTTTAACACAGTGAATTGTTGGAAGAAGCCACATTTTCCTACATTTTTACGTGAAAGGAGACTTATTTTGGTTGAACATGAAATCTCAGATGTTGAGGTTTTGGGCTCTGGGAGAAGATTGCTCCCTTTAGATCTATTCCAGTGAGCATAGATGATTTTCTGCATCTGCTAAAATGGAATGCACTGTTTTTGAACAGTCTGGTTGGATGGAATCTAGTTGTCTCTCTCTTCTCTTGAGAAGGTTTTGGCGTTGAGAACATGGCCACAGCCATGGATGAAGACTTAGAAGAGGAGCTGGACGAGAAAGAGGAGAAATCCATGATGTGCCTGCCAGGAATGCACAAATGGAAATTGGAGCAGTGCATGGTGTGCACCGTGTGTGGGGACTGCACGGGCTACGGAGCCAGTTGTGTTAGCAGCGGCCGACCTGACCGGGTGCCAGGAGGGTAAGTAGAGGCAGAGGCGATTGCGACTACAGGGGCACCTTCTCTTTTTGGTCCTCCTCTTTGTGGCACCCATCAATCCCTTGAACAAATATTTGGAAGAGGTATCTGCCAAATAATTTCAGATGTTTTTATATGTCTATAGAGATTCTCAATCATCCAGGTCATGGTTGTTCTAAAGGTGCTTTTCCAAAAAGCAGTTGGACTTCCTTTTTTTTTTCTTTGAAAAAAAAATGTTTCATTCAGTTCTGAAGAAGCTTCTAATCCAGAACTGAAGAAGCTTCTTGGTTGAGAAGTGACGTGTTTTTTTTAAGGAAAACAAAACAAGAAAATCCAGTTGCCTTTTAGAAAAGCACTTTTTTGCTGGGGCTGCTGGCACTCCTAATAAAGGAATCATTGATTTAAATATAGAAGGTTTGTCATGTTTGGGGAGCTGGGTCAGAACATGAGCATATCTTGTGGTTGAAGAATATTTTATAAGTAATCTTTGAAATTTCTCCTGTGTTACTTTATAACGATTCATAATTATTCTTGGTTATAAATGGCTCATTTAGTGGTTGTTTTCCTTTTCTACAACAGATGGAAGTTTACATGACGAACTGTCATGCACAGATGGATTAGTCAAAATTAATGATCTTTCCCAGAGACAGGGCATGTGCCCAAAAGCTTTATGGACCCTACTTCAACTAAGTAGGGATGGATATTTTTAGAACAGTATAGAATTAATTCAGGCAACCATTAATGTTCTAAATTGCAGAGTTATAAGCTCTTCCCAGAACCTGAGTGAGAAATCCATACTTGGATTCAAACGCAGCATCGATGTTCAGTGGTTTTGGAGCCCGTTCAGGAAAAAAAACAGACCTAGTAGATTAATTGAATGTCCAGTGAAATGAAATAGAACTTCAAGGTGATTAACTCCAATGTGCTTTCCAAAATTAAGCTGTCGGGAAAGGGGCACCATTCTACCATGTGCTCAGCCTGTCCAGGAGGAGATTTATCTGACCTTGGGGTGCAGAAGATGGCACAGGAACATTAACTTAGAGAGTTAGGACTCTACAGAACATCAGCCATTTCTGAAGGCAACAGGGAAGCCTGACAGAATTAGGCTAGTGACACATTGCTTTGGCAAGCTTTTGGGGCTTCAGCATCTTTGAAGAAGCAATATTGTGAGGTTTGGGTTTTTTTGGTTGATGTTTTTTTTGAGAGAGGCGCGGTGGTTCAGTGGCTTAAAAGACACTGGAGAAGGTTTACACTCCAGCGGTTCGAGTCCTACCACCCCTTGACGGAGTGAGCTCCCATCACTTGCCTCAGCTCCTTCCAACCTAGCTGTTCAAAAGCATGTCAATGCAAGTAGATAAATAGGTACCCCTTCGGTGGGAAGGTAACGGCAATCTGTGTTTTACTGCACCCTCTTTGCTGTGGTGTGTTGTCATGCTGGCCACATGGCCACGGGAAACCTCTTGGACAATACTTGCTCAGTGACCTAGAAGCAGAGATGAACATACCCCCTAAATCAGTTACGACTAGTGGAGTAAAACGCACAAGGACTCCTTTACCTTCTTCACCTTTGTTCTTCTGGACCAGGCAATTCATAGATGTGACAAGTTGTGCAGTTGGGGGGAGAGAGTTCTTCGAATGGATGCTTAATGGAGCTCAGATCCATTATGGCCATGATGGGGTTTTCTCCGATCCCCTAAGCTGCTGTTTTCCGCTTTCCTTTGATCTCTGCCTGGCTCATAGTAGAAACGAGGCCTTTTGCTCCTACAGGATCTGTGGCTGTGGCTCAGGGGAGTCCGGCTGTGCTGTGTGTGGCTGTTGCAAAGCCTGTGCCAGAGAGCTGGATGGGCAGGAAGCCCGGCAACGGGGAATCCTCGATGCGGTCAAAGAGATGATCCCACTGGACCTCTTGCTGGGTAAGCAAGCTCAACTGGGAAAACCATCCAAGCGGCGAAAAACTTTTGGTTGTTCCAAAAAGATTTTCCTAGGAAAAATGAAACCTTGCCTTCCTTACACCATTTACTTCATCAGTCAAAAAAATTTATGTCATCCTCCCCCCGTTAGTAAAGTATAAAAATACAATGCTCCAAAATTGTCTCTCTGAAAAGATCTTTGGATTCTCTTGGGTTCCCTGTTTGGTAATCTTACTTTTACTCTTAGTAAGATACCAGAGGAAGATGTTAAGAAATATGAAATATATATATAAATAAATTAAATCAATGGGACTTTCATCAATTCACTCTTTGGAGATCCTCTGGATGCCAAGATGAGGCCATCCCAATTTGACTGCAAAACGGCCAGATGCAATTTCCCTCAGCAATTGAGGGGAAAGAGAAAAGTGGACGGGTGGATCCCTTCTACAGCATTTTGTTCTAAATGCTCCAAATATATTTTTCTTCAAGTAATCATTTCACATTTTTACTGTAAAGCAGCATGATGCCTAACTAGAGAAAGGAAAAGCACCCCTTCAGATCTAGTCGTAGCTCACCCCTTTATTTGAACAGGCCCTGCCCCATCTTTTAGTTAGGGTTGAGTATTTTATATTCTTTATTGTGTATAGGTTTTGTAATATTTTATCTTTTTAATACTGTAAACCGCCCAGAGTTACCTTGTAAGATGGGCAGTTAAAAAATGAAATGAAATGGTAAGGGTAAGGTAAGATATTAAAATATATATATATATAAAATAAACTAATAAATAATAAATGAAATAAATAAATAAAACAAAATATAAAAAATACATAAAACAATAAAATAAAAGAAAATAATAAAAGAAAATAATAAAAGAAAATAAAAGAAAATATTAAACTAAGGGGCACCTATTGTGTTTCCCCGAAAATAAGACCTTGTCTTATATTTTTTGAACCCTGAAATAAGCGCTTGGCCTTATTTTCGGGGGAGGTCTTATTATTTTGGGGCATGTGGAGCAAGACGGGGATCCTCTTGCCGTCTTACCTGATTTCCAGCTCTGTATCCCTAACCCTAACCAGAGGAAATGGCGGGGACCGGTTGTGCATGCGTTTAAATATTTTCGGGGAGGGCTTATTTTTGAGGGAGGGCTTATTTTCGGGCGAGGGCTTATTTTCAGGTGAGGGCTTATTTTCGGGGAAACACGGTATGTGAGAAGGGGGAGGGTGCTACCATACACAGCACTGCTTCCCAAAAGTTTTCCTTCATGATCCAGATCCATCTATCAGAAAGCCGTTATTTAAATGTCCCCATGGTGATTGGGCAATAGGGCGGTGATTGGGTGGTCTTTGCCCAAAGAAAAATCCGTTTTACCTAATTTGGGGTAATTTAACCAGGTGTGGGAAACACAAGTATAGTGTACGTTGATGGATTTCCCTTTTCCTGATGCAGCTGTTCCTGTGCCCGGCGTTAACCTTGAGGAACATCTCCAGCTGAGACAAGAAGAGAAAAGGCAGCGTGTGAACAGAAGGCACAGACTGGAGGAAGGGAGAGGTTAGACATTGGGGTTCCTTTCCTTTCACTCCCCCACTCCACCCCAATTTTGTATTATTAGATTTTATGTGTATCCTTTGAGGAACAATGGGAAAGAACAGAAAGAATACGTTGATGAAATTTGCCCCAAAGATGATAATGGAATATTGATACATTGAATTTTTGTTTCAATTGTATTCGGGTTTTAATTCACCCAGGCAACCTTTGAAATAAAATTGTGATTTTTTAAAAAAAAATCTTATTCTTTATCTTCATTTTTTTCTTGTTTTGAAATACCCTTTTTAAGAAAAATATGAATTACAAAAATAACACGATCTGAAAAATAAATGGTGATGATTTTCCACAATTATTTGTAGTGATCCTCAGTCCATTTTGTAGCAAATTTTAGAGCTTATTCTTGTCATTCGGATATTCAAATAAATTTTTGAAGAAATGTCTTTACTGTTTTGTTAAAACAATACAGTAAATACTGTATTGTCTTAAATTCTGCTAAAAACTTTTAAGCGTTGTTTACTTGAAGAGAAACCAGGACTTCTGTGATTTGTTATTGTTTGCATTGAGTATTATATATGTATACCTAATGTTAAAATATATTTGGCAGGGTAAAAAGGCGAGGATAAAATTGAAACTGTTGCAAGATGCTAGAATAAGAGGAGGTTTTGGTTTGCCTGATTGGGAATTATATTATCAAGCAACAAATTTGATGTGGATTAAAGAATGGATAATGTTAAGAAATACTAGATTGTTGATTTTAGAAGGACATAACTTGTTGTTGGGCTGGCACGCTTTTTTATGGTACAAGGGCACAAAAACACAGGGGTATTTTAGAAGACATTATATACGAGAGTTTTTGCTATTAAGTTGGGAGAAGATTAAAAGACAACATTATTTAAAAATTCCAGTCTGGTTATCTACTAAAACTCAAATTCATATTCTGATTTGTCATTGTAATCTGATAAATCCGAGGTGCAGTTATTTTTCATGTTTAACAATGACAGCATCCAAGTACTCTATTGCCTGTTTCTTCTAGTTAGGATATTAGGATTTGCCTCTTCTTACCATGTGATTTGATGCTACAGAGTGTGAAGCTCATTGAGAGACAAGAATGGGAGATTCTCATGTCTTACATTTGTAGATGGAAGCGGAGATAGGAGTGAGAAAGATGCCAGCAAAATCACCACCTACCCTCCAGGGACCGTCCACTTCGATTGCGATCTTCGAGCGATACAAGTTAGCTGTGGATTTCATCACTCGGGTACAGCCTTTCTATCACATCGATTTAGGAATTTAATTTTTTTTTCCTGTAGTTTGTCAGAGAAGAATTTGAAACCTGGTGGGGATCACACAAGTATGCAAGTCTTTGGGTCTACATGTGTGAAAAAAGGGTGTCTTGCATATGAGCCTAGAGTCGTGGGTAGCCCCAGAGTCCAAATGGCCAGAACCTGGGTATCACCTCCCATAGGAGACAATTTTATCCACTTAAGTATATTTATATATCAGGGACTCAGGCCACTCTTTGCAGTGATGAATTCATGATGTGAAGCTTGGTTAATGAGGATATTCATCGATTTCCCATTTTATTCCCTAGTTGTTCTAATGGAGAACGGAGATGTTTACACATTTGGATATGGTCAGCATGGTCAGCTTGGGCACGGAGATGTGAATTCTCGGTATGTCAGTCTTTCACTATACATATGGAAATTTTAATGGTGGGGAGAGGGGGGAATTGCATTGGTTTATCTTATTTGCAGAATAAGACCTTTAAGATTTCAGTGCTGTCTCATTGTTCTGTTTCTGGATTGTCATTAAGACTCCCTTTTTACGATCCTGTAATCTCCTAATTCGGGATAGAGTTGGGGCGACTAGATGGAGCTGAGCATTTACTGGCTGGATGCCCTTCCTGACGCCTATAGGGAGTTTGTAGCAAATATTTTCTGCCATTGCCTGGGATTGAACTCTCAACCTCCCGAGTGGAAGGCAAGCGTGTTCACCTCTAGACCACTGTGCCACTCTGTTTCTGGATTATCATTACTTCCTATTAATTTGTTAGGAACGCACTGCTAGAATCTGATGGTCTGGTCATGATCTTTACATTATCATCTTCATCACTGTTATTACCACAGATATTTTAACTTTTATACAAGTTGGCAATTTAGAGCCACAATTGGGACTCAATTTCAGTTGCTAAGTGATGCCCTTAAGCGAGTCATTACGTTGACCAGATCATCCGTTTCCCATTTGGAAACCTGATATTCCTAGTCATTCCCCATCCCAGCTCTTCAAGATCTGGTCCCACTTACCATTTTGGAGGTCAACTCAGATCCACCAGGAATGGACACCTGCTTAATGGAGCAGATCAAGGAAAAACATTTAAGCTGTTCAAATATTGAATGTGGTCCGTTCACTTTTTGCATAGTTTAAGTGCTTTCCTTGTCCTGCTCCCCAAATCCAAGAGGTCATTAGTTATTCTAATTGTGTCATTTCAGATTTGACTAGTTTCCTGTTGTGCATTGGTACACAAGAATGGATGAATTTACAATTGCTTTTTTTTTTTTTTAATTAAGGGGGTGTCCCACTCTAGTGCAAGCATTACCAGGACCCTGCACCCAGGTCAGCGCAGGCAGCAACCACACAGCTGTTCTGTTGATGGATGGACAAGTCTTTACCTTTGGAAGTTTCTCTGTAAGCACTTTTCCTTAAAATGACTTTCCTTGTCCAAACCAGTCGCTTAATGCAGAATGTTTCTCTATCTTTTGAGAAACTTGTTGACACTGGGGTGGGACAATGTTAAATTTAAGGTTGTTGTTAATGTTTAAAACTGGAGGGATTCAAGACATAATTTTTCAATTAGAAATGAGTCCCCAACCCATTATCGGCCAAATTCAGATTCATTGAATCTAATCAGTGGTGGATTTCAAAATTTTTTACTAACGGTTCTGTGGGTGTGGCTTGGTGGGTGTGGCATGGCTTGGTGGGCGTGGCAGGGGAAGGATACTGTAAAATCTCTATTCCCACCCCACTCCAGGGGAAAGATACAGTAAAATCTCCATTCCCACCCCACTCCAGGGGAAGATTACTGCAAAATCCCCATTTCCTCCAGATCAACTGGGACTCGAGAGGCAGAGAATAAATAGGGGCGAGACCAGTCAAAATTTTTACTACCGGTTTTTCGAACCACTCAAAATTTCCACGACTGGTTCTCCAGAACTGGTCAGAACCTGCTGAAACCCACCTCTGAGTCTAATCCTTAACAATCCCCAGTCAATTCATATAAGCATGAATTGTGTTGTCGCCCACCATCTGCCAGCGGAGCTGGTGGCAGACTTGGACGATGAGGAAGAACTTGGGCCAGTTCTGGAGTCTGAGGAAGGTTCTGATGGATGCTCTGTGTCAGGTGCAGAGATAGAGCCAGGGCTGTCCAACATTTCCCAGCCACTGGAGAGGCAGCTGCCTTTGGAGGCTGATATGAGTGAGGAGGAAGAACAGCTGGGGACTCTTCCAGATGCACATATGAGCAGAGCTGTTAGGAGGGGTGAACAACGGAGGAGAAGGAGTCAACTCAGGAAGCAAAGCACACATGGATGCTGAATGGCCCCTCCCTGATTGGGGAATAAAGGAGAGTGGTTGCATAGGAGACAACAGTTCGTATTTCTAAAGATTTTGCTCATTGTGTTTCATGCCACAGAGACTGCTTGCCAGAACTTAATTTGCAGCCTTTGGGCTGGGAGCTCAAGGCCTTGCAATTATTGCAAGGAACTGATAAGGTTTGTTACTACAGTTAACTCCTTGAAGGACTCTTGCCTTGACTTTCGATGGGTGAATGCCATTAATTCACAAGAAGTAAATAAAGAGGCTTTTTTGGGGACAAGGAGTCTGTTTCTTGCTTTTGCTAAGGTAGAAGCAAATTACAATTGAATACTAATAATTAATACTATAGGCTCTCAGGTTATTTGTCATAGGAGGTCCATTGATATTCAGACTGCCGAAGCTAAAGCACATACGGTTAATGGAGGTTTTTAATGAAACATTTGCAAGGGCCACAGCTGACAAATCTGAGAATTGGTCTTCAACACTTGAGCGCCTTATAATGCTTAATTTTCGACTCTTTTTTTCCTTTCCAATTTGCCCTTTCAGAAAGGGCAGCTTGGCAGACCCATTCTGGACATTCCTTACTGGAACGCAAAGCCAGCAGCAGTGCCTAACGTGGGCTCCAAGTATGGACGCAAGGCAACCTGGGTTGGAGCCAGCGGGGATCAGACTTTCCTTCGGATTGACGAAGCTCTTATCAACTCTCACGTGCTTGCAACATCGGAGATTTTTGCCAGCCGGCATATCATAGGCAAGAGGCTTGCTAGCTGCTGTAGCTCAGGGAAACCATTCATTTCTAGCTGATGCGTTGACTCCCTCAAAGCCAAGAAGAAGGGATTTCTTCTCTCAAATTGGGGAGCCTGGTGTGTGGTGGTGGTGGTGGGAGGAGTGATGGATGGGAAGGAAAGACCAGGGTTGCCTTGCAAAGCTGCAGCAGCACTTAAAAATGAGCTGGGAGTGGGAAGTGCAGATGGACCTGGCAGAGGGGCCAATGTAAGGAGGGAATCTTTCTTTTGCTGCCCTCTCTTCAAGGTTATGGGGCACAGTCTTGTTGCCCTTGCCACATTGTCTGTGTGGGAGAGTCTATAGCAGTGATGGCTAACCTTTTTGTCATCATGTGCCAGGAGGGAGGGGACTGGGGGGGGGTCATGCGCCTGCGTGCCCACACCCATAAGTCTATGCGCCCTCCCCCGCGCATGTGCGTGCAATCCCCCATTCCCGCCCACTCCTGGCACGTGATGGCCCAGTAGGTCCATTTTTCTCTCTCACTTGGTTCCAAAGCCTTTCTAGGAGTCTGGGGAGGGCAAAAACGGCCTTCCCCACCCACCCGGAGGTCCTCCAGAGGACAGAAATGGCCTGTTTGCCAACTTCCGGTGGGACCGGAAGGCCTGTTTTTTGCTGTCCCCAGCCTCCAGAACCTCTCTAGGAATCTGGGGAGGGCGAAAACCGTCTTCCCCACCCTCCCTGGAGGCCAAAAACGGCCTGTTTGCCAACTTCCTAGAGAGGCTCTGGAGGCTGGGGACAGCAAAAAACGGGCCTTCCCCACCCCCCAAGGCCCTCCAGTGTCAGGAAACAGCCTGTTTCGCACCTGAGCTGAGCTCGCGTGCCCACTGATATGGCTACGCGTGCCACAGGTTCGCCATCCAGGTCTATAGCTATGACTCCTCATGCAGATAGATGGATATTTCTGTAAAATGGGAGTTTCAATAGATGGAGATCTCCATCACAAAAAATTGACTATCTGTGGAGAAGGGAGAGGAAAGGGGGGGAGAGGAGAGAGAGAGGAGGGGAGAGGAGAAGGGAGAGATGAGAGGAGAAGGGAGAGGGGAGGGGAGAAGAGAGGAGAAGAGAGGAGAGGAGAGGCACACACTGAATTTATATTAGGGAGGCCTAACTTTTGACGTGCAATAATTTTAATCAGGGTAACCAGTTGATGTAATGGTCAGAGGCACTAGGCTGGAAATCAGGACCATGAGTTCCAATCTTCCCTTAGAAACAAAGCCAGCTGGGTGACCTTGGCTAGTCCTCCTGGCTCAGTCCAAGAAGGAGGCCAGAACAAGCCGCTTCTGAAAAACGTTGCCAAGAAAATTACAGGGTCTGGTCCAGGCAGTTAATTCAAAGGCCGCACATACATACTCTTAACACACAAAACCCCTAATTAATTAAGATTGCTACTTATGGGGGGGGTCTTTTGTTGGAATGTGGTTTGTGTCAGTGTGTGCAGGCTGAGTGGCCAAGAGGAGAATAGAAGAATATGTGTGTGCGCCTATCGTAACCTTTTTTTCCCTCTTTTAATTATCTTTGGGATGGGGGAAGCTTCTTAAATTCAGCTCAGGTAAATGCAGTGAATATTATTCTTAATATGACTTGGTCATTTAAGAGACCGAATAAACGGCTAAATATCTGACTTTCACCTATGTGTTTCTTAGGCTTGATTCCAGCTTCCATATCGGAGCCCCCTCCATTCAAGTGTCTTTTGATAAACAAAGTTGACGGAAGTTGTAAGACGTTTAATGATTCTGAACAGGAGGACCTTCAGGGCTTTGGCGTGTGTCTAGATCCTGTTTATGATGTCATTTGGCGGTAAGTATTGGCAGGGGTGAGGGACGCGGTGGCTCAGTGGCTAAGACGCTGAGCTTGTTGAAAGGTCGGCAGTTCAGCGGTTCGAATCCCTAGTGCTGTGTAATGGGGTGAGCTCCCGTTACTTGTCCCAGCTTCTGCCAACCTAGCAGTTGGAAAGCATGTAAAAAATGCAAGTAGAAAAATAGGGACCACCTTTGGTGGGAAGGTAACAGAATTCCGTGCGCCTTTGGTGTTTAGTCATGCCGGCCACATGACCACGGAGACATCTTTAGACGGCGCTGGCTCTTCGGCTTTGAAACGGAAATGAGCACCGCCCCCTAGAGTCAAGAACAATTAGCACATATGTGTGAGGGGAACCTTTACCTTTACCTATTGGCAGGGGTAGAAATAAAATAGTACAGGACAGGAGAAGAACTTTTCAAAAGTGAGTTTAGTGAATCTGGGACCAATGCATCCTGCTTTGGAATGATGAATCTTTCCTTTCCTTTCCTTTCCTTTTTTTTTAATTAACAGCAATCCTTAACCAGCATTTATAAGGAGATAACATCAGCGTATTTGCCCTTGAAATGTTTCTTGCTTAAAGAAAAGGGAATACGGATGAGCTCATAGGGTAACAAGAAAGGGTGCATGATGAAGGAGAAAAGTGCAGAAAGGCACGGAGAATGAGAAAAATTGGAAAAACGAAGGGGGAAGGGAGAATCCTTCACTAGGTGTTTTGTGGTCTGCCAGCAGCCTGTGGATCTGGCAGTGGAGTCAGACAGTGAGGAGGCTGGGGAGGAACCTGGGCCAGTCCTGGAGTCTGGGGAAGGCCCGGACGAGGGCTCTGCGTCGGAGGCAGAGATGGGGCCAGAGCCATCTGGGAGTGATGCGCGGACTCCGGAGCCTCCAGAGTCGGAAATCAGGGAGGCAGAGGAACAGAAGGAGCTGTTCCTAGTGCGCGTATGCGCAGAGCTGCCAGAAAGCAAGAACAGTTAAAACTAAAGGGACGACTCGGGAGTAAAGCCTGGAGATGATTGGCCCCTCCCATAAGGCTTAAAAGAGGAGCAAAGGCACATGGGCACTTTGCAGGAAAGCAACGTTGTTAATTCTGTTCCCAGTCGGCATCACTATTTGATTCTAGATTCTGTGTGGCTTTGCCAAGTAGGTCTTTGGCAAAGTGTCAAGGGAGATAAAGGTTGCTGATTATCCCGAAGGACTTCTTCTGAAGGACTTTTTGCAACTAATTGGAATGTAATTCACAGCTGTTGCAATAAAAGAGGTTTTTGGGACTATTTGTGTGTTTTAATGACCCAGGAAGCCTAGGTCACAACAAAGGGGGATAACAAACCAGAACTGTAATTGTGTAACTGTAATTGTGGGTAGAAAGCCTGCTCTGTATATGTGAATGTGAAAAGTTAAAAGGAGGTTGTCTATGCTAGAAGAGGTGGCATTTGAAAATCATGCCTCTCATGCCATGAAAATCATGCCATGAAAAAAGAGGTGGCAAATCATGGGAGAATTTAGAATTTTAGCTGTTCTGTTGGCCTTGTTCTATTCATTCCTGCTGCAGATATTCCCTAGCAATATTCTCTCCCTAAATCTAGAAGATGCACAAATGGGGGTAGGGCTCATCTGCAATATGCAGAATAGCCTCACTCCTTCTCGTTCTTTTGCCAGTAAATCACGTTTACAGGTAGTCCTCAACTTACAACCACAATTGAGCTCAGCATTTTTGTTGATAAGCGAGACATTTGTTAAGTGAGCGTGGCCCCATTTTACGACCTTTCTTGCCACAGTTGTTAAAGGGAATCAGTGCAGTACCTAAATTAGTAACATGGTTGTTAAGTGAATCTGGTTTTCCCGTTGACTTTGCTTGTCAGAAGGCTCGCAAAAGAGGATCATGTGATCCCAGGATTGTCATTAATGTGAGTCAATTGCCAAGCATCTGAATTTTAATGGTGTGACCAGAGGGATGCTGCAATGGTTTTAGGTGTGAAAAACGGCTGTGTCCCTTTTTTCAGTGTCGTAACTTCGAACGGTCACTAAATGAACTGTTGTAAGTCAAGGACTACCCGTATTTCTTGTTAGGTTTATATCCTGCCTTTTGTGCAGGATCTTGAGTTCAGTAGGGTTTATTTTCTGATACACACACTTCAGATGGCAGCCTTTATGTTGAGATGGAGCCAGTGTCAGCTGGAGGGTATGTGGCACCCCTAGGACACAATGACTGATGGTGCCTCTTCCTGCCAATGCAAAGATTTGCATTTTTAGAATGATTTGGAAGGAAGGGCGACATTGCTGCCCCCTCAGCTTTGGCACCCCTAGGGCACTGCCTACTCAGCCTTAATCTAAAGCCAGCCTTCCTGAAGTTACACATTTTTTTTTAATATAACTTTTTATTATTTCTTATAAAAACAAATAAACATTCAGTACATCTGTCGCCCCCTCCCTGTGACATCTTGGTGTTATCTTCGATCGTTCTTCTTGTTCCAAAAAAGGAAATTTCTTCTATCTTGATCTTCATACAAACCATTTTAATATCTCCTTACTAAGACAAAATTCTGCAATATTGAATTTTTAAATATAATCATAAAACTTTTATCTTTTATATCTCTTTTCCAACCAATGATAAAAACAGTTCCATATCCTATAATAATCTTGTCCCTATCTTTAATCATCAAAGTTAATCTATTCATTTCTACACAATCCGTAATTTTTTTTATCACCTCCTCTTCCAAAGGTATTTTCTCTGCTTTCCAATTTTGAGCATAAACAATTATTGCAGCTGTTATTACATGTATAATCAAAAAGGTATTTTCCTTACTAATCTTTTCTGGAAGAATAACCAATAGGAACAGCTCTGGTTTAAATTCAATACGTAACTGTATCATCTCTTCCAACCATGTTTTAATTTTATTCCAATAATTTTTTGCTTCTGGACATGTCCACCACATATGATAATAAGATCCTGGTAGCTGATGACATTGTCAACATTTAGCTGATTTGTCTTTGAACATTTTTGCTAACCTCTCTGGCGGCATATGCCATCTATAAAACATTTTATATTGGTTTTCCATGTATGCAGTGGACATCATTAATTTATAGTTCCTTTCCCACATTTGTTGTAAAGTAAGTCTTTGAAGTTACACATTTTATACATTTAGTAGAATTTGTATTGTTGGAGAGATAGAATGTTTGTCTTCATTTTCTCGTAATTTTCTAGAATAAGACCCATTCTGCCTGTCCATTGCAGGATGAGGAACATGAAGTTGCAACCTCTAATCTGAAATTCATTTCTTTGAGTTTATCAAGCCGTGGTAATAGTAACAGCTTGAAAAGTATCGAATCTTATTATTGTTATCAGGTTTCGACCAAATACAAGAGAATTGTGGAGTTACAACTCCGTTGTGGCCGATTCCAGACTTCCCTCCGCTCCGGACACACAGTCCCGTTGCAGCATTCTCAGTCCAGAACTGGCTCTTCCAACAGGATCCAAAGCTCTTACCACAAGATCACACGCAGCTTTGCACATGCTCGGTATGAATGATCCACCTCAAATAACTAGCAAAATAGCAAACATTGCGAGAATAGCTTTATTAACTGTAAGAACGATACAGATAGCCCTCGTTTAGTGACCACAATTGGAACCATCGACTCTGTTGCTAAATGATGTGGTTGCTAACACTATCTGGAAAATTCACATGATTGGACCTGTGCTTCTGATTTTACTTCAGCTGTCCTGTTCCTTTGGCATGCCATTTCCTCTGCTGCTTTAATTAGCAATTTAATGTTTGTATTTATGTTTTATTTTTATTGCAAAGGAAATGATTATAAGAAAGTAAGCAGGGACGCAGTGGGAATGCACATCGAAAGAATGTGCTGACACCTGTTTGTGTAGCTTGCTATCACATTCCTTTTGATGGCTATTCCCTATATGGTATGCTTGCTTATTCCCTTGTAATCCCTTCCTCTCCAATCTCTCTGCTTTGCAAGGGACACAGGAGGGATTGTCAAAAGAGCTACGGTAGCTTGTTTAAACTCTCCATTCAGCAAGTCAGGGGAAAATGAAAGAAAAAGTGTCAGGTACAGGACAACACATACTAATCGACTGTAATGCCAAACACATGACTGAGAGAGACAGATGCTGTGAAAGTTATAAATGCACACCTTAGTTGCAAAGTTATTTTTTTCAGCACCATCATAACTGTCACTGCACAAGATAGTCAGTGTGGTCGACTTGTTTTTTTTTTTTTTTTTTAATGCTTTTATAGTTGAAGTCTTGGTACATACATTCAAGGGCTGTGCTGTCAGATAGATATTAAATGTCTTAATAAATATAAGTCACCCAAGCATGTTGACCTGGAGAAATTCTAATCCCACAGTTATAGCTGTACAGTTTTATACAGCACAAATAATTTGAAAAGTGTTTTATTCCTTTTGGTATTTTTTTAAATAGCCAGATTTACTGCCTTGCATGCCAGGTGCTCCCCAACTCACGTCTGAACGATTACGCTTTGTTAACCTGTTCACGCTGCTCCATTTGGATGGATGTGATCTAACTCTATTCACTCTTTTCCTTTATGTCTAAAGGTTGCCTTGACACTTTGGCAGCCATGCAGGACTTAAAAATGGGCGTGATGAACACAGAAGAGGAGAGTCACGCGGTAATGAAAGTCTACTCCAAGGAAGACTACAGTATCGTCAACAGATTTGAAAGTAACCCTCGCTTTCTCAGCTGCTGATCTTTTCCCCTCCTTCCCTCTTGCCAGGATGTCCCTGTGGATGGTTGAGTGACCACTTGCTTTTCTTTCTTTCTTAGGTCATGGAGGAGGGTGGGGTTACTCAGCCCACTCCGTGGAAGCCATTCGCTTTTGCGCGGATACTGATCTCTTGCTTGGTGGCCTGGGCCTTTTTGGTGGCAGGGGAGAGTATACCGCTAAGATAAAGGTAGGCAAAGGAGCTTTGTTCAAATCTGAATTTGGAACATAGCATGGCTTTGATCAGGCAGGCCTTGAAATAGCAGGTGAGAATGAAGGTTGCTTTCGTGCAAATAATATGAAAATAAATGTGTAACTAATAAGAAACATGCAATTCACATTTGATTTTTCTCAGATATTCTTCTCCCTCTGTTCCTTCAAATATATATATATATTACTATACCTTGTCATAGTATCTACAATATTATTTACATAATGAATGTCTGTGGATATTTGCAACTTTCAATATCTATGAGTTGTAAATATGTACAGACCCCTTTCATCCTGGGAATAAACTGGATATAGGATATTGCTATAGGATATTGCATGCCAAAACAGCTAGACACAAAGACAATTTTTTCCCCGTGTGCTATCATTCTGATAAACATAAAATTCCCACAGACTGTTTTATGGCTAGGGATATTTACCCACATAGTATAGTTACTATTATCTTTTCTACTATCTTCTCTTACTGGTATCATTATTATGATTATTATTATTCTGTTGTTTTATATGTACACTGAGAGCTTCTGCACAGGAGACAAATTCCTTGTGTGTCTTACCATACTTGGCCAATAAAGAATTCTGTTCTGTTCTATTCCGTTCCATTTCATTTTCAATTCCATTCCATTGTAATGGTGGCCTTTATTATTCTTATAAAACAGACCTAATGTTGTCATGTAGTGTTATCTAAAATTGGGGGTGTTAAAATAACTGAACCAATATAAACCCCTACATTTTTATTGGTTAAAATAATTTTTTAGTTTCTAAAATCATCACACTGAATTTTTGGCAAGGCTAGCATATCAGGCTTCATCAAAAATTATAAACCCTGTAGATATTGCGGTGATGAAGATAAACGAACAGTGTGCCATTTATTTCATCCAACGCTCTCAAAACTTTGAATTTTGTGTTGCGTAATAAATACTCAGGCTGCATATCCTCCCATTGTGTTATGTGTTAAAATGAATTATCTGGATTTGTTGAAAAGAGTTCCACAAGAATATTTGTCCTGAACTTAATTAAAACCTAGGATCAATAGAGTTTGGGTGTGCTGACTTTAGAAAATACCAAACAGGGTCTTTGATTTGAAGTTTCAGAATGGCTAAGTTTAGTTCCAAAACTGGAACCTATTCCCAGAAGACATGGGTGTATTTGATGCTTATAAGATTGAAAGTGACCGTTTTATTTACCTCTCAGCCTTTACCTCCCCGAGGTTGCCTTGGGCTTCTGAAGTGGTAGCCGTTGCCTTCAGTAATAGCCCATCCTCACTTGCTCAGTGTCTCTGAGAAAGTCGGATTCTGTTGAGGAACTGTTTGCGGCGCATAGCCAGGCATTCCAGCTGAGGTATTATGGCGAATAACGACAGGGCCTCAGAGGGACCCCGGCTGGCGTTACCGCACAGCCAGGGCCGAGCCTCCGTGCTCTACCTCCTTGCGGTAACGAGACGGTAGCCGAGAAATTGAAGGGGCGAGGGTGGTTGGCGACGCCTGGATTATCACCCGCGCTGCCCGAGGTTACCTCGGGGGGGTGTGTTGATGATGGGCTGGGCGCCCCCCCCCCCCGTGGCCTCTCTTGGGGATTGGACCCCTCAAGACACCTCAGGCTCCTCCTCCCTTTGTCCAGGGCAAGGGTCCAAAAGGGCCCTTGTCCAAAATGGCATCACTGACCTCTTTCAGGGTTGGTGGCGAGGGTATCTGTCTGCCGTAGGGGGAAACCCCAGAGGAGCCCAGGTGGGCACCCTGTATTCAGCATGGGGCGGATATCCTAAATTTAAAAAAAAAAGAAAAAGAAAAGTTCCGAGTCAGGGCTTTTGTTCTCAGGCTGCTTCCTTGGCACCTGCTGAATCCTGCCCAATTCTATGTTGCCCAAGAGAGACACCAGGGTGAGAGGGTAAGAAGAGAGCGACCTCCCAGTCCAGCCAGAAGATAAAACTGTTGAAGGTTTCTCTGTTTTTTTTAGCTCTTTGAGTTGGGGCCAGACGGAGGTGACCATGAGACGGATGGGGACCTCCTTGCTGAAACGGATGTCCTGGCGTACGATTGTGCCGCGAGGTGAGTAGAATTTTCAAAAATGAATCACTTCTCTTAACCAGAGTACCAGAAATAATAACACATATATTTTAACCTTAACAAATAAACCAGTTTATATTCCTTTTCTTTAAATGTCATGTCTCAGGAGATGGGCAGCTATATAAACTTGATAAATTAAAAAAAACCTGCAGCCCAGAGCAACAATCAAATGAAGTTGAATTAAATAGATGCCTTGTAGCCCTTTGCTATATCAGATGCCAATTTTGCTTCTCAGGGAAAAGTACGCCATGATGTTTGACGAACCTGTCCTCCTGCAAGCCAGCTGGTGGTATGTCGCCTGGGCACGGGTTTCTGGCCCCAGCAGCGACTGCGGCTCCCATGGACAAGCCTCCATTACTACGGATGATGGGTAAGTCACCTTCCCCTTCCCCTTGGCGCCTCTGAAACGGAGGGAGCATCCCCGGCCTCTAAATCTGTTTTCCTCTTGCAGGATTGTCTTCCAGTTTAAAAGTTCAAAGAAATCAAATAATGGCACAGACGTGAATGCAGGACAGATCCCTCAACTCTTGTACAGGTATATATATATATTTTCCTTCTTTAAGCAGACCTTTGAACCGAAAGCGTAATGTAACATTCAACAATGTGGGTTGTATGTTTTCGTAGCAACACTTTCGTATTTTAATTGGAGTTTTCTGGATTTATAAATTGTTCTCCATAATGAATATATACAGTAATTATTAGCCAATATAATTTTGTTCTTTTATGGCTATAGGCAGCTGCTGCTCTTCTTCTTCTTCTTCTTCTTCTTCTTCTTCTTCTTCTTCTTCTTCTTCTTCTTCTTCTTCTTCTTCTTCTTCTTCTTCTTCTTCTTCTTCTTCTTCTTCTTCTTCTTCTTCTTCTTCTTCTTCTTCTTCCCTTCCTCCTCCTCCTCCTCCTCCTCCTCCTCCTCCTCCTCCTCCCTGTCCTTCTTCAAAGCAATCAGTGTGTTTGAACAGATACATTTTTCTCTTGCAATTTTTGAGCTGCTACTTCTGAGAAACAACAGCTGGCCATGCATCTTTCGGGACATAAATGCAGCTCATTGATCAGAAACCGTGTCCTGCAAGAACCAGTGTGGACCATGAGGTTGTATATCCCTCATACCTGCTTGTCAACGTTATTTCTTCTTTTTGCTTTCCCTTCTAGGCTGCCAACGAGTGACGGAAGCGCATCCAAAGGCAAACAGCAAACTAGCGAGCCGGTGCATATTTTAAAGCGATCGTTTGCAAGAACCGTTTCTGTGGTGAGTTGGCTAGTAAAGAATAGTCTGCTGCAGGGGTGAAAAGCTCCCAGTTTGAACTGGATCGCCCGATCCGGTAGTGATGGAGGCGGGTGGTTCGGAGAACCGGTAGCAAAAATCCCTGCCCCCCCCCCCCATTGCCCAGCTGAGCCGCGCAATCATCAGAGGCTTTTTTTTAATTTTTAAAAGCATTTTTTTCTACAACCTCTTCAGCCGAATACACACACACACACACACACACACACACACACACACACACACACACCTGGCCTTTTTGTAAAGAAGAAATGTGTATTCATTCTTAAGGAACCTTATTTATGTCCATGGCATTTTATCCCTGCAGTGACTGAAGAAACACAGCAGGTGAACATGGAATTTATTATCCTTTATCTTGCATATAAATTTGCTCATGATACCTAGAAGGCAGGAGTTTAGGAGGGTTTTGGGCACAGTTTCTGTGCCGTGATTATTCTGCAGCATTAATTCCCTTTGTCCAAAGAGAGCAATGGCATATTTCTCATCGTCTTCTCATTTTGACCTTCTGGGGAAACATTTTATGGCTCCCTCGTTCCTAGGCACCCTGGTAACCCTCAGGATTAGGCAAATCCTTTTTAGAAAAACAATGAGAGGTGAAATTCTGGAAAGCTAAATTCCGCACGCATATCCATTTTCTAAGTTGTATCAGTTTAGCAAGGAAAATCAATGATGGAGGAGGAAGAGGCGGAGGCGGCATCTGCCATTCTGGTGTTCCTTCAAAGCTGGGTTAAAAGCACTCCTGAATTTGTTATGGTTGGACTGAAGTCCAACGTAAAAATATTTTCATGAGGGCGAGGGGGTAAGGAAGAAGCTTCCTGACCATCACCTTCAGCCTTTCCAAAGAATGTGTCAGCTTTTCTGTCCCATCCTCCGGTTCCTAAACGGGTGTTTAGTTGAAGGAATTGAAGATGGGCAACAGCAGTTGGGTTTTATCATCTTTTAAGGTTTTGTTGCCCAGAAAGCATATGTTCTCTGGAACGTTACTATATACCGTACTTTTTGGAATATAAGACGCACTTCCGCCCCCCTTAAAAGAGGGTGGAAATGTTGGTGTTATGCACCGAATACAGCCATTTTTGGCCTCCTGAAACCCTGCCCCGCATGTCCCATTTTCGCCAAAAACAGGCTTGTTTTTGGCAAAAATGGGGCCTGCAGAGGGTTTGGGAGGCCTGCAGAGTGCTCCTGGTGGCTGGGGAGAGCAAAAACGTTAAGCATGGGGGGTTTGGGAAACCAAAAATGGGCCCGTTTTTCACAAAAATGGGGACGTTTTTGCCCGCCCCAGACCCCAGGAGCACTCTGCAGGCCTCCCAAACCCTCTGTAGGCTCCGTTTTTGCAAAAAACGAGATGTGCAGACGGTTTGGGATGCCTGCAGAGTGCTCCTAGGGGCCGGGAAGGGCAAAAACTTTTTTTTTCTTGTTTACCTCTTCGAAATCTTGGTGCGTCTTATACTCTGGTACCTCTTATAATCCGAAAAATATGGTATTTCTTTCCTCGGGATCTTATATTGCCCAGTTTGAGAGCCTCAGGTGAATGAATATTCCTTGTTGAGTCCCGTTTGCTATCCTTATGATTCCTTTGGAACAGGAGTGCTTTGAGTCGCTGCTGAGCATTCTTCACTGGAGCTGGACAACCTTAGTTTTAGGAGTGGAGGAACTTCGAGGTCTGAAGGGGTTCCAGTACACAGCCACCCTTCTGGATTTGGAAAGGCTGCGATTCGTCGGCACTTGCTGCTTGAGGTTACTGCGTGTCTACACCTGTGAAATTTACCCCGTTTCAGGTAAGATGCTTTTTTTTTTTTTTTTTTTTTTTTTTACTATTTCAAGTGCACTTGCTGTCTAATGATACAGGGACCTCTTTTTTTTTCTTTTTTTTTTTTTTTAGTAAAACCGAGTTCATGGTGGAATAATTCTATTTCACCTTAGCCAGCCAGGAGGTGAAAAGGGCTACCGTGTTTCCCCGAAAATAAGACCCTGTCTTATATTTGTTTGAACCCTAAAATAAGCGCTTGACCTTATTGCCATGTGCTCCAAAGCCCGATTGGGCTTATTATCAGGGTCTTGTCTTATTTTAGGAGAAACAGAGTACTAGCATAGTCTACACATAGTCTTTCCTCTCCTCCATTTGTGGCAAAGGCAAAGAAACCAGGACATTCTCTACGAAATAAATATGGCTGTTGGTTTTGTACTGTGGCGAATAAGCCAGGACAGGGGTGTCAAACTGGATTTCTTCGAGGGCTGGATCAGCATTCTAGTTCTCCTCCATGGGCCGGCCAGACGGGGGATGGGGGCGAGACGGGACAGACGCCTCCTGCAGCACCTACTGGCCAAAGCGGGGCCAGTCCTTTGCTATTTCCAGGCCAGCCCCGTAGGCGAGATTTAAGCATCCCATGGCCCTTGAGTTTGACACCCCAAGCTAGGATATTGAACCTAGCTTAGAAGTTGATTTAATGCATAGTCTTACTATGTTTGGCTTCCTTTTTTGGAGAAAGGGGAAAACTTTGATTAATAGAAGGTAATTGTCTCTTTGAGGTCCTCAAAGAGAAGGACACATGTCCCAAAAGACTCACTGTCCTTCTGGGTTAGTTACCTTCAGGTGTATCCTTGCCCAGACAATTTTATTTTTCATGTGAGTTATCACTAAACCTTTTGACTACCAATAAAAGAGAATGTTTGTAGCTCAGGGTTGAAATGAGGGGTCCTTGGTGCTCTCTGAGCTTGGTTGGTATCTTGCAGATGTTTCTTTACCCAAACTAGTGCACCAAAGGGTTTGACGTCCATATGTAGTGACTAATAAAGGAGAATATTTGTAGCTCAAGGTTGAAAGCACTGATGATGTTACCTAGTTTGGGTCATGAAATGTCGGCAAGAAAACAACCAAGCTCGGAGAGCACCAAGGACCCCTCAAACCTCTTGACTGCATTCCTAGTGTCACTTTTGCTACCGCTCTTTGCAGCCACCACTAAAGCTGTCGTTGAAGAAAGCAGCAGGCTCGCAGACTGCATTGGGAAGACGAGAACCCTGCTGAGAAAAATCTTGTCGGAAGGAGTTGACCATTGCATGATCAAGCTGGACAATGACCCTCAAGGCTACCTCACTCAGCCCCTGAGCCTGCTGGAAGCTGCCCTCCAGGAATGCCACAATACCTTCACAGCCTGCTTTCACTCTTTCTATCCCACTCCGGCCTTGCAGTGGGCTTGCCTCTGTGATTTACTCAACTGCTTGGATCAGGTACTAAAAATCCCTTCTTTTAGCTTTTGAAGAGATGCTCTGGAAAGCTCTACTTGTTTTCCAAAACCTCCGAGTAGCATTCTTTCATTAAATTGGCCCCAAATAGGCAGATTTCTCCAGTTGATGCCTTCTCTGTGCAGGGCAGGGCATTGACTGAAACAGAAGATGTTGCTGTTCTCAGTTTCTGTTGCTCCTTCATTCTTCAAAGGGCCGAGTTTCCATTTTTACAAAGGTCAATAACTCTTAATGAGGCAGAAGGGACAGAGAAAGAAAAGGAGTCTCTCTCCACCTCCTTCTCCTCCAATGGTGCTTTCTTCTTAGTGTTTCTTCTCCGTTGCTTCTCCCAGCACCATTTGCGTTCCAGTGCCACCTTCAGCTTGCCTCTTGTCCCTCTTATTCATCCCTTCTTCTTACCATCCCTCCCTGGACAAAATAACAAATTAACAGAGCTGGGACGGACCTTGGAGGTCTCCTGGTCCAACCCTCTGCTCAAGCAGGGAACGCTATTCCATTTCAGACAAGTGGCTATCCAGTCTCTTCTTAAAAGCCTCCAGTGTTGGAGCTCCCACGACTTCTGGAGGAAAGCCATTCCACCGATTAATTGTTCTCACTGTCAGAACATGTTGCTTTCTCCATTTTGCCACGAGCTTTCCTAAGCTGTGCGAGAGACCGCAGAGCAGAATTCCTCCTGTCTGCAGCCAGAAACCCCTCATTTTGTTCCAACCTGCTCCTTTTCCAGGATATCCAGGAAGCCAACTTCAAGACTTCAAGCAGCAGGCTGCTGGCAGCTGTGATGTCAGCGCTGTGCCACACTTCTGTGAAGCTCACCTCTATCTTCCCTATTGCTTACGATGGAGAAGCCTTGCTGTGTTCGGGAATAAAACAAGCCAGTACTGAGAATGACTCCGCGCTGGCCCATCGTTTTCCTCTTCTGGTGGCGCACATGGAAAAACTAAGTCAGGTATGTCTCTGCTACAGAAATGCTTCGGCAGGGCCAACACAAGTCACAGTCAATCCTCACAATTGTTAACAGCATTAGTGTGTAGGAGATGAGGCTGAGCCCGAGGGAGGGGTCAAATGCGTCATCAGTCTGGAGTCCTTTCATGGCCGCAAGAGATCTCAGTCCAGCCCGTCTTGAATTCCATTGACTTTTAACCAGTGGTGAAATCCAAATTTTTTTGCTGCCAGTTCTGTGGGCATGGCTTGGTGGGCGTGGTGTGGCTTGGTGGACGTGGCAAGGGAAGGATACTGCAAAATCTCCATTCCCTCCCCACTACTGGGGGAAGGATATTGCAAAATCTCCATTCCTTCCCCACTCGGGCCAGCCAGAGGTGGTATTTGCCAGTTCTCCAAACTGCTCAAAATGTCCACTACCGGTTCTCCAGAACCTGTCAGAACCTTCTGGATTTCACTCCTGCTTTTAACTACCACCAATTTGTTTTTTACTGTTAGATTCTTGTTGCAAGAGCTAGCATGCAACAAACCAGTATTCATTTGAACTGGCTTGACTTCCTGATTTTCCTGTGCTTGACATTAAGCTATTTTTTTTTTTTCGTAAAAGGGAAGAACTCTTTAACTGTAATTAATGTCTTCCCTCAAGAATAGTTGGGCCTTTGTTTTCATTGATTCAGAGCACAACAGCAGTGGGGAAAGAGTGCTGTATATACATTCATGCTTTATGTCCTGCACATATGCTGCATTAATAAAAATATTAATTCATTAATATCAATTTTCCTCTGGAGCTTGACAGATAGTTTACTGACCTGTTCATCATAGCAGTTAGGGCACCTGTTAAGACTCTACAGAAGCTCTGACCAAGCCAAGCAGCGAAATCCAGAACAAATGTTCCAATTTACCTGTGTCCTAAAACCTCACAGTTTAGAGTTCTGAATTCAGTCCAGAATTGTGTTACATTATGGATCATTTTATCAGAATAACAAAGAGCTGGAAGGGACTTTGGAGGTCTTCTAGTCCAACCCCCTGGGATAACCCAGGCTGCTGCAGAAATTATGTCTTCAGCTAACGGTTGAAAATTGTCTTCTTTCCTTTTCCTCAACCAGCCATATACCAGCAAAGTCAGAAGAAAGAAGCTGCTTTCGCCATTTTGCTGATTGAAATACATCTTCTTCAGCAAGGATTTAGTAATCAGTCTGGAGAGGTCTATACTTTCTGAGGCATTTTATCAGCTTACAAGCCCATTTATCAAGTTACAAGCATTTTATCAGGTTACAAGCCCAGGTTACAGGTCCATCACAACAGAGACCTACTGACACCAGAAATAACAGCTTAAAATTCAGTAACAGTATAACAGAGTTGAAAGGGACTTGGAGGTCTTCTCGTCCAACCCGCTGCTCAAGCAGGAAACCCTATAGCCATGATGGTGAACCTATGGCACGCGTGCCACAGGTGGCACACGTGGCCATATCGGTGGGCACGCGAGCTCAGCTCCGGCGTGCATGCGTGCGCCAGCCACTTGATTTTCCGGACTTTTGTGCACATTGGAAGTTGGCAAACAGGCCATTTCCAGTCTCCGGAGGACCTGTGGGGGGTGGGGAAGGCCATTTTCACCCTCCCCTGGCTCCTAGAAAGGCTCTGGAGGCTGGGGAGAGCAAAAAAAGGGCCTTTTGGTCCCACCGGAAGTTGGCAAATGGGCCATTTCCAGACTCCGGAGGGCCTCTGGGGGGGTGGGGAAGGCCGTTTTCACCTCCCCAGGCTCCAAGAAAGGCTCTGGAGCCTGGGGAGAGAGAAAAACGGGGCTACCGGGCCCACCGGGCCATCGCGTGCCTGGAGCGGGGGGCGAGGGGGACGAATGCGCAGCGCAGGGTGCATAGAATTATGAGTGTAGGCATGTATGCGCGTGACTCCCCCTTCCCCCAGCTCTCCTGGCACGCAATGGCAAAAAGGTTAGCCATCACTGCCCTATAGCATTTCAAACAAATGGTTGTCCAGTCTCTTCTTAAAAGCCTCCAGTGTTGGAACACCCACATGATGTGGAGGGAAGCCATTCCACTGATTGATCCTTTTAACCGTCAGGAAATTTCTCCTTAGTTCTTGGTTGCTTTTCCCCTTGATTAGTTTTTAAATGCGCATCTTTGGTTCTGCAGAGTGAGGAGAACATCTCTGGAATGACAAGTTTTCGCGAGGTCCTTGAGAAGATGTTGGTGATTGTAGTTTTACCTGTGAGAAATAGCCTGAGACGTGAAAATGAGCTGTTCTCTGCACATCTGGTTTCTAATACCTGTGGATTGCTTGCGAGTATTGTGAGCGAGCTCACAGCTTCTGCACTGGGATCTGAGGTAATAAGAGTCACCAACTCTAACCTAAACTTTTTGTTCACTTTTAGTCATTTATTTGTGAAATTTATTTGCTGCCTATCTCGTTGTGGGGCTAATGTAGGCTTACAACAATAAAAACAGAAAACTGAAACGAAGTGTAAACATGAGAGCAGTGAAGTAATGGAACAGTAGAATAACCAATGAATTATTTTCTCCTTGGTTACATTAAAAGGAAATAAATTCCATGCTCTTCCCCCTCTGTTGTTCATGAAATTTATTGAGAGGATGGCTACAAACACTTAAGTTTGTAGCGATCCAAACTGTGTTTAATTCTTAAACACTTAGGAATTAAGCCTAATTCCAACGTACTATTTTTCCTCATGGTCTGCTAAGAGGACTTCAGGGAAACCCTATATTCCCACATTCAGTTCAGATAACCATTTTCCGATGATTATTTTACTATGGTTTATTTTATTCCAGAAATAAAATACTTCAGCTTTGGCTGCATTTTGCCAGGGCATTTTAAATTGAGGGATTATCAGTTTCTAAGGATATTTTTGCAGAGAGGTTTAATTAAGTGGTTCACAGATGAACAGACTGGAAAAAAAAATCATGACTGTGCAACTTCCTTCATTGTCATGTCAGAAGCCTAAACTTATCTCAAATCCTTTGCAGTCAAATCTCGTCTTAATGTTGACTTTCTTCTCTCCAGGCCGATGGACTCGGCTCCCTGCATTCTGTCAAGTCCAGCCCAAATCGATTTACAAAAACCAGTCAGGGCAGGAGCTGGAACACTGGAAACGGCTCTCCGGACGCCATCTGTTTCTCCGTGGACAAACCGGGAGTCATCGTGGTCGGGTTCTCGGTTTACGGAGGAGGAGGGATCCACGAATACGAACTGGAAGTCCTCGTGGACGATGTACGTATGAGCCACACAGAGAGAAACAATCCAACCTTTTTCTGTGAAAACCTCATTCAGTACCAGCTTGATGTTGGTTTTGCTCTTCAAATACATACACACAGTCATTCCTTCATTCTTTCTCTGGAATCACAATTTGTACGTCTCCTTATATGTGGAGACGTGCACTCTGTACTTCTTAGTGTACAGAGGTATGCTAGCCTGACATGGTTATACTTGAACGGTATGGGGTACATTGGTTGAGGAACAAAACTAGACTTGATGAATGTCTATAGAGATTCTCAGTCATCTAGGTCATGGTTGTCCTGAAAGTGCTTTTTTTCAAGAGGCAACTGGACTTTCTGGTTTTTCTTTGAAGACATTTTGCTTCTCATCCAAGAAGCTTCTTCAGCTCTGACTGGATGATGGGGAATGGTAGGATTTATACTCTTTGCAGACAACTGGTCATTTGCATCCTTTTAGAGGGTTGTTAAGGTCACCTGGAGGTTTATCTGTGTCATCAGGGTCACCTGAGTGATGCAAATGGGTGTGGAGCCTCACCGACATCATCTGTCTCCAGTCTACAACACGGTCCTTTCAGCAGTTCCAAGAAGGC
Organism: Pituophis catenifer annectens; assembly: GCF_029215685.1. Classification (NCBI taxonomy): domain Eukaryota; kingdom Metazoa; phylum Chordata; class Lepidosauria; order Squamata; family Colubridae; genus Pituophis; species Pituophis catenifer. The sequence continues at coordinate 14,807,066 of NW_027256884.1, read as the reverse complement.
TCCACACCCATTTGCGTTATTGTGAAGGCACAGATAAACCTCCAAGTGGCCTCAATGGCCCTCTAAAAGGATACAAATGTCCAAGCTGTCTGCAAGGAGTATAAATCCTTCCATTCCCCACCATCCAGTGAGAGCTGAAGAAGCTTCTTGGATGAGAAGCGAAACGTCTTCAAAGAAAAACCAGAAAGTCCAGTTGCCTCTTTAAAAAAGTCTTTGGGATAGACTTAATGAATTTCAGTAAGATGAAAAGGTTAAGACTTCAGACAGTGTTTAGAATTCGGGCGTGCTTTTTCTTCCCTCTAGTGTTCTTTGCTGGGAATCAGAGCCATTTTCCTTTTATATAAACAGAATAAAGGATGCCTTTCGGTGTGCACAGGTGTGTGTGCGGGAAGGAGAGGAAAAAATCATTCATCCCTAGGAGCGTTTTTAGCACCTGCATTGAATTTATTCTGTCGTGGATTTGTGTGGGAGCTATTACACTTTAAGCTAGGTTTTTTTTTTTAAAAAAAAAAAAAAAAGCTTGTGGGATAGAAGTTCTGACTTTTATACTGTTAATTTGTATTATTGTTATTAACGCTATAGCTGCATTAAAATGATCTTTTAAATTTAGAGTGATCATACAGGAGATTCAACTCATTCCCATAGATGGACATCTCTAGAATTAGTTAAAGGAACATACACCACAGACGATTCTCCGAGCGAGATGGCGGAAATTAAACTTGACAAAGTCGTTCCTCTGAAGGTAAATGCAGTAATATATTTTCCTGTAGAAAATCCAAAATCTCTTGAAAACCAACACTTCTAACAACCTAGCAAGTTAATTCCTGGCTTTACTTCTGATCAGCCAAGGCAGCCGTGGGAAACTTCATTCCTTTAGGGCAGTACTGTTCTTTCTTTAAGTTGTTTAGGATGTGGGGAATGTGATGACCCAGGGCACGGCATAGAGATAACACAAACAGCTGGCAGTTCAAACCGCCTCTTTATTGCTCCAAAGCTCCCCAAACGCTCCCACGTTTCTGGCAAGTCCCAGAGCAGATTGAGAACAAACCCCCCACCCAAACCTCAAGCAGCCTCTGGCTGCAATTAGTCCATCCCTGCCCTGTCTGCACCAAGGCTTTATGGCAATAAATCCCAAATGTATTTGGCAAAACAAGAGCCAAGCAAGGAATTCAGGGAGCAAAAGATCCAGATAATTAGTCCAGAACGCCAACAAAGAATGCAAGGACTCTTGGAAGGTTCAAACGTTGGCACACAACACTTCAGGAACTCAATGTTTGTTCCTGACAAATGCCCCTCCACACAGCCTCTCCTTAAGTCTCATTCCCCAGGTGTGCCTGGTGAAGCTGAGTGGGACACTCTCCTCACACGTGGCCTACTCCGTTTGCACTGATCACGCCTTCTCTGCACTCTCTGAGCTCTTGCATCAGGAGGGGGTGGTTCTTGCTCCTCGCCTGAGCTCTGTGTGTCCTCCCTGCCTGCAGACCTTGCTAATTCTGAACAGTCTTGCCTGGACTGACTCTGCCCTTCCCCAGTTTCCTCCAAGGCCAATGGAGCTGCCCTCTCACTCGCTGTCAGTTCTTGTTCCAGCTCATCTTCCTCCGCAAATTCAGATGCAGACGAGGGCATTGCAGGGAATGTGGCTGGCAGCATACGGAGGAAATGGATACAGCGGGCCAAAATTAATGCTCCACCTTTTGGTTTAGAGAATTATGCAAAATAGATGTGTTAAATGTCCCAGGGATTTGTCTACTTATTTTAAGCATTATATAGTTTCAGACAACTCTACAAGTCTTCATGATCGAAAGTCCTCCCCATGCTTTGCTTTGCTTTGCTTTGCTTTGCTTCGCTTCGCTTCCCTTCGCTTCCGTTTCCTTCCCTTCCGTTCCGTTCCCTTCCCTTCCCTTCCCCTTCCCTTCCGTTTCCTTTCCTTCCGTTTCCTTCCCTTCCCTTCCCCTCCACTTCTTTCTTTCGCTTCCCTCCCCTCCCCTTCCTTTTCCTTCCCTTCCCTCCCCTTCCCTTCCCCTTCTTTCTTTCCCTTCCTTCCCTCCCCTCCCCTTCCCTCCCCTCCCCTTCCCTTCCCCTTCTTCCTTTCCCTTCCCTTCCCTCCCCTCCCCTTCCCTCCCCTTCCTTTTCCTTCCCTTCCCTTCCCTTCCGTTTCCTTTCATTCCCTTCCCTTCCGTTTCCTTTCATTCCCTTCCCTTCTGTTTCCTTCCCTTCCATTTCCTTCCCTTCCGTTTCCTTCCCTCCCCTTCCCCTCCACTTCTTTCTTTCGCTTCCCTCCCCTTCCTTTTCCTTCCCTTTCCTTCCCTTCCCTCCCCTTCCCTTCCCCTTCTTTCTTTCCCTTCCCTTCCCTCCCCTCCCCTTTCCTCCCCTTCCCTTCCCTTCCCTTCCCTTCCCTTCCCTTCCCTTCCTTTTCCTTCCCTTCCCTTCCCTTCCGTTTCCTTTCATTCCCTTCCGTTTCCATTTATATAGCGCCCCAGGTACAGGAGCGAGGCCAGATTTTTAAAGCATTATAGAAGGCTAACAGGGTTGGGCCCATTCTAATCTCCGAAAGGAGGATGTTCCACAGAACGGGGGCCACTGCAGAAAAAGCTCTCTACATAACTTTATTCCAATAGAATAGCAGAAAACATGTAATTCAAAGATTAGTACGACTCATGATATATCGATTAATAATGGTGTTTCAGCAAGAATAATACTGTAACGACTGACATTTAAAAACAGCCCCTTTTCATATTTTAAAAATGTGAATGCTATCTTTAAAACTCAGCTGTACTAAAATAGATGAAAAAGGTTACCTCACTTCACTCTGGCTTAATGTTTGAAGGAGAACGTGAAGTACGCTGTCCGTCTGAGAAATTACGGGAGTCGCACAGCGAACGGAGATGGAGGCATGACCACTGTCCAGTGTCCGGATGGCGTGACGTTCACTTTCAGCACTTGCAGTTTGAGCAGCAACGGCACCAATCAGACCCGGGGCCAAATTCCACAGATCCTTTATTATAGGTACCCATGAAAAATGAGTTTTGTTGGGTGTTATCTTTAAACACAACCAAGATGCATGTGTTTAAATGAATGTGGTGTTGTGCTAGTGATTTGTAGGAAAGTGTACTTTATTTATTTATTCGATTTTGAAGCCACTGGACTCCCAAAAGGCTATGGGTAACATTTAAAAGAATGCATAGTAAGTAGAGTCACATGAAGATTTGAAGCAAAAAAAAAAAAATCTTGAAAAAAGGGAAATACATCAGCATATTCTTTTCTTTTCTTTTATTTTACATATACAATATTTCACCCTGTGCTATACATAAGAAAGGAAGATTTGGTTCTTCGGATATATCCTCATGATCGCCAAAATCCACGTTCTCGGGGTACAGGTGCCGAAGCATCCAATTTTCCCAGCAAATAGTCCACGAATGGTTTCCAAATTTTCCAGAAAATATCTTCTTTATAGTCACCATTTCTAATTTTAATATCACATGACATTTTATCGTTTAAAACTAATTTCCACATTTCACAATACCATTCTTCTATTCTCATCAGCATATTCTTTTGTACTGCCTGCGGTGGTGCAGTGGCCTAGAGGTGAAGACACTTGCCTGCCACTCGGAAGGTTGAGAGTTCAATCCTAGGCAGCAGCAGATGTTTCTCTCTCTAGGCGGAAAGAGAAAATATCTGCTGTGAACTCCACGTAGGCATCAGGAAGGGCATCCACCCAATAAATGCTCAGCTCCATTCAGTTGCCCCGACTCGACCTTGAAGCAAGGGATTACATGGTCATTAAAAGAAAAATATATATATTTTGCGCTGCCTAAACCATGTTTTGATGAGGGTTGTGTGCCCACACCTACGTCTATTACAGTACTGGTTTTGTTTTAAGACTTCTCTGACTGACTTTTTTCCATTTTCCAGAAGCGAGTATGATGGAGATTTGCAATCGCAGCTCTTAAATAAGGCCAACGAAGAAGATAAGAATTGTAGCCGAGCACTTTCTGTTGTGAGCGCGGTGGTCCGAGCGGCGAAAGATCTCTTGCACAGAGCTCTTGCTGTAGATGGTAAGATGTTTTAAATTCCCTAATGAATTTGTTCAGTCCCTTAATCTGCTTCCACCATCTAGGCAGCAAAAAACAAAAAAGAGCAGCCACAGCAGGAGGCATTTCCCTTGACTTCCTTTGTAGTAGAGTGGGTCAGAGTTTTTTGCTTGGATGTTTTCCATGTGGAGATCTGCAAAACAATAGGAGCTTAGCTTTGTCATCGCCAACGATCAGTTAATGATCTCTGAAATAGTCAGGGAAACAAGAGGCACGGAGTGTACATTTTGTCTGAAGGTGGAGAAAGGAAACGGATGGAAATAACCAGAGTTGTAAAGGTCTTTGGAGATTCTCAGTCATCCGGGTCATAGTTGTCCCAAAGGTGCTTTTTCAAAAGGCAACTGGACTTCCTTTGTTTTGCTTGAAGACAATTCGCTTCTCATCCAAGAAGCGTCTTCAGTTCAGTTCAGTTCAATTCAGAACTGAAGTTCAGAACTGAAGACGCTTCTTGGATGGGAAGCGAAATGTCTTCAAGGAAAAAGGAAGTCCAGGTGAAAAAGCACCTTTGGGACAACCATAATCTGCCCCAGGAACCAGACTGCAGCTGTTGCTTTGGTGAGGCATGGTGGGTTTAGTGGGCAACTGCAGGGAATGAGAAGCCAGATAGTCTCTGTATTAGCGAAGCTCCAATAAAGGGGAATATTTGTAGCTCAGGGTTGAAATGAGGGGCCCTTGGTGCTCTCTAAGCTTGGTGGTTTTCTTGCAGACATTTCATTACCCAAACTAGGGTACTCATTAGTTCTAGGGTATCATCAGAGCATCATCGGGGATAATGAGACATCTGCAAGAAAATAACCAAGCTCAGAGAGCATTAAGGATCCCGCATTATTGAAGGTGAAGGTGAAGTTTCAATGAGACAGTGCAGGGCAGTGGTGAAATCTAAAATTTGTTACTACCGGTTCTGTGGGCGTGGCTTGGTGGGGTGTGTGTGTAATGTGACTGGGTGGGCGTGGCCATTTTTTTTTTTTTTTACTTTTAAAACCATTTTTTTTTACAACCTCTTCGGCGAAGAGGTTGTAAAAAAATGCTTTCAAAAGGCTCTGACGATCCCAGCTGAGTTGCCTGATCGGCAGAGGGTTTTTAAAAACTCAGCTGGGATCGTCAGAGGCATTTAAAAGAAAAAAAAAGGGGGGGGGTTTCTTTTAAAAGCCTTTGACGATCCCAGCTGAGCTGCGCAATCATCAGAGGCTTTTTTTTTTTTCTTTTAAAAGCATTTTTTCGGCGGAAGAGGTTGTAGAAAAAATGCTTTTAACAGTAAAAAAAAAGCCTCTGACGATCGTGTGGCTCAGCTGGGCATGGGGGGGGGGGGGGGCAGGCAGGGATTTTTGCTACCGGTTCTCCGAACCACCCGCCACCCTCCCTACCGGATTGGGTGATCTGGTCCGAACCGGGAGCATTTCACCCCTGGTGCAGGGTCTTAACTATTTCAGGGGGTCATGTGTTCCTTAATGCTTGAACCACTTTTTTATTTGTAGCTGAGGACATCCCTGAGCTGCTAAGTTCCTCCAGCCTCTTTTCTATGCTCCTTCCTCTGATGATAGCCCACATAGAACCTGTCGCAGCAGCTATTCCCAAGGTACGTTCGAACAATTTGTAGGCGTTTTAAAGACCATGGGATGAACCTAGGTTATGACGTTATGTTTACTTAGCAGATACCTGATTTTCACATTCCAGAAAGTCAGAAATTGCTCATCCCTTAAATACTTAGCAGATACCTGGTTTTCACATTCCAGAAACTCAGAAATTGCTCATTCGTTAAATTCAAGAATATCTGTCATGATTTTTGTCCCTTCACAAGTCCTTGCCTTTATATTACAATTATACTTGAAAGCTTCCAAACTACAACTCAGTTGATGCTTCTGTTTAAGTGGCTACAAGCTTGAAGCCATAAAACTGGCATTGTTAACTTTTGTAATGGATTGTTAGGCTTTCAACATCAAGAATCAAGGCTTTCCATGTTTCAACACAAACTCCTGGATTCAGCCTAACCTGAGAACCTATTTTTTTAGGTCCAGGACTCAAATCTATGATCTATAATAATACTATAATCTACATTTACAATCGTATGAATCTGTAATAATAACAATCAGGAAAAGGAATTGGATCTTTCAAAATATGTTGGTGTTGGTACCACCTGACTTAAAAATGTGCTTTCCTTATTTACAGTGAGCTAAATGAGAATACTGGACTGACATCTTTCAAAGAAGATTGAGTTTTTTTCAGTTTTTTATTTATAGCAATAAGCATTTAGATTTATGTACATTTATTAGATTTATATACATTTAGATTTATGTACATAGATTTATGACGCAGTGGCTCAGTGGCTAAGATGCTGAGCTTGTCGATCGAAAGGACGGCAGTTCAGTGGTTCGAATCCCTAGTGCTGCGTAATGGGGTGAGCTCCCGTTACTTGTCCCAGCTTCTGCCAACCTAGCAGTTCAAAAGCAGGTAAAAAAAATGCAAGTAGAAAAATAGGGACCGCCTTGGGACGGTAACAGCATTCCATGCGCCTTTGGCATTTAGTTATCCCAGCCACATGACCACGAAGATGTCTTTGGACAGCACTGGCTCTTCGGCTTTGAAACGGAAATGAGCACCGTCCCCTAGAGTCGGGAATGACTAGTACATATGTCCGAGGGGAACCTTTATCTTTACAGCCCCATACTGCTTTACAGCACCCTGCCTGTGGGCAGTTTACAATGTCGTCATTGTTTGTCTATTGCCCCCAACAATCTGGGTCTTCATTTTACTGACCTCGGAAGGATAGAAGGCTGAGTCAACCTTAAACCCCATCAGGATCGAACTCTAGGCTGTGAGCAGAGTTTGCCTGCAATCCTGTACTTTAACCATTGTACCACCAGGGGTCCAGCTATTTACAGTTCCTGTTTGATAATCCTAGGTGACTCCCAACAAGACCAATAAAAGAAACCTATCCTTGGTGCAAAGGAGCATCCCTCTTCCTGCCATGGTGCCATAACTTTACTCAGCTCACATGCCTCCGTCTGCCTTTTGTCACCCCACAGGTAGCCGTGGAGGTTTTTGGCCTGGTTCAGCAGCTGCTTCCATCCGTCGCGGTACTGAACCAGAAGTACACCCCTCTGGCCTTCAATCCCAATCAGTCCACTGACAGCACCACTGGCAACCAGCCTGAGCAAGGACTTTCCGCATGTACGACCTCTAACCACTATGCTGTCATTGAGAGCGAACATCCGTACAAGCCAGCGTGCATCACCCACTACAAGGTGAGCTTCTCGTAACCCCCATCATTGGGGCATTGGGTGGTTTTCCCGGGTCTTTTAATTTGCTGGGTAAGTCAGTTCAGGTCATGGAGGCCTGGAGCAGTTCAAGAAAACGTCGACGGCAGGCAGCCTAACAGCATAACTCAGTACACTAAGCAAGGGCAACGTAGATTTGCGTGAGGAATCGTGCTCTGAATGCATGTATCATCCAGCCAGTTGTCATTTATTTATTTTATTATTTTATTTTTCAAATTTGTATACCGCCCTTCTCCTTTCGGACTCAGGGCGGTGAACAGCCAAAATAAAAACATTTGTACACAAAAGTTAAAATAATTATTAAAACTAATTAAATGAAATTTGGCCCATAATTTAAAACATATCAATAAAAATCAGTATCAGACATTAAAACCAACATTTACACTGGCATCCTTGGTTTACCTGGGAAATTGAAATGAAATAATAGAAAGGATGGTTAGAGCAGAAGAGCAGGAACATATAAGAAGAGCCTGCAACATGATGATATGGGCAACATAGTTTTGTTTTTTAAAAAATCTATATTTAGATTAAAAAAAGGTTAAAATACACCAGATTTAAAAAATGAACAAACAGAAAGATAAGAAACAACAACCAAAACATTAAAAAGTAAAAGGTGCATTAAAGAAAAAGGCTAACACATATACACATATTGTCCACTCTAGTTGATTGCTGATTAATATATTACAATAGTATTAAGTTCCTACCCCATGCGAAACAGGAATTTGAAACTACTAATTCTGTTTACAAGTTGTTAACCTGTCATATACTATATTAATAACAAATTAGTTAACAGGAAAAACAGACAAGATTAAAATTCCAATTCCCTCTGGTTTTTTGTTTTGTTTTGTTTTTTTTTTTAAATTTGATTTATATGCCACCCTTCTCCGGAGACTCAGGAGAAATAACAAACTGTTATTATAATCAACTCGTAGAAGATTTACAACGGTTTCTTAACTATTTCAAACCATCCGCAAAATTAACCTTGATTGATCCTGGATCAAATATCCATGTTTGTTTCTTAATACCGTCTGTTATCAATTGTTATCTGATTAACCATAAACCATATATCTAAAGTCAATTTTCTTACTCCTGACTGGAGCAAGATATGGATAGATTGTGACAATGTTTAGGGTGAACTGGTCCCTTTGTGCATCGGTGAGCAGCAAAAGCTTCTCTTCAGCTAGCTTTAATTATTTGAGTTGATATCATTCTTCTGACCAAACCACTCAAATTCGGTATGGGCAGGATTAATGGGATGTTTGGAGTACAGATAATCCTCGAGTTAAGCACAAAATTTATGTTATTAAGTGAGACATTTATTAAGTGAGTTTTACGACCTTTCTAGCCACAGTTGTTAAGTGAATAATTGCAGTTGCAACACATTAAGTTAGCAACACGTTTGTTAAGTGAATTTGGCTTCCCCATTGCCTTTGCTTGTCAGAAGGTTGCAAGAGCTGTTCACATGACCTCAGGACACTGCAACCGTCATAAATATGAACCAGTTGCCAAGCATCCGAATTTTGATCACGTGACCACGAGGATGCTGCCATGGTGTGAAAAATGGTCGTAAATCACTTTTTCCAGTGCTATTGTAACTTTGAATGATCACGAAACAAACTGTTGTTTAGTCAAAAACCACCTGTAGTGTTTTGGTGTCTAGTGTTGAGGTAACAATGGTTTTGCATTGGTTCAGCCAAAGCTCTACCAACGATTGGATGGCTATCAACAGCTCCTTGGGCAAAAGCAACTTGCGAAAACAATTTGCTTGATTATATAGAAATCATTCTGTGTCATGAGATTAAAATAGGGAAAAACATATCTTTATATTACTCATCCAGATGTTTTAAATTAGAGCCGGGCCAGGCCAGGGCAGTAAACATAACTGATGGCTGTGAACATAAACATGGAGGACTCTGATTTTCTCCATAGTGGGTCTGTCTACATGACTCACAGATTCAAAGTCCCCAAAGAGTCCAACATGTTGTGATGGATGTGCCGTGCCCAACAGGGCATGGCACAGATAACACAAACAGTTGGCAGTTCAAACTGCCCCTTTGTTGCTCCAAACGCTCCCCCGTTTCTGGCAAGTCCCAGAGCAGAGTGATAACAAACCACCACACAAACCTCAAGCAGCCTCTGGCTGCAATTAGTCCAGCCCAGCGCTGTCTGCACCAAGGGTGCACAGCAATAAATCCAAATTTATTTGGCAAATCAAGGAGTTCAGGAAGCAAAAGATCCAGGTAATTAGTCCAGAACGCCAGAAGGAATGCAAGGACTCTTGGAAAGTTCAAACGTCAGCACGCAACACTTCAGGAACTTGGCGTTTGTTCCCAACAAATTCCCCTCCCCACAGCATCTCATTCCCCAGGTGTGCCTTGTGAAGATGGGCGAGGCACTCTTCTCCTGACTAGCCTGCTCAGTCTGCACTGTTCACACCTTCTCTCCACTCTCCGAGCCCTTGGATCAGGAGGGGTGGTCCTTGCTCCTTGCCTGAGTGCCGTCTCTCATGTTCATCCTGCCTCTGTTCCTCCCTCCCTACAATCTGTCCTAATCCTGAAAGTCCCTGGCCTTCCCCATTTTCTTCCGAAGACAACGAAGCCGCCCCCTCAATCTCTGTCGGCTCAGGTTCCAGCTTGTCTTTCCCTGCAGATTCAGGCTCTGATGGGGGCATGACACATGTATTTGGGCCAGGACTCCTAGGATGTGATAATCAGGCATGCAACCTGAGGCTGGTTAAGCAGATTTCAATTTCATCCAGTTGTGATGGCAGCAGAAAAGTTCTTTGTACTTCCCTCTTTTGTTTTGTTTTGTTTATAGGTGACTTTTCCTGAATGTGTCAGGTGGATCTCGATAGAGTTTGATGGCCAGTGTGGAACGGCTCAGTCGGAAGATGTCCTTCGTTTGCTCATTCCTGCGCGAGTCATCCAGTTTTCAGGATTTGGACCCAAGCAGGCATCTGTCCATGAAAACCTTAACTCATGGATAGAACTGAAGAAGTTTTCTGGTTCGTCAGGTTGGCCCACAATGGTGTTAGTGCTACCAGGTAATTCTCATTTTTAAACGTGTAGTTAAGAATGGCTGGACCGGGGGGGGGGGGGGTTCACATAAACGAATTAGAGAAAGTTCTTTTTTATTTCAGCCAGATGAAAAGAACAACTTTATTAGTGTGAAGAAGTTTTAGTGTGTTGAGTGCTATTAAATTATTTTTTTCGCGTTTTTTTTTTTTTTTTTCCATTTGGACATTTTTAAATCTAGGTCTTACAAATCAGCCGGTCTATTCTTCTGTTAATGGCTCAGTAGAGCCTACAACCTACAAGTGAGTGGTGTGGCCTAGAGGTGGAGCTCTCGCCTCACAGTCAGGAGGCTGTGAGTTCGATCCTACCCTGTTTCCCCCAAAATAAGACATCCCCTGATAATAAGCCCAATCGGGCTTTTGAGCGCATGGCAATAAGGCCAAGCGCTTATTTCAGGGTTCAAAAAATATAAGACAGAGTCTTATTTTCAGGGAAACGTAGGTAGGTAGATAGGCAGGCAGGCAGGCAGGCAGGCAGACAGACAGACAGACAGACAGACAGACAGATGATAGGTAGGTAGGTGAAACACAGTAGGTAGTGGCAGATATTTCTCTCTCTGGGCACAATGAGAAATTATCTGCTGAACAAAACTCCACATTGGCAACAGGGAGGGTATCCGGCCCCATACTCCACCCCGCAAGGGATTATGGGGTCGTTAAAATAAAATGATGATATTGGTGACCTACAAATGAATTTTGGAAAAAAAAAAGACTCACACTTGCAAGCTTAATTCTGAGCATTAATCACAAACTCTTTTCCATTCAGTTGTAAGCAGCTTAGTTGCTCAGTTTTATTTTGTTGCTAAATATGCTGTTTCCCCTCTAGGCAATGAAGCCCTCTTCTCACTGGAAACTGCATCGGATTACGTAAAGGATGAAAAGTCTTCTTTTTATGGCTTCAAGTGTTTTGCCATAGGATATGAATTTAGTCCTGGACCTGAGGAAGTAAGTACTGACGTCGTTAGAAAATGGGCAGGGGGGGAAAGGCTTCTGGAGACGGGAGCTCCAAGAGAGACTACAGATGGTGCTTTAGTAACTTGGGGACGCATCCTTTCAGAGGTTTGCAAGTCAGTGCCAGCAGTTTGAAAGAAAACAGAGGCCTACTGTACGAAAGAGGACCAACCATCCTGGCCATCTTTTGTGTGAGTTACAGGCTTTCACCAAGAGTTATTATTACCTGTCTCTTTTATTTGTTTCAAGGGTATCGTTCAGCTTGAGAAAGAGCTGGCCAATCTAGGAGGCGCCTGCGCTGCAGCTCTAATGAAAAAGGACCTGGCCCTTCCTATTGGTAGGTGATCTGTTAGGGATCTGTTGGGGGGATTTGGCACAGTGCTTGGGGAGTAAGTAAGGCTAGAGCTGGGCCAGGATTTTAATGGAGCCCCATGTCCCTAAAGTTGCTATGTGGGTGAGGAGATTTTGCAGGGATCTTGACGAGGGGTGGGCTTCAAAAATTTTAGCAAGGGGTTCTCTGCCCAGTTGCTCGGGGGGGTGGGGGGTGACCATGGTGGGTGTGGCCTAGTTGGCCTCCTGCTCCATGGGGAGGGGGCATTTTTTCCCCTCACAGGGCTCTGGAGGGTTTCCTTGAGCCTCCAGGAGGGGGAAAAAATGACCTCCCCAGGCTCCGGAGGCCCTTCTGGCCTTCCCGAACTTCCAGTAGGCCTGTTTTTTCGCCCTCCCCGAGCCTCCGTGCGTGCCCTGAGCTTACCTGAATCCAAAACGGGCCGTGTGGGGACTCCTGGGAGGGGAGGGGCAGGGTGGGAGGAGCCAGCCAGGAGTGGGATTTAGGGGTTCTCCGAACTGCAGAGAATCATAGCCAGAGTTTCTCCCGAACCCCTGCGAACCCCCAGCAGCCCACCCCTGGTCTTAACTTGCTTCTTTTAATTGATTTTGATTGATGGGTTCATCCTGGTTTGCTGCCCAGAATTCCATCAGTGAGATGAGCAACCATATAAATTGATTAAACAATAAATTCTAAAAAAAAATATTATTAGGGGTTTAGGGAAAGAGTCTGTATCCTTTTGGAATATATCTTGATTGTGTGCCATTATTTTCTATTTATGAATAGGCAATGAATTGGAGGAAGATCTTGAGATGCTGGAAGAGGCGGCCCTGCAGGTAGACCAGATTGGCCCTTCCCCCTTGGGTCGTGGGACTTCCGGTGTCTATTTATCTTTCCAGACACCATTCATACAAACAATTGTCTGTTCCTTTTAGATTCAGCCTTGTATTTTTCTGTTATGCACACAAAAGAGAATTTCTGGATACTGTGAAGTGATTGACCTTACCAGGGTTTGTGAGGGTGGCTGCATGAAGGTTATGGTCACTTCTTTGTGAAGATCTCTACATGGAGCTCCCTCTGGGGTGCACCCGGAGGTTCCAGCTGGTCCAGAATGCAGCCGCGCGGGGGATTATGGGAGCGACGGGGTGCTTCCATGTGACACCTCTCCTGCGTGAGCTGCACTGGCTCCCGGTGGTCTTCCGGGTGTGCTTCAAGGTGTTGGTTACCACCTTTAAAGCGCTCCATGGTTTAGGGCCGGGGTATTTACGAGACTGCCTTCTGCCACCAATAGCCTCCCACCGGCCAGTACGCTCGCACAGAGGGGGCCTCCTCAGGGTGCCGTCCGCCAGACAATGTCGGCTGGCGACCCCCAGGGGGAGAGCCTTCTCTGTGGCGGCGCCCACCCTCTGGAACAACCTCCCCCCAGAGATACGTACAATACCAGACCTCCGGACTTTTCGTTGGGCCCTGAAAACTTATTTATTTCACCTAGCCGGGCTGGCTTGATCCCACTGGTTTGGTTAAATTTAATTGATTTTAATTGGGTTGTTTTAAATTGCGACCAAAATATTTAATTATTTTTAAACTGTTTTTAAATTTTGTATGTTCTGTTTTATTCTGGCTGTTCACCGCCCTGAGTCCTGCTGGAGAAGGGCGGTATACAAATTAAAACAAACAAACAAACAAACAAACAAACAAACAAACAAACAAACAAAGATCTCAAGGATGTAGCAACAGCAATAGCGCTTAGACTTATATACCGCTTCACGGTTTGCAGACTCAGCCTATCTCCCCCACTCCCAAACAATCTGGGTCCTCGTTTGACCGACCTTGGAAGGATGGACGTCCGAGTCAACTTTGAGCCTAGTCAGGATCGAACTGCCGGCAGTTGGCAGAATCAGCCTGCAATATAGCAATAGCACTTAGACTTATATACCACTTTACAGTGCTTTACAGCTCTCTCTAAGCGGTTTACAGAGTCAGCATATTGCCTCCAACAATCTGGCTCCTCATTTTACCCACTTTGGAAGGAAACCTTGAGCCGGTGAGATTTGAACTGCCAAATTGCAGTCAGCCGGCAGTCAGCAGAAGTAGCCTACAGTACTGCACTCTAACTACTGCGCCCCCACGGCTCATTCTGACCACTGCACCGCCCCCCCCCACCTCCCCTTCCCACAAACACCCCTTCTGCTCCCTTCAGATCATTTTGGAGGCCCTTTAAGGCCATTTCCAGACATCAGTAAAGGATTTTAGAGTGCTTCCCCATGAAGAGTTGGCGTTAAAATCATGCCCGTGGTGAAGTCGGTGCAGTAGATTTCGTAACATTTATTTATTTTTTAAAGTATGACATCACTCTCAATAATTGCAGCAGCTTGGTTTCTTAAGTAAAATACAGGGGATATCACCAATAGTTCTATTTACTGTTGAAGTAATCTTGTTATCAGCGTTCCAGAACAACCCAACTCCAATCAAAAACTCTGAGGCAGGCATTATCTCAAAACTTCCCTTTATTAGAGTAGGTATACTGGCACATCTGGGAAAACCCGAATCTGAGAGTTCTGGATTTTCCCCTCAGTAAATCAAAACCTCAAATCCAACCCCTGCACCGCTCAGTCCATCACCTGGCCCAATCACCATCCGTCCCAATTCGAGCCACCACCGCAACCGCTCCTCCTCCAGATGCAGGAGCACCATGACCTTGACCGAAGGGAAGAATGCTATTATGTCTTAACTACAATCCCTCCACTAAATCCCCCCGTCCTACTTTCCTAAGCACAAGAAGGTGGCAGCGTGGAAGCTTCCGTGTTAATATGACTTCCAAAGCTGACACTTGTTAAGAAAGGCAAGGATGGAAGGCTGCTTTCAGTAGGTAACATGGCTTTTTTTTGTCTCTGCTAGGTTTGTAAATCTCACTCGGGCATCCTGGGCAAAGGGCTAGCCTTGTCTCACTCCCCGACTATCTTGGAAGCGCTTGAAGGAACTCTGCCCTTGCAAGTTCAGAGCAACGAGCAGTCCTTTCTGGAGGACTTTATCTCCTGTGTGCCAGGCTCCAGCGGTGGGAGACTTGCCAGGTACTGCAAGAGCTCGGTTATATTCACAGCCATCCCTCTCTTACTCTTTATGTTGAATTAAGGTGAACCCTCTAGAGGGGGGGAGGGTCTCTCCTTCCCAGTCTCAGAATAAACAGAGCTGGAAGGGACCTTAGAGGTCTTCTAGTCCAACCCCATTGCTCCGGCTGGAAACCCTATAAACCATTGCAGACAAATGGTTGTCCGATCTCTTCTTAAAAACTTCCAATGTTGGAGCATTCAACAACGTCCAATTAATGGAACACCCACAACTTCTGGAGAATAGCCTGACTCCCTCTTCTTTGTGGCAGCACCCGAGATATCGGAACGCTGCTATCATGTCACCCCTAGTCCTTCTTTTCATTAAACTAGGTCAGGGGTCAGCAACCCGCGGCTCTGGAGCTGCATGTGGCTTTTTCATCCCTCTGCTGCGGTTCCCTGTCACTGGTCGGCTCCACAATTGATAGGGTTTTCGGTTAGGACAGGTAGAGGAAAAAGAATGCCGCACTAAGGAGGAGACTCTATGGTGGGGGAACCGACTTCCAGTCAGCAGAGAAAAAAGGATTCCATGCTAGGAAGAGACTCTATGGTAGGGGAACCGGACTTCTGGTCGGCAGAGAAAAAAAGATGCCAAGCTAGGAGGAGACTCTATGGTGTGGGAACCGGACTTCCGGTTGGCTCCAGAATTGAATGGGGGCTTCCGGTTAGGACCTTTGTGGCTCTTTGAGTGTTTAAGGTTGCCAACCCCTGAACTAGACCTACTCGATTCCATCAACCCAGTAGTGGGTTTCAAACCCCATCGCTACTGGTTCGCTCGTGGCCGCGTGCATGCTCGCGTGTGCCACTTCTTCGCATGCTCAAAAACATCCGGGTGGGTGGGCGGAGCCACCCGCCACTACCAGTTCGTCCAATCCGCGGCGAACCAGTAGCAACCCACCACGGCATCAACCGTTCTTTATATGTGTTAGCCTCCAGTCTCCCCTAATCAACTCATGCCTTAGCTGTGTGGATTGGGTGTGCCCTAAGACTTAAGTATGTTGGAAGCTTTTAAGAAATGGAGATCAGGACCAGTCATTTGGGAAGAAATTACTGTTTATAATGGCAGAAACACTGACTAAACATCGAAGGTCTGCAACAAACCATTTTACTGCAAAAGAAAAAAAAAAGTTACTGTATCTTGCTGAGCTAGAAATTATGTGTTCTTTCTTTGTGACGAAAGAGTTTGATTTCTATTTTGTAATGGGCCATTACAAAAAAAAAGAAGAAGACGAAGTGCATGGTGTGGCTCAGTAGTTAAGATGCTGGGCTTGTCAGCTGGAAAGCTGACAGCCGAGGTTCGAGACCTAGCGCCACGCAACTGGCGAGCTCCCAACCCTCGCTCCAGCTCCTGCCAACCTAGCAGTTCGAAAGCATGCAAATGCGAGTAGATAAATAGGTACCACTTCGGAGGGAAGGTAGCAGCATTCCATGAGCCTCGGCATATAGTCTTGTTGACCACATAACTGTAGAAGCGTCTTCAGACAACGCTGGCTCAATGGCCTTGAAAAGGAGATGAGCGTCCCTTAGAGTTAATAACAACTAACAGAGTAAAATCCATAGTGTCGTTGTACTCTTCCTCTTTGGAGTCTGCGGAGACAGGAATTTGAAAGGAATGCTAAACGGTCTTCTCCTTAGGTGGCTGCAACCCGATTCCTATGCAGATCCCCAGAAAACATCCTTGATCCTCAACAAAGACGACATCCGCTGTGGCTGGCCAACAATTGTCACTGTGCAAACCAAGGACCAATACGGCGAAGTGGTTCATGTGCCCAACATGAAGGTAGTTGGCTTATACGAACGACAAAGGAATTTTCCAGTTTAAGGCCCTCTCAGGAACGCAGCTGACAAATCTCTCCTGCAGGGAAACAGGATTACATCTATAATTTCGTAAAACAGTTGCTAGTTTGAGACTGGTCTCCCTGTTTCAGAACTTGGAGCGTTGCTGGGATTTAGAAGCAGTTAATATTTCAGCTGCATGATTCACAGCCATTTAGGGGTAATCTAGAGTGCTTAAGAAGCTCAGGATTTGTGGCTTACTTAGAATAACTTTATTGTCACTTTGAATGTGCACTAATCGGCATACTGTATTTTTCGGAGTATAAGACGCACCGGAGTATAAGACTTACCTTAGTTTTTGGGGAGGAAAATAAGAAAAAAGCTGATTGGTGGGTGGATCGGCCTCCCGGAATACCCCCAATCAGCTGTTCCCAGGGGTGAATTTTAGCAACAGGTTTGTTGGTTGTGAGCTCTGTGCCTTGCTTTATTTTCTGCCTCTGAAAGCCTCTGAAACAGAGCTTCAGCAAAAAAAACCTCTGAAGCTCTGTTTGGGGGCTTTTTTTCTGAAGCTTTCTTTCTGATGCTTTTTTCAGCCTCTGAAACCTCTGTTTGAGAAGCTGGGTGGGGCTACATTCGGAGTATAAGACGCACCCAGATTTTCACCCTCTTTTTTGGGGGGAAAAGGTGTGTCTTATACTCCGAAAAATACCATACATTAAAATGAAATTTCGTTGCATACAGCTCTCAAAGGGTCACCACCTCCAATATACACTACATAATATACACTACATACATTAAGGAAACTCTTCATTGCCCATGCCCCTATAAATGTGCAAAAACGATTTAAGCCCCCTGTGGATTTAAGCCCCATGGCATGGGCTCCATGCTTTTCAGAGATTTTCTGCATTCACTTTCCTGCCACTGGCTTTTCTTTCTGACAGGTCATCCTAGAAAGTCGAAGCTGTGAAAAGTCTGGCTCAAACAAAGGCTTTTTAGCCTTGGCTACAAACAGAGAACAACAATTAGCGCATTTTTTTTTCGAGTATAAGACACACCTTTCCCCCCCTTAAAAGAGGTTGAAAATTTGGGACCGTCTTATGCACCGAATGTAGCCCCGCCCAGCCTCTGAAACGGAGGTTTCAGAGGCTGAAAAAAAGCCTCTTAAAGGGAGGTTTCAGAGGCTGAAAAAAAGCTTCTTAAAGGGAGGTTTCAGAGGCTGAAAAAAAGCCTCTTAAAGGGAGGTTTCAGAGGCTGAAAAAAAAGCCTCTTAAAAAGGGAGGTTTCAGAGGCTGAAAAAAAGCTTCTTAAAGGGAGGTTTCGGAGGTTGAAAAAAAAAGCAAGGCACAGAGCTCACAACCAGTGAACCTGTTGCTAAAATTCACCTCTGGGAACAGCTGATTGGGAGTATTCCGGGAGGCCGATCCACCCGCCAATCAGCTTTTTTTCTTATTTTCCTCCCCAAAAACTAAGGTCTTATACTCCAAAAAATACAGTACATTTATGAACATTTTAGGGTGATTTGAAAAGGTAGCTTGAAGATCAGAATGTATTTGTACAATCCCTTATCTGGGGTTTAGAATTACTTGCTGTTTTTATGGCGGCCGCCATCTCTCTTTTCTTAATGAAATTTCCAGGTGGAAGTCAAAGCAATCCCAGTTTCCCAGAAGAAAACTTCTCTGCAGCAGGAGCAGGCTAAGAAAACCCAGAGGGCCCCAGGCAGTCCTGCGGGGGCCACTGCTTCTGGACCGGAACTGACCTTTGGGGGACTCCCTTCCCCCAAGCTGGAAGCATCCTATGAGCCTATGATTGTCAAAGAAGCACGCTACATTTCTATAACAATGATGAAGGTAGGCGGCACCTTTTAGGCCACAACAGTTTGAAATACAGAAAGGGGGAATTCCAGAGGTGTACAGGTCGTCCTTGACTTATAACTTCGATTGAACCCCATATTTCTGTTGCTAAATAAGAGACAGACGTTAAGTGAGTTTTGCCCTGTTTTATGAACATTTTTTTTTGCCACAGTTGCTAAGTGAATCACCGCAGTTGTTTAGTGAGTAACGTCGTTAAGTGAATCCGGCTTCCCCATAGACCTTGCTTGTCAAAAGGTCTCCAAACAGGATCACCTGACTCCAGGAGACTGCAACCATCATAAATATGAGTCAGTTGCCAAATGTCCGAATTTGATCATGTGACAGTGGGGATGATGCAACGGTTGTAAATGTGAAAAACGGTCATAAGTCACTTTTTTGAGTGCTGTTGTAACTTCAGTCACGAAGCAAGCTGTACATCAACATGATTCTGTCCCTCCCTCCCTCCCTCTCTCTCTCCCTCCCTCCCTCTCTCCCTCCCTCTCCCTCTCTCTCTCTCCCTGTCTCTCTCCCTCCCTCTCTCCCTCCCTCCCTCTCTCTTTCTCTTTCCTTACCTCTCCCTCTCTCTCTCTCCCCCCTCTCTCTCTTTCTCTCTTTCCCTACCTCTCCCCCCTCTCTCTCTCTCTCCCTCCCTCTCTCTCCCTTCCTCCCTCTCTCTTTCTCTCTCTCCCTACCTCTCCCTCTCTCTCTCTCCCTCCCTCTCTCTCCCTCTTTCTCTCTTGTCTTTCTGTCTAAGTGCTTATATAAAAATCAGCCTAGATTCAAAATTATGCTGCTGACTTACTAGTCCTCTTTGAGCAAGTGCATGTAAAATTGAATTCTTTGCTTCCATCCATCCATCCTCTACTGCTTTCCACGTCTTTTAGTTTAGGCCGTTTCTTGAGCCTCTTCAGTGGTTGATAAGGGGTACGAGAAAGACTTGCCCCCTCACAAACAGATTAATACAGATGTACAGGCTAAATACAGGCAGCTGTCTCCCTATGGAGAGAGAGCAAATTGAGATTGCCTTGTAGGGGGTCATACCAGTTTGTGGGAGGTCTGAGAAGCCAAAGTGGCTGTTATTCCAAGTTACTAACACCACAGTAGAAGTTTGACCCACTTGTTTCCTTTTTAGGTATATGAAAATTATTCTTTTGAGGAGTTACGTTTTGCTTCACCAACACCTAAGAGGTAACAGTTTTGTATGATATTTAAACCTAAAGAAAGTTGTGTGTTATCCATTATCTACTGTATTTTTCGGAGTATAAGACGCTCCGGACTGTAAGACGCACCTACCTTTTTTGGGGAGGAAAGCAAGATATCCTCTAGTGCAAGAATATGGGAAATAGTATGAAATTTTACCAGTTTGGAACTGTTTTTTTCTTTGCATAGATTGGTATTGTAATCAGAATCAGTAAGTTATTCAGCAAGCAATCTGTTAGATGTAAAGCTTTTTTCCCCTCTCTTTATTTTCCTCCAGGTAACATTTTAAATAAGTTAGTGAAATGCTTTTTAAATTCCAGCTAATTGTTGATTCTAGACAGAAATTTTACAACAAAAGGACACAAAGGAGAAAATAAGACTCATAAAACACTCAAAATAACTCTGCCGCTGCCTCCCAGCACAGCAAACAGTCTGCTTTAGTTTCGTTTTCAGCACAGCTTGATTAGCACAAGAAAAAAAATATCTGCCTCCCAGCAATTTGCCTGCTTGTAGGAGGCCCGGGCGGCAATAGGCAATGGCAAATCCCTGCAGCCTGAAACAGCTGATTGGGAGGCTGATCCAACAGACAATCAACTGCTTGTGCTAATCAAGCTGTGCTGAAGCTGAAACGGGCTGTTTGCTGTAAGGAGGTAAATTGCTGGGAGGCAGAGGCCAAAGGGTGGGGGGCGGCAGGTGGGCAGGGTTACATTCGGTGTATAAGACACACCCAAATTTTCACCCTCTCTTAGGGGGGGAAAAGTGCATCTTATACTCTGAAAAATATGGTAGTTATCAGAATTGTTTTCATATTTCTACATTATCCTTGTCAGAGGATGTTAGTAACTATTCTACCTAAAAGATCTCCAGGTAACAGTTCCAGGGAAAGTTGAATGAATGAATGAATGAATGAATGAATGAATGAATGAATGAATGAATGAATTCAAGCAAGCAAGTAAGAGGAAAAAAGAAATAAAACATAGCTACCCTTTAATGTATGGGAAATATATATTTAAGGTGTTCAGTCGCTGGGTTTCTCTATATGAATTGTTAAGTTTGTGTGACTGTTTGCAGTGATTCTAGTTCAGTGATTCTGTATACAAAACATAGTGTTTTATCAGACTATGTGGTGCCTTACCTTGAATAAGGATTCACCTATCGGATTAGTTTACGTTTACTCCTACAGATTAGTAGCCATTAGACTTCCCCATTGTGTGTAGATTTCTCCCAGCTAACAAAACCCTGGCTGAAAGGGTTTTAGAGGAAAGTATACACCTGGAGGATATCCAGATGTGGGAAGGCAAAGAAAGATGGAAGCAAAGTTGAGATACACAAAATGTTCAGATGATGTTGACAAGTGAAATAATGAGGATAAAGAAGGCTCTGTTTAATTACTCTTAATTTTTGATTCCTGAAAAATAATGAAATTGTGCTGGATTTTCTTAGCACTCACAAGACCTGAATTAGTGAATTCGTGATTCCCATATTCTTTTTTTTTTTTCCTAGACCAAGTGAGAACATGTTGATAAGAGTGAACAACGATGGTACTTACTGTGCTAACTGGACGCCAGGAGCAGTTGGTCTGTACACCATACATGTTACCATTGATGGCATTGAAATAGGTATATTTGAATAGAAATTTGTCCTCTTTATAACATCCTAGTATTATTCGATTATAGCTGCATGCCAAAACTTGGATAGAGAAACTCTTGTTTTCGTAAACATGAGAGAGGGCCAAGCTTTGGAGAAAGCCTATGCTGAGTTTCTGAACTTTCTGTCTCAAATAGAAAAGCAAACAGAATTGCTGAGAAGCAGGCATAACAACTACAGTGGTACCTTAGTAGTCATCGTTAATTGGTTACGGGAAGTGTGATGAGTACCAAAAAAAATTTTCCCATAAGAAAAAATGTAGCATGTCACAAGGCAGCTGTCACCAACAAGTTCTACCTTGTGAATTGAGTGCCGAACAAATGATTATGAGTACTGGGTCAAAAATTTTCATATAAAAATGCACTGAGTACCAGATTTGATGGCAGCTGAGTACCGAGGTACCACTGTAGTTGCCCTGATTATGAGGAAGACTTATTGACCAAGTCCCTTCCTTTACTGGAGTGAATTTCCTCAGCCCCACCCAGGTGGTCTGTCTCTGTATGTTCAGAGGGCAGCTCAGACTTCTGTAGGTTCATAGCCAAACTGCTAATACCAAAGTTGTTTGCTTCAAATGACGACTAAACTGGTGGTTCAGCTTTGCATGTTTCCCCTGACCGGTTTTGAGAATTTGTGGTTATCAATCAGCCTTTGAAATTCTAGGTCAGGAAAATGAAGACATTCTTCCATGTTGTATTCTGCTGCACAGAATGACTCCTGAAAAGAAACTGAGGCACCTTGTAAAAGTCGTAAAGTTCACCATTTCCTGAACTCATTTGCAGCAGGTTTTGTGATGGAGAGTGCAGTCTCAAGAAGACAAATGTTTTCAAATATCAATTGCTTAAGAAAATGGAGTGAATCTAGAGCCAGGTGTCACATGATTCTTTCATACTCAAATCATTTTTCCAGGGTCTCTCCCCCCCCCCCCCATATTTACACGAGCAGTAATTTTCATTTGCCCACACTAGAGACATTTCAGCGTAATTCTGTGTAGCCCAGCATGGGAAGGTAAAATTACTCACTACAGTTTGCTTTTCTATCCTTCTTACATCACAATGATTTCCTTCACTTGCAGATGCTGGTTTAGAAGTTAAAGTCAAAGATCCTCCAAAAGGGATGATCCCACCAGGAACCCAGCTGATAAAACCAAAAGCTGAACCTTTGCCAAACAAGGTATATGAAGGACAACGATTTGACACCTTCTACCCCCAATTCCCTCTTTAAAGGATGCCTGTTCAGTGGTCAGAATGCCAAGTAGAAGAGCCTTAGTCCCATCCTGTGGGTTTTGAAGGCTGTCCGTCCTCAAGTGCCCTGCCCAGAGAGCCACAACCCTTCAAGCAATTGCAGTACCAGCTACATGGATCCTTGGTTGACTTCCAGGGCACGTCTGTCCTATCCCTGCAAGCTGAAGAAAAGCTATTCAAGAAGAACAGAAGAAAATGAAGTATCTTCCAGACCTGTGGGATGATGTCTAGGCATTTGGTGTTTTTGCTTTGTGCCCATGTACTTTGATCTGATCTGAAGGGTCCTTGGTGCTCTCTGAGCTGGGTTTTCTTGCAGATGTTTCATTAATCAAACTAGGTCTGATTAGGTCACATTATCATCATATGATCCCTTGGGAGACAGGAAGGCACATTTTTACTTCTGCAGTTTGTACAAATGTTGAAACAGCCTTTATATCTTGGTTGTGAGTTTTAATATGGTGCTACAATTTTCTCATAATATCTTACGGGGTATCAGCCATCTCTGATCTTTCCACTCACTCCAGGCAAATACATTTTCCTAGTTCTTCATCAGAATAAATGCACACTCATTGGTTACTTAGGGAATCTATGCCTCCTCTAGATAGGCTCCTCCATAAAGGAGCCCATTGAAATTGGTCTTTGAATGTCCCGTTTGTTATTTCTCTGTTTTCTTTGTGATCCACACATATTGAACAATGCCCTCTGACAGGCTCCATGCTGGAATCTTCTAAAGTAATTTCTAGGGAAGTTTCAAGCAGGGATCACAACTCTGCTGTGCGTAAGCCAGAAGTCTTCAACATATTCCATTTTAAAGAGGGATTTAACCCCTGACCCAATGTAGGAGCCGCCATTCCTCTCCTCTCCTCTCCTCTCCTCTCCTCTCCTCTCCTCTCCTCTCCTCTCCTCTCCTCTCTCCTCTCTCCTCTCTCCTCTCTCCTCTCTAATCATTAGAACTACAAATTATAAGTTCATTTTTTTTTCCTGTTTTGCACAAAAAGTCCACATGGGGGTTTCCAATCAATGAATGTAAATGTCCTGAAGGTGCTTTTTTCAAGAGGCAACTGGGCTTTCTTGCTTTTCTTTGAAGACGTTTCGCTTCTGATCAAGAAGCTTCTAGGATGAGAAGCAAAATGTTTTCAGAGAAAAACCAGAAAGTCCAGCTGCCTCTTGAAAAAGCTCCTTTGGGACAACCATGACCTGGATGACTGAGAATCTCCATAAGACAATGAATGTAGATACTGTTTTTTCTCTGATCAAAGAAGTCACTTCGGCCATCTCAGCAAGTTCCATCATCTTCACCCATTCCTCTATTCGTGGATAAAGTCAAACCTTTCCATCTTTGTGTATAGAATAATCTTGCAGCAGTTATCACATACAAAAACCAATGATTTTCAAAATTCACCCAATTCAAATTTAAGTATAATTTATAATAGCAAAGAAGGGTACTATATACTTTAGCTTCACTCTCACCAGTGTTTATGTAGAATAAACATTTATACTTAATTAATTTTGCTTGCATATTTACAACAGGTATTTTTAATTAGATCTCTATTCTCTGTGGTATCCAAAAAGAGACAAATTGATTGGACATTCTTAGTGGACATTTTGAGCAGCTATTAAGAGAAATAGTTGTTGAACTATGCAGTTTTTACTCCCCGAAATCGGTTCTGTGTTACATGGCTGGTGTCAAGAGCTGTGTTTGTTTAGGTTTCAGGGCCCTTATTCTCCCTGTGCTTTTTCCAGGTTCGCAAATTTGTGGCCAAGGACAGTGCTGGCTTGCGAATCCGTAGCCACCCGTCTCTTCAGAGTGAACAGATTGGCTTAGTTAAAGTCAATGGATCCATTACTTTTATTGATGAGGTAACCTCTAAGATCCTTTGAAGATGACTGTAATGAAGGCTGGTTGCCTTTGGCATCCATGGCCATCATCCCAAATCTCCTTTGGGTAATCCTACCCCCAAGTACTAAGATCTGGATGGATGGCCCTCAAAGTGTTCTGACCTAGACTTCCTGAGACAGTAAAAAGCACACAATTAGTCCCAAAAAACCTATTTTTATTTCAACGGCTATGAATTCTGTTCATTCACAGCCCGTAATGAGTCACAAATATTTTGTAGAGTCCGACAGAAGTCTGCCACAGTCCTTCGGGATAAGGCTGATTAAGCAGCCACCTTTATCTCCCTTGACACGCGCCAAAGACCTAATTGGCAATTAGCTTTGCAAAGCTACACGGAACACAGAATCAGAACGGAGCTTCAGAATTTAAACCAACCAGCATGAACAAAGTTGCTTCCTGCAAAGGCTCACGTGCCTTTGCTCCTCCTTTATGTCTTGTGGGAGGGGCCAATCATCTCCAAGCCCTACTCCCAAGTCGTCCCTTTTGTTTTAACTGTTCTTGCCTTCTGGCAGCTCTAGGCATGCGCGCACTGGGAACAGGCTCCCCCTGTTCCTCTGCCTCACTGACATCTGACTCTGGAGGGTCCGGAGTCAGTACATAACTCCCAGATGGCCCTGTCCCCATCTCTGCCTCTGACACAGAGCCCTTGTCTGAGCCTTTCCCAGACTCCAGGACTGGCCCATGTTCCTCCCCAGACTCCTCACTATCCAACTCTGCTACCAGCTCCGCAGGCTGCCGGCGGATCACAACACAAAGCCATCCAAGATTTTCGTTGATTTTGCCACAGATCATCTGTTCAAGTGAAAATAATCTGAATTCCCACAAAATACAGCAACATCTTGGAGATGCTTGAATATAAATAACTCAGACTGTGTTATTATTTTTTTTAATTTTTTTAATTTATTTTTATATGCCACCCTTCTCCGGAGACTCAGGGTGGCTTACAATGCGTTAAGCAATAGCCTTCATACTTTTGTATATTTTATACAAAGTCAGCTTATTGCCCCCACAAACCGGGTCCTCATTTTACCCACCTTAGAAAGGATGGAAGGCTGAGTCGACTTTGAGCCTGCCACACACAAATTAACCAGCCACATTGCTTTAAATTCTTCTGAGGCACTACTTATTTATTTATTTTTGGAACAAACTAAGGTAGAGATTTTTGTTTAACTAAATGTGATGTTCCAAAGTTTCTATTAATCATTCAAACATACTCAGTTCTGCTTTGTGTCAGCTACAGTTTTGGGAGGAAAAAATACACAGTAAATTTGAAAGATTAATAGCTAATTTTGTACAGCCAACTTTTCCCTTTAAAATGCATACTCCTTTTAAATAATTTCTTCTAAGACTGGGCTAGATCTGGTTTCCAGTATATCTTTTAATCTTGAAGTTTCCAGTCATCCTTGCATGGTGAATACTGATTTTAACCTCTCATTAGTGTAATTCAGACATTTGGTGGCAATGCATTACTGTTTTCAAAAATAGGAAATATGCTGATCTGTGACAGAATAAAGATTTGTTTGATTGATTGATTCATTGAAATGGAAAAGTACCTGCTATTTCAAAACAAGGTTTCATATCATAATTGCTACGTAATAATTTAGATTTCAAACATTTTTATTGCATCCGGAAATTTAACCTCTTTCCTGAATGTTTTAAAAACTTGTTTGGATTTTAAAAAAAAAAAGTTCAAAGCTGAGCTCTTGGGTGTTACGATATTTTTATTTCTGTACCAAATTTATATGGCTGCCCATCTCATGAAAAGTGTCGCTCAAGAGTCGATTAAAACAATAAATACATAAAAATAATAATTGCAAAAATGTAATATATACTTATTTCTTCGGCCGAATTCTTAAAACTTAACATTTTGATCCATTTTTTTTTTAATACAAGTCTTTTATCTTGGGTTCTTCTTCACAGATCCACAATGACGATGGAGTGTGGTTACGACTGAACGAGGAGACGATACGGAAATACGTTCCAAATCTGAATGGTTATAGCGAAGCCTGGTGCCTTTCTTTTAATCAGCATCTTGGCAAGAGTCTGTTGGTTCCCGTTGATGTAAGTAAATAGCATCCCTGAAGAAACCGTAATGCTTAGGGTCCCCCCATCAATTGGCACCTTCCATCCATTTCATATGAAAAGTAATTAAGACTTAGAACAGTTAAGTATAGAAAAAAAAATAAAGAGTTCCTGCAATTAATTCTGCATCACTCTAAGGATGCAGGAGCTAGCGATAAATTTTTGCCTTGTGTTCATTAGGGCTACGGTGTGATCTGCATCATACATTTGATCAATCCAATTCTGCTTAGCTGGGCAGGGAGATGAGTTCCAAGAGAGTGGACAGCATTGAAAATAGTTATTGCTTTCCTTAGTTGACTGCTAGACTCAAGTTTTCTTTAAAGCAATGAGGTATTGTGAGCCTTGGTGGCGCAGTGGTTAAAGTGCAGTACTGCAGGCTACTTCTGCTGACTGCCAGCTTGCCTGCAATTTGGCAGTTCAAATCTCACCAGGCTCAAGGTTGACTCAGCCTTCCATCCTTCTGAGGTGGGTCAAATGAGGACCTAGATTGTTGGGAGTAATATGCTGGCTCTATAAACTGCTTAGAGAGGGCTGTAAAGCACTGTGAAGCGGTATATAAGTCTATGTGCTATTGCTATTTTAATTTAATAAGCAGAAGTGAGAAACATAGGGGATATCTCCAGATCCCTTAGGGTTTCGTTTTTCCCAGAATTTAAAAGAATGTGGTGCTGAGACCAATGAACTGATGTACAAGGTTGCTGGATGCCTCTAAGGCCGAAGGGCTTGCAATTAATATAAAGCTAGTTAGAGATTTTTGTGTTGTAGCCTGGTAGGGCTTGCTTGAAGCATCCAAACAGGGCGTGGAGGAGAAGTTGTTTGCCGGAGCTTGATTGGAAGGACGGAGCACAAATTTTAATACTGCAAGTGCACCCACAAGGAATGCAAAAGAGTTGGCTTTTCAGGACTGTTCTCCCCTATATTGAAAGAGAGAAGCAGGACTCGCTTTTCGGGAGAAAGGGAGGGCAAGGTGATAAGACCGATGGGAACAAGGCTCCAGAAATGCACATTGCTTAATCGGATTCATTTTGAGAATCAGGTTTTCAATTATTTTGGTGGTCCTCCATTTGTATTTATCATTTTTGTGGAGCTCTTAAAACAGGAAGTTCCCCTCAGATGGTGGGAAATGCCAAGTTTCCAATGTTTTTTGTGTGGGAGGAAGGTGTTAAAGGCCCCAAGAAAGGAATCAGGCACAAAGCGGGCTTCCTTCTTATTTTTAGCACAGAAAACCTGGTATGGAGTTGACTTTGAAACCGGTGGTTGAATCCAGAAAATATATGCATTCTGCAGCTGGGTTTTGTAAAAATATAAAATACTTATTTTATATATATATATATATATATATATATATATATATATATATATATATATATATATATATATATATATATATATATATATATATATATATAATTAAGGTACGCATGGGTTTGTTTGATTTTTGTTTGTTTTTTTGTTTTTTTTAGCAAATAAGTTCTAATAAATGCTATGATAACTTAGAAGCTTATGATTCTGCAGGTTGGCTGTTTGGAAGACTAATATGATTAAAATCTCATTTCTGAGATGCTAAGAGAATGTGCAACTGAAAAGTTATAAAATTCTAGGGTTTGGTCTACACTTGGATTCTGTTTTGTTTTCGTTATTTTTTCCCCCCCATGAAAATTAAAAATGGCAGGCAAATATTTAAAAAGGCTGAGTGTTCTGACCTGGGAGCCCTGCTTAGAAAAGTTGCTATGCTAATATTGAGCAAACAGACGCATTCATTTTGAATATTCAGTTGCCTGGCTGACACGCTAGGCACTTCCTCACTTAATATACCATTTTCATCTTTTTTTTGTGCAAAATCCATCGATCACGAATATTCGTTTAAATCTGCAGTGCAACCTCTTATTCAGTTTAAATAATCTGTTTTTTTTTTGTTGTTGTTTTTTTAAAATGTAGACAATTTTTTTTCTAATAAGTCCGTTTTTGATGTGGACCAATGTAGCTTCCCTCCGTTTCACTGTCCCCTCCGAGCAAAGACGGACTTTGAAACCTCTGTGACCTCTTTGCCTTGTTTTCACTTTGGTGTCATTGGAAAACATTTCTGCAGCTCTGTGTTTTCCTACAGCGTGGCAAACGGCATAAAAAAATACAGCAGATAATATCATCAAAATCAGCAAGCATATGCATCATCAGGCAGTAAAATGCATAAAAAAACCCTCATCTTGGGTGGGTTTTATCTATCTCAGCCCCTTCATTTGAAAACAGACATTTCCCGTTACAAATTGGTGGCTGAATCTCCATGTCCAGTTTTTAATCCCAGGCCTCGTGCAATAAACTATTCACAAAGTGGCAGACTGACTTTTCATATCACTTTCATCTGATCTGTCATAAATCTGGTCCTCTCCTTCAACAAGGGGAAGTCCTCCTGCACCAAAAGCAGGCAGCTGCCTGAAGGGCTTTTCCGGTTCGGTGAATGGCATGACACACTACGTTAGCCTTTAGGAGAGCGGGCAGCCTAAACCGTTAGTTTTACCAGAGGTTTTCCTCCTGCGGGGTACATTGAGGAAAGTACTCGGCTAACAAAAGTTCCATTTTTTGAAAAACAAACAAAGAAAGAGCATGGTTATAAAGATGCAGAAATAGAGAAACAAAAACAAAAAAACCAAAACAGGAAATTGTATTTGTCTCTTGATTTCTTCTGCTGTTGTTGAACGTTGTTGAATTGATACCTGTCTGTCTTAAACTTTACATAGAGTATCTTTAATGCTAGCCAAGGAGACAGGGATTTGGACTTGTATCCGTGGACTTCTAAACCTTTTCCCCCTCAGGTGAGCCTTCTGAAACTTTCTGAACTTCTGTCTTCCACTGTAATTGAGGCAAAGAATGAGACATCTACCTGCGGGATGTCAAACTCTTTTGTCCTTAGGAATCCCCTTCGGTTGGACAACTGCTGAGGACAGAATCACGCGGTGCATGCTTATGCTTAGCTTAGCTTGGTTAGGTTCTTGTACCTTTGTCCTGAAGGAATGGAGATGCACCCCAGAACATTGGGTTGGATTTCTGGATGGGCCTTCAAAGATCAAAAGTAAAGAACAGCGTTACACTTCTTCTTTTAGTAACCAAGTCAGCTCCCGTTGGAATTCTGTAGGAGGTCCTTGTTTGGTGCCAGATTCCCAGCTATTGCCTGCACCACCCATAGCTCCCCTGTCCTTTCCAGATTCTGCATCATAGAGTTGTGTTTTTAGCCTTCTGCTAGCCTGTTTTTTTTTTCAGAATGATGGATGAGTGTTTGCTTTATTCATAGCAGATGTTTCGGCACTGAAGTAATTCAGGAAAAACGGCCAGTTCATGTCCTGTTTGATAAGGAATCACAAAGATTTTTTTTTTTTTTTCCCAAGAGGCAGCTGGACTTTCTTGTTTCTCTTTGAAAACATTTTGCTTCTCATCCTAGAAGCTTCTTGATGAGAAGCGAAACGTCTTCAAAGAAAAACCAGAAAGTCCAGTTGCCTCTTGGGGGGAAAAAAGCATCTTTGGGGCAACCGTGACCTGGATGACTGAGAACCTCCATAGACATTTGATAAGGAAATTAACACGTGTGATCGTCTTTTAGAGTGGACCTTAGTTGCGGCAGCTTATAAGAGAGTAGAGCTGAAAACTACAAGGGCATTATTAACAGGTTGTTCTGGTTTTTTTTGTTTTTTGTTTTGTTGTGTTCCAAAATTTTCAGGAGTCTAGATCTAATGCAGAGGACTTTTTCAAAGACCCCAACTCACCCTGTCCTCAGGAAGCAGTCATGCAGGAGCCCGATGCGCCATTCCTTCGTGGTGGGCCTGGACTGTATAAGGTAGTGAAGACTGGTCCATCAGGTCACAACGTCCGAAGCTGTCCCAACCTTAGAGGTATCCCCATTGGAATGTTAGTTCTGGGAAACAGAGTCAAGGCAGTGGGCGAGGTAGGACTCCTGGAACTTCCCTTCTTACCTTCATAGATACTGGCTTGCAAATCAGCAAAAACTGCTCTCCTTCTCGGGCTTTGCTTTTCCTCCTTGGGTTGCCAAGGGTTAACTTTTGTAGATTGTTGTCTACAATTCATTCATCTGTTTTTCTCATGTATTTCTTTTTTTTAGAATAGAGTTAATTCATAAAAACAAACGAAACAGCAAGTTGTTCTCTTGCAAAACTTCGCTAATGAATTACTGTTGGGGGTGCCACAACAATTATCTGACTTCTTGGAATCAATGCCCACTTTTGCATGCTTAGGTCTTCTTCTCTTGCAACAGGTGTGAGGATGTAGTGTGTCATGCTATTTTTCCCCCTCAAAGAGCATCCAGGACGTATAATAGCACTTTGGGACTGTGGAATACCTAGGGATCTCTTTTCAGGCTTTCTCTGTTTCGAGCTTTCAAAAAAATGAAATGAAATGAAATCAGAACTGCCACAGAACTTTCTAAATTACCCGATTCTTCTTATTTTTCTTCTTCTGAACCTACTTCAGTGTAATTTGTTCAAAATACTAATCTCAAGCTTTCTGTAAATGCATGCCATTTTTTTTTTTAAATTATTCTTTATTCTTTGGAAATTAACTGGGAAAACATGCCTGTGTGTTGCTTTTTTCTGACTGGAAAAGAAGGCTCTTTTTTCATGCGTGGAATCATGTTGCTGCCTCTCGTGACCCAGAGCAAGAAGCGAAATTAAATCCTGACCTCCTTCCTATGTCTGTGCACGCCAGGTGACCAATTCGGAAGGGACCTGGGTGCGGATGGACAAGAACAGCATGGTCGAATTCTGTGAAAGCGACGAAGGGGAAGCCTGGTCTTTGGCTAGAGACAGAGGCGGAAACCAGTATCTGCGTCACGAAGATGGCAAGTGCCACCATTTTTTTCCAAAGCTGTCTCCTTCATGGGCTTTAGAGCTAAGCACACAACACCAAGTGGAGACCAGAGTCTGTCTCTCTGTCTGTATTTGTTTGTTTGTTTGTTTATTGAATTTATATTGCTGTCTATTCGCACATGGCGACTCAAGGCGGCTTACCGAATATAAAATCCCATATAAAAACAATAACATTAATAAAAGAAGAGTCATATAATAAATTAATATATTAACTATTCTTAACTATTTTATTACAACAAGGCTCTGTGTGTGTGTCTCTCTGTGTGTTTGTGGGTGGCATACACACATGCACGTGTCTAACATTACAGGTAGTCCTCAACTTAACCCAGAGGTCTTCAAACTTGGTAGCTTTAAGACTTGTGGACTTCAACTCCCAGAATTCTCCAGCCAGCATAGCTGCCAAGTTTGAAGACCTCTGACTTAACCATTCATTTAATGACTGTTCAAATTACAAGGGCACTGAGAAAAGTGACCTAGGACTGTTTTTCACAGTTACAAACGTTACAGCCATCCCCATGGTCACGTGATGAAAATTCAGATGCTTGGCAACTAGTTCATATTGATGACAGTTGCAGTGTTCCCGGGGTCACACAATTTCCTTTTAGCGACCTTATGCCAAGCAAAGTCAATCGGGAAGCCAGGTTCACTTTATATCCGTGTTACATAATTTCACAACTGCAAGGATTGATTTAACAACGGGGGCAAGGAAGGTCATAATCATAAAACAGGGCAAAACTCACTCAACAGCTGTCTCGCTTAGCAACAGAAACTTCAGGCTCAGTTGTGAGTCGTACGCTGGGGACTACCTGTACTGAAATGGTTTCAGAGTGCGCTGCTACGCCTTCAATTAGGAGGAGCAAGATTCCACCCCTTTTGGTTTTTTGGGGGAACAGCCAACAAAAGAGGACTTGAATTTAGTTCTGAATGGCAGCTCAGTTTGAAAGAAAAAGGAAGGGAGGGAGGGAGGGAGGGAGAGAGAGAGAGAGAGAGAGAGAGAGAGAGAGAGAGAGAGAGAGAGAGAGAGAGAGAGAGAGAGAAAGAAAGAAAGAAAGAAAGAAAGAAAGAAAGAAAGAAAGAAAGGAAAGAAAAAGAAAGAAAGAAAGAAAGAAAGAAAGAAAGAAAGAAAGAAAGAAAGAAAGAAAGAAAGAAAGAAAGAGATAGATAGATAGATAGATAGATAGATAGATAGATAGATAGATGGGAGTTGAAGTCCACAAGTCTTAAAGTTGCCAAGGTTGGAGACCCCTGGCATAAAGTATTACAAGTTTGATTCTAGCATTCCCTGCTGACACACATGATCAGTTCGTTCTAAACCAGGCTTGGGATGTTGTTGTTGTTGTTGTTGTTGTTATTATTATTATTTTCTTTTGGTTTTTTGGCTTATTTCTTTGTTTAAACAGAGCAAGTTCTTGTCGATCAGAATGGCCAAACTCCCCCACCAAGCCCTTTCTCGCTGCAAACTTTCCACAGAGGGACAGCCTGCAGTAATGACCAAGGATTTGACTACGGACTTGGAAACCACAAAGGTAAAAACCCTGCCCCAGGATATTTCCTTTGCGCCTACTTTCGATTAGCGAGCGGTCTTTCTTGCGGGCTTGTGGCTGCATTAATGCACTCTCTGCGTTTTTAAAATAAGAGAAGAAATTTGTGAGGATGATGACCATGACTCTAGCTAGGTCACACCTCTAGCTGGCCATGGTTGATCCTGAAAGATGAGCAACAACACTGGAACTGGTTAGTATTCGGATGGAAGGCTATTATGAGAAGTCAGGGCTATAGATTAGAACTAGAAATAAGCCCCTTCTAGAACATTGCGCTGAATCCCACGTGAAGGTGTCCCATGAGTTAGTAGGAACTGAGCTTGACCGTAAGAAGAGTTTTAGCCGTCTTTGAAAAACATGTTTATTCAGATGGATCTTTAGTTGTAAAATAATGAACCATAATTCAAATCTGCCCTCAACTATAGAGTAATTCTGGGCTGGTTTCTTTGTCACCTCAACCCATTGCACAGGATTATTGTAATAGGGAAAACCTAGAGGAGGAAGTATTTTGTGTTCTGCCTCAGCTTCTTTAGGAAAGATCAAATATTGATTTAAGCAATGTGAAAATAAATAAATAGCCTTGACTCCAATGGTTCAGTCAAAATAAAAGACCACTCTTTACTCTTTCTTGGAGTGGCATCAACAAGAAAGTCATATAAAACATTAAGCATTTATCTGTTCTCCTTCCTTCCTTCCTTCCTTCCTTCCTTCCTTCCTTCCTTCCTTCCTTCCTTCCTTCCTTCCTTCCTTCTTTCTTTCTTTCTTTCTTTCTTTCTTTCTTTCTTTCTTTCTTCTGTCATCTGCCTGCCTGCCCCCCCCTCTCTCTCCCTCCCTCCTTCTCTCTCTCTCTCTCTCTCTCTCTCTCTCTCTCTCTCCCTCCCTCCCTCCCTCCCTCCCTCCCTCCCTCTCGATTCCCTGCCACATTAATTCATAATATCTTTTTTTAAAAAAAATTATTGGACCGATCCAGGGTATTTTTGCACCGGGTGTCCATTAATGTTATATATCTTCTTGATTCATTTTGTTTTCTTGCCTAGTTGGGGTTCTGTATAGCACCAAAACATGAAAATCCTTTCAGTAGTTGTGTTCTTGGTCTTATTGCACCTAAATATACTGAAAAATGGATGTGGCTACATACCATTTGAAAGGGATGATCCTCATCCCATCATTATAGCGACCCAAGAAATTCTTGGAAGAAGAACTGGCACATTGCATTGAAAAAGCAGTTTATACCCTTCCCTGGCCTTTCCTTACAGACAAAATAATTTTGCAAATCCGCTTGAAATCTGTTTCTGATTCCTCACAATGCAAACATTCAGCCCTCTTCTTATCTCCTTTAGTCCAGCAGAAAGATGGGGCTTAGAATATGCACTCCATTTTTGGAACTTGCAGACCCAGGACCATGGGTGGGCTGCTGGGGGCTCGCAGGGGTTTGGGAGAACCTCTAGCTAAGATTCTGTGCACTCCTGGCTGGCCCCGCCCATCTCACCCCACCCCTCCCAGGAGTCCCTATGTGGCCCGTTTTGGATGCAGGTAAGTGCAGGGTGTGCGCGGATGCTCGCGGAGGGCGAAAAATGGGCCTAGGCCTTCAGAGGGCCTCTGGAGCCTGGGGAGGCCGTTTTCGCCCTCCTGAAGGCTCGAGGAAAGCCTCTGGAGCCCGGGAAGGACATAAATGCCCCCCTACCCACCATGGTGCAAGAGGCCGACTAGGCCATGCCCATCATGGCCACGCCCACCCAGCAACCAGGCAGAGAACCCCTTGCTAAAATTTTTGAAGCTCACCCCTGCCCAGGACCGCTGCTTTAGATGATCAAAAACATACAGATGTCCAGGCCTAAAAGAAGTGAAAGAAGACAAGAAGATAGATTTCTTAGAACCTTTTCAGAGATCAAACCAGCTCTCTTGATTTCACTCATATGTCCTCCTCCCTATCTCACCAGCATCGGGAGAGGGTTGGGATAGGTTAGGGAGACTCCTGGCTGAGGTCTTCCCAAATTACTCATTTCTGTTTTCCTTGTTTTCAGTGTTAGGACAAGAACATTTCTCTCCACATGAATGAGCTTCTGAAGACAGCAGCATTGAATGACTTCCCTGTTTCTAGTTTTAGATAGTGAATTGAGTATCTGTTGCTAAAGCAGACTTTCCCTTGTTGGGGTCCTTGGTGTGCTCTCTGAGCTTGGTTGTTTTCTTGCAAACGTTTCCTTACCAAACGAAGTAACATCATCAATGCCTTTGGCTAAAATTCCACCTTGGCAATATTCAGAATTGCAATGAAGGAT
The DNA here is from genome assembly GCF_029215685.1 of Pituophis catenifer annectens. Classification (NCBI taxonomy): domain Eukaryota; kingdom Metazoa; phylum Chordata; class Lepidosauria; order Squamata; family Colubridae; genus Pituophis; species Pituophis catenifer. Next base: position 14,771,857 of record NW_027256884.1, on the reverse strand, counting down.
GGGTAGCTTTCGCAGGGATAATCATTAATCAGTCTTATCATGGATTAAGTTCCTTCTATCTAGATCACATCAAATGATAGTGGTAACTTGTTCTCCAAATTTATCCATTCAAGTGAGATTTCAAACTCATACTAATTGGATTAATTAAGGGTTCTCATTTTTTTTCTAGCCATTAAGATTCTCCTTATGTCTTTTAGGCATTCATCTCTTGAAAGTAGCTGAGTTAATCCACCTAATAATTCAGATAGCATTTCTTCAGCCTACACAAGGAGGTGTCATTTCACAAATAGGCTGCTGGGCACTGATTTTGGCACCTTCTTATAATTGATCTTCTAAGAAGGAGATAATTTTTCATTAGGCAATTTTTTTTACATGTTGATAGGAGATCTCCTGGAGAAGTTTATTGAATTTGCAAGATTATTGCTTGGCTATCATTCCAAGGGGAAGGTGATTTTGATGTATTGCAATGTTATTGGAAGTCTCTTTATCCACTGGATTAAATGTTTGGACATATTGTTTTCTTTAGTGTACATTTAAGTATTTTTAGAGAAGGTGAATGGGACCTATCAGGAATCTCCCGATGATGAAGTAAGATTTGAATAAGAATTAAGATTTACCAAGATGAAGGCAATTTGCATACCTCCAGAAACCCTTTTTAAACCCAATTTACGTCGGATTGAAAATTAAAAAACAAAAAGGATTATTAACAGAAATATGCCAAATGCCGAATCGGCATTAAAGTAATTAAAATTTCTTCCAGTAATAAAATGATTTAGTATAATCGGTGAAGTCACCAATAGGTGTATAGAAAATTATCTTGCCCCAGCCTTCTGCAACAAGAAGATTCTACCTCCTTGGTGGAAAAGGGTTACCTTGTGGTCACCTTTGGAAATTTGAATGAGGCGATATTAAAATTATCTTTGAAATATGCAGTTCCAGGATAGGCTGGCTGCATGTGAGACCCTGAAGGTCTGCAGTGGGAAAGTTGAAAAGTTCAGAGGACTTACTGTAGGTGAATAGATTCCCTCTTGCTTGACATTCAATTCTGATTGCAGATTTTATCCATGGAATTTGTCCCAAAGGTGTTTTTTCTCTAAAAGGCAATTAGACTTTCTTGGTATTTTCTTTGAAAATGTTTCACTTTGCATCCAAGAAGCTGCTTTAGTTCTTCAGCCATCTCTTGCACTTCAGTTCTTCAGAACTAAAGCAGCTTCTTAGATGAGAAGTGAAACATTTTCAAAGGAAGCACCAAGAAAGTTGCCTTTTTTTAGAGGGAAAAAAAAACCATTATTGGGACAACTGTGACCTGGATGATTGAAAATCTCCATAGACATATATCCATGGAATTGTTACCAAAAGTTGGTACTGTTTATTTAAAAAAAATTGTTAGTTGATATTAGCAAACGTAGAGCACTCTCAATGAGTCCATTTAGGCAACTTCAAAATATTTAAAATCAAATGGGGCAGATTTTTAAGATGCTTTGCCTTCAGAATGATCAATAGTCTTCAGAAATCTTAATTTTTGAGGAGAAACTCATGAAAGTTATAGAAAAAATATCCTGCTAATAATACATTTGAAACTGATCACAGCTGTTCAGGATCCTCAGCTGCACAAAAGGGTGGCACTCTCAGTCATTTGCATATCTCAGGATCTGCCTGAAATGTGAGTATTAAACCATGATTGCCATACCATAACACTCATGGCAGTAGCATAGGAGGTTCATACCACCCTCCTCCTCCTCCTCCACCAGATATTCTCCAGGGACAACTTAGGAGCCATCAGGAGAGTAGGCAGCAGCCTGATGAAATGGAGCAGGGTGGAATGGAGTAGGTTGGGGTATTCTTCAGAATAGGAACTACCATTGTCTCTGCTTAATGTATTCTAAATAAATTTATGTTTGTTTTTTCTTCCTCCCATTGGCTATTTGTTTTTTGATTTCCAAAGTCTTTGTTCAGATACTCGTAGGATTTGGGCTCGTTTCCAGGTCAGGCTGCAATCTTGTTCTTAACTTATAAAAGGAAGACTATTGGGAAAAAAATGTTTGATGGAACACGCTTCTAATAATCTCTGTATGCTTTGGTTTTTTGCAAATATATTTGGTCAAAACTGCTCGCAATTCCACCAAATATTTGTTAACCACTGCGTCATCTTGTACTATATGCCTTGTGAGCAGAATAGTTCTTAATTACAAGATGGCGGGTCGGACTAGGCCTCACTGGTCTCAAATGAACGCTTTATTTTTGCCCTTTTTGAAGGTAACAGGTTGTAGTTCTAACTGTTTTGCCCACTGCAGGTGACCAACTGAGCGCCCTATTGAATTCCATTCAGTCACGGCCTAGTCTCCCAGCTCCTTCCATCTTTGATCAAGCTGCAAATCCTCCCTCTTCCCTAATCCACAGCCCATTTGTGTTTGGACAGTCCCTTCCCTTCCAGCAGCCTCAGCCACAGCTTCAGAGTAAGTCTGTCAGCCTTTCCTGCCTCATCTGTCCGTTTCGAAGCTGCACCATTGCTATCACCACCTCAGTTGCCTCTCTGCTGCTTATCACCTTCACCTTTCTTTTACCGCTATGTCGACTTTCCATCCCATGGAACCAAATGTGAGGTTTACCTATAATTAGTAGCGATTGTCACCCTGGCCTTTTTTTAATGATCTTTGGTATGGATAGTACACTTACAGGAGTATTTGTAAAAAGAAAATATCTGAGTTTAATTCAGTGAAAGAATTCTCAAATTATATAATATTTGCAAGAATTGAAATTTCTCGTAAATATTGTTACATCTTGAACTTTGTTGTACGGGTTTATTGCAGTTATTACCAAGCTGTGGCTTTAAACGGAAGCATTGATGAATGAAGGCAATACTTTGATATCAAAGCATTGATTTCAAAGATGATGACTAATTGATTTTTTTCCCTTACTTTCTTCATAATTTTGTGGGAGTTTCACTAAATTCTGTAAGATCTTTTCTTCATATAAGTTGAAAATTTATATTATTTTTGTTTTCCAGTCTGTTCCATAATAGAATTCCATAAAAGTTGTTTGTTAAACTTATTGGGATTAATGCTGATAAATTGAGTTAATGCTCAAGCTGTCTGTTCCACTCATTTTCTATATGAATAGAAAGGAATTCAGTCCTGATCCTTCAGGGTAAGACTACCGTACATTAAAACTTTGATTTTTGCCTGTTTTCAAAGAGTTCTTAATCTTCTCTGTAAACAGAACATGTGGTATAATTCTTGATGCTTTTTCATCTTTAATTGGGAGCACCAGAAATTTGACAGTTCTGGCCAATCCTTAAACAAGATAGCCTTCTTCCACTGAAGGTGACAAACGAAAAGCTTCAGAATAAGAAATGCTTAAGTAAACATTTAAACTTACCAATTGGGTTCAGCCTTGAGAACAGCACGGCCATTTTTAAATAGTCCACAAGGAATCTATGTACATTCTTCCTTCCAAATTTTTTCTTGTGTCGGTTTCTAATGTTGTGCCTAAAGAAAACCACAGATGACATCCCTTCGAAGATCAAGCACCTGCAGATATCAATAGAAGTGCTATTGGGCTTGTTGTTGAGACCAAGTAGTTAGAATTCTCCTCTTCTTGACTCATAAAGATTCCCAAGTCTATTGCTTATTACCCATTATTTCTAGAGACTTTGGCCAGCTCCACTGGGTGGAAATAAACCTCAGGAAGCATTTTCAAAGTGATAACACAGGAGAGAGAATCCACAGGTAAGAGAAAGTAGAGGATAATGTTTGGCTATGTGGATCCTTTCTGTCCACTTTGGCTTCATCAGAGAGGGATGACTCCTGTCACATCAGGGATGTGACAGGAGTCTTTAGGTTTAGGTCTTTAGATTCCTCAGTAGATAATTCAAAAACAATCCTCAGCCAAAAAAATAATAATAGTGCATTTGCAATTAATAAACCAGCTAACATTTGGGGGAATCAAGCACCCTCTACTGACTATCTTGATATAGATTAGACTTTGTTGTTGACAAGTGCATGGATCAGTCGACTTGAAATCTTAATTAATGCCCAGAGCAGAATGTTATTTTTTCCCCCCCCTCTTCTCTTCAAAAGCTCTATTTGGAAAGGATAGTTGTTCCTCTTCTTGAAATACAACACAGAGACACTGCAGTGGATTTTAATTATTGTGTATCTGAAATCTTGCACAAGTAGATATCAAGTAGAAACTTTAAATATCTTCAAATCTGCGCTCAATTTTCTTTTATTAGAGTTATAGGTGGAAATGAAAGTGAATTGTGATGATAGAGTTTTGTGAGCATTTCTGACAAGACGGTACAGCTTTAGAAGAGAAGGGAAATAGAAAGGAAAGGAAAACATTTCAGCTTAAGAGATCTTGCTCCCTATTTCTTATTTCCTCTTCTTTACTTTTGGCCCTCAAACTTATACAACTTATATAAACTTATATAGCTTTTGTGAACTGTTGCATTGATGGGAATACCCAATCCGAGTGATGGATAGCTCATGTAATAGCCAAATTATTGATCACATTGCAAGAAACAGTCGTAGTTTGGTAGAGGCCTAGTGAGCACATAAAAAATGTAAGTAGAAAAATAGGGACCACCTTTGGGGGGAAGGTAACACTGTTCCGCGCGCCTTTGGCATTTAGTCATGCCGACCACGTGACCACGGAGACGTCTTCGGACAGTGCTGGCTCTTCGACTTTGAAACGGAGATGAGCACCGCCCCCTAGAGTCAGGAACGACTAGCACATATGTGCGAGGGGAACCTTTACCTTTACCTTACTTTTTTAGTCCTTTTTCCCTGTATTCTTGCACAGCCAAAAGCTAAATTATAAGATACGTTAAATATGTCTTTGCATGTGGTTCTGTAAAAAAGATATGGGTTTTACAAACGTAGCTGAAAATGAATGGGATCAGGGGAAGCAGAGAAATCCTTTTCTGTCTAAGAAAATTTTTCCACTGTCACTTTAAGTGGGAGAAAATGCAACACCAGCCCTTAAATTGCTGGCTGGCTCTGCCCCTTACCGCCCCGTCCCTTCCAGGAGTCCCCATGCACCCCATTTTGGCTCACAGGTAACTGCAGGGAGGTCTCCTAGGCCCAAAACAGGCCGCGGGGTGTGTGTGCGGTGCCCCCCCCCGGGCCCATTTTCACTCCCAGGAGTCTTCAGAAAGGCCTAGGTCCAAAATGGGATGCAGGGGGGGTGCGGCATGCCCCTCTGTTTTCATTCATTTCATTCATTCCCAGGAGGATTCAAGGAGGCCTCCTAGCAGGGGTGGGTTCTAAATTTTTTTACTACCGGTTCTGTGGGCGTGGCTTATTTTGTGGGTGTGGCTTGGAGGTCATGTGACTAGGTGGGCGTGGCTAGCTGGTCAGTCATTTCTGGAAGGTCCTCGCATTTATGACCAGTCCTCGCACTTACGACCCGACTCATTTGTTTGCTGTTAACACTGATCAGCTGTAGGACGGCCCTTTGAAGCCCCGCGGCAAGAGTTTAAACAGTTTTTTTCCCTCTAGTCATCAGCTGGGACTCAGGAGGCAGCAGTAGATTGGGGGTGGGACCAAATAAAAGGTAAGAAGAACGTGGGGGGGTGGGAGGGCGGGAGGGCAGGGGTGGGAGAACCGGTTCGGTGACGTCATATCGTCACCGCTACCAGCTCGGCTGAAACGGACCGAACCGGGAGGAACCCACCACGGCCTCCTAGGCTCAAAATGGGGCACGGGGGGGGTGGCGCATCACCCTGCGGCCCGTTTTTGCTCCCAGAGGGGTGCAGGAGGCTGAATGCTGCCTGTCACATCCCTTGGCCACACCCACCATGGCCACGCCCATCCAGCCGGTCTTTAGGGCATAGAACCAGTTGTTAAATTATTTGAATCCCACCACTGCCTGAATCTCTTGTGGAAACCCAAAGTCTTAGTTCCCTTGCCTGTTCTGTTTCTGTTCCATTAGCAGAGATGAGCTGTTTTCTTTCTGGAGGTCCTCTTTCTCTTTGCCCAGGTTCAAAAGAGCAGATGATTGTCATACAATTAATGTTTTGCATGTTTAATTGGTTTTTCTTACTCTGTAAGACAACAGCGTTCCTACCTAAAGACAAGACAGAAAATATTCAGAATAATGCTGGGCTATATGGTCTTTCCCAGAGTTGACCAATAAAAGGACGCAGGGAAAGTAGTGTAAAAGTCTGCATTATGTACGCAGCCATTGCTAAAGACTCCTGAAATATTTGCTGCTCTTCTAAGAATCCAGCTTGGTTTTCCATAATGCCCTGTTGAGATCACAAGATCACCACAATGTAAAAAAAAGATGTGGAGGCTCTAGAAAGAGTGTAGAGAAGAACAACAGAGATGATTAGGGGACTGGAAGCTAAAATATATAAAGAATGGTTGCTGGAATTGGGTATGTCTAGTTTGATGAAAAGAAGGACTAGGGCAGTATTCCGATATCTCAGGGGCTGTCACAAAGAAAAGGGAGTCAAGCCATTCTCCAAAGCACCTGAGGGTAGGACAAGAAGCAATGGGGGAAAACTAATCAAGGAGAGAAGCAACCTAGAACTAAGGAGACATTTCCTGACAGATCAGTTAACTAGTGGAACAACTTGCCTCCAGAAGTTGTGAATGCTCTAACTTCTCTTTTTAAGAAGAGATTGGACAACCAGAAGGTTTCTGTGTTAGCTCAGGGTGGTTTGGCTGACATGTCAGACTGTGGTTTCTGCTGTAAAGGAGAGGTTTTCCAACTAGCAGCAGCACGCGCCTCTGCGATTTTAACGCCCAAACACAATAGGCAGCACACCTGTGCAAGCTCAAAGGATGTGAAGAAACACTTCTTGTTTAGTTTTGTCCCAAAGGTGATTTTTTAAAGAGGCAACTGGACTTTCTTGTTTTTCTTTGAAGACGTTTTACTTCTCATCCAAGAAGCTTCTTCAGCTCTGACTGGATGGAGGGGAATGGAAGGGTTTATACTCCTTGCAGACAGCTGGTCATTTGCGGGACACAGACGAACCTCCAAGTGGCCTCAATGACTCTCTAAAAAGAATGCAAATGACCAGCTGTCTGCAAGGAGTATAAATCCTTCCATTGCCCTCCATCCAGTCAGAGCTGAAGAAGCTCCTTGGATGAGAAGCGAAACGTCTTCAAAGAAAAATAGGAAAGTCCAGTTGCCTCTTGAAAAAAGCACCTTTGGGACAACCATGACCTGGATGACTGAGAATCTCCATGGACATTTCTTGTCTAGTTGTGTCCCACCTTGAATGGACATGATAACATTTCAAATGGTTTGCGATGCCCTCTTAGCTTTCGCTCCAAATGGATCCAGGCACTCTCTCTTTCCAGTCTGATTTAATTGCTCAGTACAGCCGCTAAACAGGGTGGGGTTAAAAAGAGAACCGTCTTTCCCTACTTGATAACATGCTTCCTTTAATTTTGAATGGTACAAAGTCCTTTTTCAAATCATTTTGAATGTGGATGACTGGCAACGAAGTCATCTTTAACAAGTTAAGAAACGCTTCATAATATCGGCACCGAATAGCGTAACTCTTGTAAATCTTTTGGGCAATTCCTGCTTTGATATATTATGTAGGTCAGTACTGAATGAAGAAAAAAAATACCCCTTGAAATAACTGTTTTTATCTTTTCAGCAACTTGTATTTCTTACGTTTATTAAAATATGCATAGAGACATCTTTTAGCTATGCTTCCCAAAGGTGCCTTTATTTTAAAAAGCAACTGGACTTTTTGATTTATCTTTTAAGATGTTTTACTTCTCATCAGTGGTGAAATGTAAAATTTGTTACTACCGATTCTGTGGCATGGCTTGGGAGTGGTGGAGGTAATATGACTGAGTGGGTGTGGCCAACTTTTTTTTTTTAAACTTTTAAAACCATTTTTTCTGCAACCTCTTCCGGCTGAAGAGGTTGTAAAAAAAATGCTTTTAAAGCCTTTGATGATCCCAGCTGAGCCATGCGATCATCAGAGGCTTTTTTTTTTTTTTTTTACTTTTAAAAGCATTTTTTTGGCCAAAGAGGTTGTAGAAAAAATGCTCTTTTAAAAAAAAAAAAAAAAGCATCTGATGATTGCGCGGCTCAGCTGGGCATGGGGGGGGGCAGGGATTTTTGCTACCGGTTCTCCAAACCACTCGCCTCCATCGCTACCGGATCAGGCGATCCGGTCCGAACCGGGAGCATTTCACCCCTGCTTCTCATCCAAGAAGCTAGAACTGAAGAAGCTTCTTGGATGAGAAGCAAAATGTCTTAAAGAAAAATCAGAAAGTCCACTTGCTTTTAAAATAAAAGCCCCTTAGAGACAACCACGACTTGGATGAATGAGACGTTCCATAGACTTTTAGCTTTTTCCTGAACATTGTGGAATGTTTTTTATCTGATGCCTAAAAAAGTGATCCTGCATTGGATTTCAAAGTAAGCTGAAAGATCCGTGGAGCTTCCAGTTGAGCTATTTTCTTACCTCCCTCCCCCCCCCCCTTTTTTTTTTCCTCAATAGTTCTGCAAGTCTCGTCAATTCTTTGGGTCAGATTCTCTGAAACAGCAAGTCAAGGGGACCCAAGAGAATCCATGTCAGGATCTAAAGCCTAGTTCCAGACAGACATCCTTCCTCTCCTCTCAATATGCACAGTGGTGTCCCTGCTATAAGAAACCACCCCCAATTCTTAACCATAACTGGGTTCATCCTGGCTTTTAGAGAAGGACACTTCCCTTTCCTGCCCTGGAGTGGGTAGCCGGTGTTGTAAGATGTGAGCAAGCTGGTCATCAGAGGTTTCCTAGATCCAGATGGGTCTCTTGCAAATACCATAGAAAGGGACTTCCGATCCCCTCTTGATCTCCCAATCCTACTGCTATGATCTCTTCTGCCACCATGTAATTCTAGAACAGTTACTGGTACTAAGAAGCAGTTTTTGAGGGACAGAAGCTCAAAATTTGCACAACTGAGTTTCACTCTGGGCTCTGACCATAAAACTATGTTTTAGTCAACACTTTTCTCTCTTCCCTATAGTACTGGAAACTTCTCTGTAGCGGTTGTGTTGGTTTTCTGGTGGCAGTGAGAACACTGAGAAATGAATTTCTATGACGGGTCAATGTGGTAAGGGTTGTCTCACTAATCTTTCCTTTTTAACCCAATTATAACATTTTATTGTACAGGTGACAGGCTGAATTTCACTGCAGCTGCTAGATCAGTTTCTCCGGCAGGGAAGGCGGACGTGGCCTTAAAATACCGGGGGGAAAGCAGGACCCCTAAATCGGATGGGCGTTGGAGCCACACCGTGGCCGACCAGAAGAAGCCTAGGAACACAGAGAGCCTATCGGCCAGTGAGTCTCTGATGCTGAAATCGGATACTGCCAAGCTGAGGTCCGATTCCCACAGCAGATCATTGTCCCCAAATCACAACACGCTTCAGACCTTAAGATCTGAGGGGAGGACGGCGCCTTCCCTTCGGGCAGAGTCCCCGGGCCCGGGAACTCGGGCCCCTTCTCCAAAGACAGCCCCATCGGGGAAATCCTGCACATCTGGTGCTGGTTCTCGGCGGTCGTCCTCTCCTCATGAGAAGCCCCTTCCTCAGAAACCCTCAACCCCAGTGAAGACGAAGCTTGACCCTCCTCGGGAGAGGTCTAAATCGGATTCTTACACACTGGACCCGGATACTCTTCGTAAAAAGAAGGTGCCTCTCACCGAACCCATACGGGGAAGATCCACTTCGCCGAAGCCCAAAATTGCGCCCAAGGAAGGGAGATCAGGGAGCGACACAGAAAACAGAGCCCCTTCCCCTCACGTGGTGCAAGAAAACCTTCACAGCGAAGTCGTTGAGGTCTGCACATCCAGCACGCTGAAAACGAGCAGCGTGACGAACACCTTATGCGAGGACAGCAATTCTGACTGTAGCAGCCTGGAGGAAGGCTTGAACAAAGTTCACTTCAGCATAGGGAAGGCCCCTCTGAGAGAGGAGCAGGACACGAGGGCATCTCCCAAAGCGGGCCGGAAGTGCGCCAACCGGCACGCCAGGCCCAAAAAGGAGAGGTCAGTCTGCCTATTTAAAGGGGAAGGAGCCCGGTCGGTAGAGCCAGCCAAACCAGCTATGTCTCCTTCAGTCGCCGAATGTGCCAGGACCGTCTTTGCATCCTTCCTGTGGCACGAAGGCATCGTCCACGACGCGATGGCCTGCTCCTCGTTTCTGAAGTTCAACCCCGAGCTTTCCAAAGAGCACGCGCCCATCCGGAGCAATCTCAGCCAAGCGCCAGCCGAAGAGAAAGAAACCAAGCTGAAGAACCGTCACTCACTGGAAATATCCTCCGCCCTCAACATGTTCAACATATCTCCTCACGGGCCTGACATCTCCAAAATGGGGAGCATCAATAAGAACAAGGTCTTGTCGATGCTGAAAGAGCCGCCTCTTCACGAACGCTGCGAGGATGGGAAGTCGGAAGCGGCCCCCTTTGATAGCTCCGGCCACCCGCCGCTGAAGACCAAGTCGCCTCTGCCGTTAACGCTGCAGCACCTGGTCGCTTTTTGGGAAGACATTTCTCTGGCAACCATCAAGGCGGCTTCCCAGAACATGATCTTCCCAAGCCCTGGATCCTGTGCGGTGTTGAAGAAAAAAGAAAGCGAGAAAGAGAACAAGAAATCCAAAAAGGAGAAGAAGAAGAAAGAGAAGGCGGAGGCCAGACCCAGGGGAAATCTCTTTGGGGAAATGGCTCAGCTTGCTGGGGAGCGTCCGGAGAAAGACACCATATGTGAATTGTGTGGGGAGTCCCACCCGTATCCAGTGACTTATCACATGAGACAAGCACATCCAGGTAAGAGGGCCTCCAGGCAAAAATGAGGGAGGCAGTCGGATTTTTCTCACATTTTCTCACGCCTGCTATGGTCATGTATAAGGTAGTCCTCAACTTGCAACCACAATTGAGCTCAACGAGACAGTTGTTGAGTGAGTTTTGCCCACATTTTAGGTCCTTTCTTGCCCCAATTCACTTGATCAAGTGAATCGATGCAGTTGTTAAGTTAGTAACGTGGCTGATAAGTAAATCTGACTTCCCCCGTTGACTTTGCTTACCAGAAGTTCGTAAAAAGGGGATCGCATGACTCTGGGATGCTCCAACCGTCATAAATATGAGTCAGCGGCCAAGCCTCTGAATTTCTGACCACGTGACCATTGGAGATGCTGCAATGGTCGTAAATGTGAAAAACGGTCATAGGTCACATTTTTCAGTGCCCTTGTAACTTCAAATGGTCACTAAATGGACCGTTGTAAGTCGAGGACTACCTGTATAGAGTAGGGAAGGGGGTGCCCACGGTTGTGTTGTCAGTTCACCATAAAGCCTTGCCTTTCCTTGCCTTGAGCCATCCCTGGCCTTTTCCTCTTGCATTAGACCCAGGCTGAAGAGACAGCAGACATCAACCCAAAGGGATTTTGTGTTTTTTTTTTCTTCTTTTTTTTAATTTGATTTATATGCCGCCCTTCTCCGGAGACTCAGGGCAGCTTACAATGCGTTAAGCAATAGACTTCATACTTTTGTATATTTATACAAAGTCAGTTTATTGCCCCCACAAACTGGGTCCTCAATTTACCTACCTTAGAAATGATGGAAGGCTGAGTCAGCCTTGAGCCTGGTGAGGTTCGAATTTACAGTAATTGCAGACAGCTGGTGTTAATCACAATGCTATCAGTCTGCTGAGCCACCAGTTTTGATTGTACCCTTGCTTTGCTTCGTCATTCAACAAATCTATCATTGTTGCCAAGACAGAAGTTGGCCGATTTGTGTCGATTGAATCCCTTAAATATCTCATCTTGGATCATAAATGAAAATATTCGCTAGATAGGACAATTGATTAATGGTTTCACTTTCTTCTGGATCCAGAATGCACCCAATTATAGTACTGGAAGTTTTAATGGGGTTGAAACATCCCTTTGTTAAGAAAGGGACATCCGTTTCAGGGATAGTTCTTGGAGAATGGTTCAATCCAGCTTTCTTGCACCGAGGTGACTGAGCACCAGAGAGTGTCATCTTGTGAATGCTTGATTGAGGAACGGCTTTGTTAAGATCTTTCTCTACGTCTAAGGTGACCTTCTGTGCTTTCAGGTTGTGGCCGGTACGCAGACGGACAAGGCTACAACAGCATCGGACACTTTTGCGGAGGATGGGCCGGGAACTGTGGCGATGGTGGCGTAGGAGGAAGCACGTGGTACCTTGTCTGTGATCGGTGCCGAGAAAAATACCTCCGTGAAAAGCAGGCAGCAGCGAGAGAAAAGGTAGATAGATCTCCTCTGTTTCTTCCAAGCCAGTTGGGTCCTGCTGGGAGATCTTCTAAGGATTGTGTCCCAAATCCAGAATCCCCCCCCCCCCAATCCCTGGAGGCCCAGGTCGTTAGAAAGAGGACCTTTGGCCAAGAACCACTTTCACAGGGTCACAAGACAAGCAGATCCCTTGTCTTCCTTTCCCAGAGAGTGAAGATCTCAGCACACAAGACATGTAGACTATTACTTTTGAGCACTGAAGGTGTTCTAACCTAGGCTTCCCCAGCCGCACGAAGCCAAGTCCTCGTCCCGATAAACCCTTTTTATTTAATTTACAGTGAATTCCTCTCCAGCAAAGTCTTTCCTCTCCCACAATCTTTCAAGATAGTTCACAATTACCGACCTTTATCAGGCTTGGAGAGTGGCCAGGCCGAGATCTTTCAGACGCCGCAATACTTGGCAAGAATGCAGGAATGAACTAATTGAATGAACTCCTGCGAACACCCCTCCCCTTTCGCTCCTCTTTTATTCCCTATGGGAGGGGACCTTCATCGTCCACCTGTGGCCTTACTCCCAAGTCAACCCTTGTTCCTTAGCTGTTTCCTTCATCTGGCAACTCTGCGCATGTGCACCCTGGGAACAGGCTCCAGCTGTTTGTCTGCCTTACTGATGTCTGACTCCGAAGGCAGCTGATACCTGTCATATGGGCCCCGGCCCCATCTCTGCCTCCAACGCAGAGCCCTCATCAGAGCCTTCCCCAGACTCCAGGAATGGCCCATGTTTCTCGCCAACCTCCTCACTGTCTGAATCTGCTGTCAGCTCCGCTGGCCACTGGCGGGCCACAACAGTAGGCCTGCTTTGGGCTCTGATCTCAGATCAGCCAGTCTCAACTTATTTCTTTATAGGTCAAACAGTCGAGGAGGAAGCCGACCCAGGTGAAGACCCCCCGTGCCTTGCCCACCATGGAAGCCCACCAAGTGATCAAAGGGAATGCCCTGTTCTTGCTGGCCTTGAGCAGCGCCGCTGAACCCTCGATTTTGTGCTACCACCCATCCAAGCCGTTCCAGTCCCAGCTTCCCAGCGTCAAGGAAGGCATTTCTGAGGATTTTCCTGTGAAAATGCCTTGCCTCTATCTTCAGACATTAGCCAGGTAAGAGCAATGGAGCCTGTTTTTTATGTCCATGTTTATGAGAATCACTAAATCACTAAATTGGAAAGACATTCCCCCTTGAGCTGATCTCGACTCCGGGTGCTACATGTACACAGCCATGCGGTTTTATGGACATCTATGATGACCTTCCCATATTCTCGTCAACACCTCTGTCTCACTGGAAGGTTTTGTATTCCCAGTGTTCTGACCCAGCTCCCCAAACACAACAAACCCTCTGTAGTTGAAGCAATGATTCCTTTATTAGGAGCGCCAGCAGCCCCACAAAAAGTTTCTCTTTCACTGCCGGCTAACAAGGCTGTCTGGCAGGGAGATGAATAGTTGTCTGCCACATCTATTCATCTCCGCTCCTTGCCTTTTATCCCCAGAGTTAGGGTGGGGCTTTGCTAGCAGTGGTTGCTCTTCCTTCCCAAGGATCGGCCCATGGATTTCCACTGCTCTCCTTTCCTCTGCCTTCTGCACATCTGTGCGTCAGGCACTGGACCCAGCTGTTCCTCCTCTTCCTCATCAGTCACTTCTAGACCTGGGGGCTGTTGACTCTCCATCTGAGGGCTGACGGATGGCCCAGGTTCTGCCTCTGTCTCTCTCTCTCTGCCAGCTCCATGCCCTCTTGCCCCTCAGAGCTCTCAGGTTGCCTTGATGCTGACCCTGACTCCCATGTCTCCTCCTCATCTGATTTGGCTGCTGGAGGGGCCAGCAGCCAACAGGCCACAACACATAATGGCTATAAACACTTTGATTTTACCGATGTGCATTGTTATTATTTTTTGGGGTCAGGCATCATCACGAAAACTTTGTGGGCTATCAAGACGACAACCTCTTTCAAGATGAGATGAGGTATTTGCGTTCAACTTCAGTGCCTGCACCTTATATATCTGTTACTCCGGATGCCAGTCCTAATGTATTTGAGGAGCCAGAAAGCAACATGAAATCCATGCCACCAAGGTAATCCATTCTGATATTAATGTATGCTGATCTACTTACTAAGAGCTGTGGTGGCGTGGTGGTTAGAATTCAGTATTGCAGGCTAACTCTGCCAACTGCCAGCAGTTCGATGCTGACCAGCTGAAGGCTGACTCGGCTTTCCGAGGTTGGTAAAATAAGGACGCAGATTATTGGGGGCAGTATGCTGACTCTGTAAACCGCTTAGAGAGGGCTGTAAAGCATTGTGAAGTGATATATAAGTCTAAGTGCTATTGCTATTGCTAAATGCTGCCATATTAATTTGAAAGGAAGGCAAACCTGAGCTGAACAGGATTCAGGCTTAAGTTTGTGCACTAATTGTCATCGTGCCAATTTTCAACCAGAATATTTTATTAAAAGAGTAATAATTCAGTGCCTGATCGTGGAAAAGGACTCATGTAATCCTAAATAAAGCCTTTGGTTGTGTCCATCTGGATGACTTTTAAATTTTGCTCTAAAACACTCAAATGCACACTAGGTGAGCAAAACCCAACGCAGCACTTTTCTAAAGGAAGAGACTGGACATTGATTGTGGGAATATGGATGCCTAATTATCCACTGGAATATGAATATGAATGAATATGAATCTGTTGTGGCCCGCCAGCGGCCAGCAGAGCTGGCAGCAGATTCAGACAGTGAGGAGGTTGGGGAGGAATGTGGGCCAGTTCTGGAGTCTGGGGAAGGCTCAACGATGGCTCTGAGTCGGAGGCAGAGAGGGGGCAAGGCCATCTGGTAGTTCTTTGCTGCCTCCGGAGTCTCCAGAGTCTGACATCAGTGAGGCAGAAGAACAGCGTGAGCCTGTTCCCAGTGTGCGCATGCGCAGAGCTGCCAGGAGACAGGAACAATTAAGGAAACAGGGTCGACTTGGGAGTAAAGCTTGGAGATGATTGGCCCCTCCCATAAGACATAAAAGAGAAGCGAACGGGACGTGAGCTTTTGCAGGAAGCAATTAGTTCATCAGGCCGATTCAAGATTTAAAAATTCTGTTTGTGACTCTGTGCCAAGTTTGGCCTTGCCTTGGGTCTGGAAATTAGCTCTCTGGCAACGTTCCAGGTGAGATAGGTGGGTGTTGATAACCTTCCTCTGAAAGACTGTTTATCAAGCCTTGCGGACTGTAAATGAAAGTAATTTACAGCCGTATGAATTAAAGAGATTTGCCGGGACTAAGTTTGTGTTGTTTAATTTTTAAGGAAGCCTAAATCAGAACAGAATTCATTGGAATATGAATTTTCCATCTATAGCGGATGGAAAATTATCTGCCTAATTACCTAATGGTGAATGTTTATTCTTCCTTCTAAGTATCTGATTGTAGTTTGTCATTATAATTACATATTCTCTGACAACAGAGAACACTCCTAAGGAACATCTGAAAGCAGCTCTTAGTGTATACTGTACATGTTTGTGTGTATATGGAGTGCCAAAGTGGCTTGAAAATCAAAATCGCTTCTGCTCTTCTTCCAGTTTAGAGACTAGTCCTATTACAGATACAGACCTTGCAAAGCGTACCGTTTTCCAAAGATCCTATTCCGTCGTTGCATCAGAATACGACAAGCCTCACTCCATTCTGCCTGCCCGGGTCAAGGCCATCCCCAGAAGGAGAGTTAACAGCGGAGATGCAGGTGAGGAAGTGAACGTCTTTCCCTCGGGGAATTGGTGTGGAACACTTGAGCTGTGTTCATCTCCATCTCTGTCTTGGAACGGGCCCACACTGCTGTGCTTCCATACCCAGAACAGTTCATACCCACAAAGCAGGGGTGAAATGCTTCCGGTTCGGACCAGATCGCCTGATCCAGTAGTGATGGATCTTTCAAGACCATCTTCTGCCACCAGTAGCCTCCCACCAGCCAGTCCGCTCCCACAGAGAGGGTCTCCTCAGGGTGCCATCGGCCAAATTATGTCGGCTGGCGACACCCAGGGGAAGGGCCTTCTCTGTGGGAGCCCCTGCCCTTTGGAATGAACTGCCCCCAGAAATGCTTAAGATCTCCGATCTCCGTGTATTTCACTGTGCCCTCGAAACCTTGTTGTTCCACCAGGCCGGGCTATCAATGTAAAGATTTTAATTGGTTTTAAAAATGGGATTTTAAATTTGGGAGTTTTAAAATTGGGCCAATTATTTAATAATTTTAATAATTTTTAAATTTTGTCTGTCCTTGTGCTTTTAATCAGGCTGTACACTGCCCTGAGTCCTTCGGGAGAAGGGCAGTATAGAAACAAAATTAATAAATAAATAAAATAAAAATGGGGGCAGGTGGTTCGGAGAACCAGTAGCAAAAATCCCTGCCCCCCCCACCCATGTCCAGCTGAGCTGCGCGATCATCAGAGGCTTTTTTTCAACCTCGGCTGAAGAGGTTGTAGAAAAAATGCTTTTAAAAGGTTAAAAAAAGCCTCTGACGATCCCAGCTGAGCAGCGGGATTGTCAGAGGCTTTTTTTTTACTTTTAAAAGCAATACTTTTAAAAGTAAAAAAAAAAGATTGCGTGCCACAGCTGATCACCCCCCACCCCCCCGCGCACTGTTCTACTTACCGCATGCCTCCTTTTGGCGTGCACTGTGCGTTTGCACCTTGCATTTGGTGCGTGGTGCGCACTGCGTATGCGCAGCCAGCGAACCGGTAGTAAACCGGTTCAGATTTCACCACTGCCACAAAGTTCCAGATGTGCCCTTAGGGATAGCCTCCCACACACACAGCCCTGTAGAGGATGAACTGATTCCTTCTCCTCCTCTCCATCTTTTGCACTCCTCACTTCTTCCCTTACCTGCGAGCAGGCAGCAGTGCCAGGGAGGGCTTTCATTAGTCCCTAGGAAGAAGGCGAGAATATCCCAAGTGACCCCAAGAAAGTAGAACGCTGCTTTTCATGGCAGAGGCCATCGGTTGCTGCTACACAGCCTCTGTGCTACAGATGTTGTGGGTGCTCTGCTTTCCACCTTGGAGGCATTCGCACAACTGTGGGAGCCGATAGGCAGGCTGCAGTCAGATCAGGGGCAGCCTTTCCCCCAAAACCCCTTCAGAGAAGAGCCAGAAACCCTGAGAATCTGCAAAGAATCTTCCTCTCAGAGTCCGGATCCAGTGCCTTATATGAGTACTCATTAAGGCCAGTTTCCCCAAAGCAATTTATATATGGCTGGTACCTTGCAAATCATTCAGTGTTTGGCATGATTCACATGCAGCGTAATACCCAACGTGAGAAACGGGTCAGTGTTAATAGCATCTGAGTTCTTAAGCACTGAAAACCAAGACATTGGTTTGATTATAGAGGCAGCCATTGGCATTCCCAAGAGGCAGAGAACCAGGGGTGGGCCTCAGATCCTTTAGCAACGGGTTCACTGCCCTATTGTCAGGTCTGTGTGGCCATGTTGTGCGTAGCCTAATTGGCCTCCTGGACCACAGTGGGGTGGGTGTGTTTTTGCCCTCCCCAGGCTCTGGAGGCTTTCCTTGAGCCTCCGGGAAGGTGAAAACGGCCTCCCCCAGACTCTGGAGGCCCTCTGAAGGCCAGAAATGGGCCCGTTTCTGGACTTCCGTTACTTCCGGTAGGCCCGTTTTTCACCCTCCCCAGGCTCTGGAGGCTTTCCTCGAGCCTCCGGGAGGGCAAAAATAGATTCCCCCCAGGCTCCGGAGGCCGGAAACAAGTCTGTTTCTGGACTTCCAGATAGGCCTGTTTTTTGCCCTCCCAGACCCTCTGCGCGGCCCCTGCACTTACCTAGAATGATGAACAGGCTGCATGGAGACTCCTGAGAGGGGTGGGGTGGGCGTGGCCAGCCAAGGGTGGCATTTGGGGGTTCTCCGAACCCCAGTGATCCTTGGCTGGAGGATCGCCCGAACCCTGCCAAACCCCCAGGAGCCCACCCTTGCAGAGAACAGTGTGGCAGATAACATGTGCAATGTTTCTAGCTTGATATTAGTTTGATGCTGACCATCCCGCCTGAAAGCTATTCCTCTAATGTTTCCGTCTGTTTCTGCCTTCAAATAGAAGTGGGCTCCTCTCTCCTGAGACATCCATCTCCTGAACTCTCTCGGTTAATCTCCGCCCACAGCTCTCTTTCCAGAGGAGAGAGAAACTTCCAGTGGCCCGTTCTGGCATTTGTAATTCAGCATCATGATTTGGAAGGACTCGAAATAGCCATGAAACAAGCTTTAAGGAAATCAGCTTGCCGGGTGTTTGCTATGGAGGTAAATTAATACGAATCGCCTTGCTGGTAAATGATGCACCAGCAGGACTTCTGCTTATAAAAAGCATGAGCTGTTTTACTGCTCGTGGTTCAGCCCAAAAGCATTGGGGAAATTTGTTCCCTTTTTAGCTTGTTGATTCTCTCTTTGAGGGTCCACATATTTGGTAGGCGCTTGTCTTGCTCTAATGAATTGAACAGGGTTTATTTTCCAGAAGCCTGGCATTGTCTCTTCTTGTTTTCCTAGGCTTTTAACTGGCTTCTCTGCAACGTCATACAAACCACGTCCCTCCATGACATTCTTTGGCATTTTGTGGCCTCTCTTACTCCAGCCCCGGTAGAGGTTGAGGAAGAAGAAGATGAGGAAAACAAAGCCAACAAAGAAACCATTGAACAAGTAAATCAAAGGGATTGCATCAGTGGCGAAATCCAAATTATTTTACTACCGGTTCTGTGGGTATGGCGTGGTGGGTGTGGTGTGGCTTGGAGGGCATGGCAGGGGAAGGATACTGCAAAATCTCCATTCCCACCACACTCCAGGGGAAGGATACTGCAAAATCCCCATTCCCTTCCCACTTCTGAGGGAAGGATATTGCAAAATCCCCATTCCCACCCCACTCCTGGGGGAAGGATATTGCAAAATCCCCATTCCCACCCCACCCTGGGGCCAGCCAGAGGTGGTATTTGCCGGTTCTCCGAACTGCTCAAAAATTCCACGACCGGTTCTCCAGAACCTGTCAGAACCTGCTGGATTTCACCCCTGGATTGCATGGAATAGTTGTATCAAGGTAGGGGCGAAAAAATATCCTGTTTAGTTTTTTTTTTTCTTTACACAATCTATGGATCACACATGGTTCCTTTGTGGTGACTATTTCAAAGGCTAATTTGTAACCCAAAGAGAGAGAGTGCTGTGTGGGTGCATAGACACAGCAGCTTTGCCAAGGTGCAAATATGCCAGTCAACGTTCCTTACTCTCTTTGTGAGAAATTAGATTTTTCTCTTAAGTCAGGGCTTCTGTCGCTTCTTTGACAGATGGTGGCCTTTTTCAGGCCAGAGAGGATTCCAGAGAGAACCTTTTTGAGTTTATTTCAGAAATAGAGGTCCCATTTACAATGGCTTAAATGAGTCATTGCATAAAATAGCTAGGAAAATGGACTGGCACATTGCCACATTTTTAAAAAAAGAGGTGGTAGGTTTAGCAAGATGGCTGTATTGAAACAGTAACGAAGGCATGTCTTGAGAGAAATCGTGAAATGCAATGTTTTTCCCTCAGGTTTTTTAAAAAAGGATGGATCTTTTTGAGAATGGTGACTCAGAATCATCATTATAGATTCTTAGCTTTTCTTCAGCCTGTTTCCGTTACGCTAGAAAACCTTTAAAGCAGGTCCTTAATTTAAACAATTAAGGTTTGAATTGTTTTTGCTCCGTGTGCTGCTTTTGTAGGTTATTTAAGGTTTGGATTTGTCTTATTTAGCTTGCTATTCTTTGATACGGATCTTACTGCTTTATGACAGCTGTGTGTGTGTGAGAGAAGACTTCTTGGGAAAACCGCACTGTGGAACAGCGTGAAGTAACTAACTCAATGCTACTTGTGTTTGATGCGTAGGAAAAGGACACGCGGGTTTGCGAGCATCCGTTGTCGGATATTGTGATCGCTGGAGAAGCCGCACATCCGCTCCCTCACACTTTTCACCGTCTGCTCCAGACCATCTCTGACCTGATGATGTTGCTGCCAAGTGGAAGTTCATTACAGCAGATGGCTCTGAGGTGAGCTGACCCAGGTGCAGGCAGGCTCCAGGGACTCTAGAAAACACTTTTAGGGCAGAGGCAAAATTTCACCAGGAAAACATGGCTGCGGTGATGATGGTAGCCGGGCTTTTGACTGTGGGTCTCCCTGGTCTTTTGTGTGCTGGCTCTCACAGCTCTCAAAGTTGGCCTTGGTGACACGGTCAGGCTGGGGGTGGGTTACTTCGGAAACCTCCTTCTGGGGCCCAGCCCTCATTTGGAGAACACATAAGTATTCTGACAGCACTGCCTGGTCGTTCCGTTTGACCCCTTTGGAATCCATTGCTGGAAGTTTACTGGTGGGAAGGGGGTCCAAGAGCTGCTTGGAAGAGCATCTCTACCCCCCTTTTCTACCTTCTACAAATTCTCCCAGGTGTGCTATCAGAATTTGTTATCCCTTTGGCTGAATTTCAGCACTGCTCTTCCAGACTTACTATTTTACTTTACTTTACTTTACTTTACTTTACTTTACTTTACTTTACTTTACTTTACTTTACTTTACCTTACCTTACCTTACCTTACCTTACCTTACCTTACCTTACCTTACCTTACCTTTTACTTTACCTTTTACTTTTACTTTTACTTTTACTTTTACTGTTTTATTTTACTTTACTTTATTTTATTTTATTTTATTTTATTTTATTTTTTATTTTATTATTATTTTACTTTATCTATTTTCCTTTGCTTTACTGTATTGGTAGTCCTCGACTTACGGCCACAATTGAGCCCAAAATTTATGTCGCTAAGTGAAACATTTGTTAAGTGAGTTTGCCCCATATTACCACCTTTTTTGCCACCAGTTGTTAAGTGAATCACTGCGTTTGTTCAATTAATCAAACTGTTGTTAGGTGAATCTGGCTCCCCCCCATTGACTTTCCTTGTCAGAAGGTCACAAAAGGTGATCGTGTGATCCCAGGACACTGCAACTGTCATAAATATGAGTCAATTGCCAAGTATCTGAACATTGACCACAGGATCACGGGGATGTTACAACATCCGTAAGTGTGATCGCTGGTCATAAGTCTCTTTTTCACAGTGCCATTGTAACTTCGAATGCTCACTAAACGAACTGTTGTAAGTCAAGAACTACCTGTATTTTAATTAATTATAATTTTATTTTATTTATTATTTTATTTATTTGGACCCCGTGTCACTTTTGGGGACAATTTGGTTAGCAGCTGAACATTTTGCTCCCAACAGGCCACCTTATTTTATTCCCACTCGTTAGAAGAGGGAAAACATTGGGAAAAAAACTGAGGATTTTGCTACTCACACGTCTACTTGCAATCTCAACAGAATATGGGCAACTCAGGGTTGAATTCTTCTTGGGTGCTTGGCAGTCTCTTAACTCACTTTTCTTCCTGCAGACATTTCAGTGTGGAGGGGTTAGTATAAGAATGGGTTCTCCTTAGATGTAAAATGTGTAGGATCATGTGAGCTTAACATGCAGCACCATAGAGTTTGCTCCTAGCAGAGGCCTCTTTGCCCTTTCCAACCCTTGGAGGCTGCCATTGATAGACAGTGTGGGTAGTTCAGGGTTGAATTCTTGGGTGCTTAGTGATCTCTGAATTCACTTCTCTTCCTGCAGATGTTTCATTATGGACAGGTTAGTATAAGAGTATGTTCTCCTTATGTGTAGAAGCACGTGAACTTAACAAGCAGCACCATAGAGTTTGCTCCTAGCAGAGGCCTCTTTGGCTTTTCCAAATGTTCTTGAGAGGCTGCCATGGTGAGCTCAGGGTTGAATTCTTGGGTGCCAGGTGGTCATTGAACTCACTTCTCTTCCTGCAGACGTTTCAGTGCCAGGTAAGCTCATCAGTGCAAGGTGGATAGGTGGGAGCTAATCTACCAATCTGGATGTTGGTATTGGCTCTTCTTTGATTGCTCTTGTATAACTGGTGCTGGTTTCTGATGATTTGGGCTCTGTTTAATTGCTATGCGATGAGGAAGGCTGGTTCTTTGGAAGCTTTGAAATGGAAAAAGTCATAATCATGGCCTTCTTGTTCAGATGCTGGAGCCTCAAATTCAAGCAATCCGACCATCAGTTTTTGCATCAGAGCAACGTCTTTCATCACATCAACAACATTCTCTCCAAATCTGATGACGGAGACAGCGAAGAGAGCTTTAGCATCAGCATCCAGTCTGGCTTCGAAGCTTTGAATCAGGCGAGTTGATTTTCCGGGTTACTGTGACAGCAGCCAATGAGAATCCATGGCTGCCAGTGAACACCTGATCAAAATTGGGTGATTTCAAATGGGTGATTTCTGGTATAAAGAACGATTGGGAAAATGTTTATTTGGCTCCAACTGGGTACACCTAGCAACACTTGAGCAGAAAAAAGTTTGCCCAAGACTGATTTAAAGGAGTAAATGAAAGAGGCGGAGGGACCAGGGCATAATCAGTAATGTTGATTATAAGATTTTACATTAAATATGTTAATTAAATTAATTTAAGCCATAGTAGTGTATTTAACTGTGAAATTTATATGTTTTGATAGGAATCATGTATAGTAGTCTGCCTGAAGGACTTAACTAACATTGTTGATATAAAAACTTCAAGCCGGCCAGCCATGATTGGTAGTTTGACAGATGGGTCAACGGAAACCTTCTGGGAATCGGGCGATGAAGACAAGAATAAAACTAAAAACATTACAATTAATTGCATGAAAGGAATTAATGCTCGCTATGTGTCTGTTCATGTTGACAATTCAAGAGACCTCGGGGTAAGCGCTAATTTCAATTAAAAGAAGAGTAACATCGACATGTCCACTTGGATGTTAGAGGATGAATTAATGATAATGCTATAGAGCTAGAAAAGCAAGGCAGATCAAGATTTTGTTATAAATCCATATATAAGCCAGGTGGCAAGAATATAATGGAGCAAAGTGAGTGTGTGATAAAAATACTTTTTAAAATCCTTTTTTATATGGGGTTTATGGGGCTGTCTTTAAGTCCATATTGATTCCTATTGATTGTCTGAACAGTTTTCTTGGCAAGATTTCAGAAGTGATTTGCCATTGCATGTCTATGGAGATTCTCAGTCATCCAGGTCATGGTTGTCCCAAAGGTGCTTTTTCAAGAGGCAACTGGACTTTCTGTTGTTGTTTTTTAAAGACGTTTTGTCTGAAGAAGCTTCTTGGATGAGAAGCGAAATGTCTTCAAAGAAAAACCAGAAAGTCCAGTTGCCTCTTGAAAAAGCCACCTTTAGGTTTGCCATTGCATGTTTCCCAGGGCTGAGAAAAATGGACTGGCCCAATTGGCTGCTTAACTAAGATGGGACTAGAACTCATAGTCTGCCGGTTTCTAACGTGGTATCTGAATTGCTACATCAGATTAAATCTATTCTCTCTGCCTCCCTTTTATTTTAAATTGTTGATATTAAAATCAATTTAGAAACTTAACATGCTTGGTTTTTATTTTTTGTTTCATATTGTCATATCTAGAACAAAGTGACTTCAATGACTTTTTTGACCGGAAAAGCAGTAGAAGATCTTTGCAGAATAAAACAGGTAGCTTACCTATGCCATTATGAGTAATAACAAAGCATCTTAATGTTTAAAATCCATGTATTTTAACATTCTGTTTAATGAACTTTTCTTAATTAAAAACTTGGACATCTTTTCATTATTCTTTATTCTGACATTGCAAGAAAGAAAAGAAACAAGATATCTCCCCTTGTATTTATTAATCTGTGTTCCATCTGTCCTTGTACTAAAAAGTTAGCTGCATAAGTAATGT
The DNA here is from genome assembly GCF_029215685.1 of Pituophis catenifer annectens. NCBI lineage: Eukaryota > Metazoa > Chordata > Lepidosauria > Squamata > Colubridae > Pituophis > Pituophis catenifer. Next base: position 14,747,820 of record NW_027256884.1, on the reverse strand, counting down.
ACCATTTTAGTTTTAAATGTCCGGCTCTGTGTAGTTGGAGGAAAGAATAATATTGTTTTGATTTAGTGCTGATTTTCCTGTGTATTTTTCCACTGTTTACTCTCAAGCAAATGCTTCAAATGAAGTGCAATTCTCACATTTGTTAACCTAAACTCATCCTTTAGCCAGTCACCTGTGACTTAACTTCAAATCTGGGCTGCAGAAATTGGGGCGGCCACTAGGTGGTAGCAAAGAGATAGAAAAATTCTAAGTATGTGTGGCCATCTAATGGCCATACATATTTTTCCAAGTCAGATCTTGCAGCCTTAGCCTTAATTTTTATTTTTGAACCATTCTTCTGGAAAGTTTTGCAATTATGTTTCTATTGTTTACATCAACTTGCTTTTCTGTTCCTGTGTTTTAGGTTGACTTGGACTCTAGACATATTGGCTGGGTAACTAGTGAACTTCCTGGTGGAGACAATCACATCCTCAAAATTGAGTTAAAGGGGCCAGAAAATACCCTCCGAGTTCGGCAGGTGAAAGTGCTCGGTTGGAAAGATGGCGAAAGCATCAAAATAGCTGGCCAGATCTCGGCAAGTGTTGCTCAACAAAGAAGCTGTGAGGCTGAGACGCTGCGAGTTTTCAGGCTTATCACATCACAGGTGAGGCGGTGTGAAGAGCACAACACAATTCTCAAGCCTCCATAAAAAGGCACAGTTATCACTCCGTAGGTAGAAATGGCATGGGAATCCTATCTTTCTTTTTCACATTTCTTTTGCCCCTTCCTAAAGAATATATAGAATAGAATAGAATTCTTTATTGGCCAAGTGTGATTGGACACACAAGGAACTTGTCTTAGGTGTATATGCTCTCAATATACATAAGGAGAATAAAATACATTCATCAAGAATAAAAAGATACAACACTTAGTGATAGTCAAGGTTACTAATCTATCAAATCGTACTAGGAAACAAATAAAAACAATATAATTGAAAGACACAAGCAACATGGTTAGAGTAATAAGTGGGAAGAGATAGATACTAGTAAGGAAGAGAAGAAGAATAGTAATACAGTCTTAGTAAATTATTTGACAGTGTTGTGGGAATTAGTTGTTAAGCAGAGTGATGGCATTCGAGGAAAAACTGTCCTTGTGTCTAGTTCTTCTGATGTGCAGTGCTCTATAGCGTCGTTTTGAGGGTAGGAGTTGAAACAGTTTATGTTCAGGATGTGAGGGGTCTGTAGATATTTTCACAGCCCTCTTTTTGACTCGTGCAGTTTACAGATCCTTAATGGAAGGCAGGTTGATAGCAATTGATTTTTCTGCACTTCTAATTATCCATTGTAGAAAAATCCACCAGTTAAAATATCACCCCAAAAATGACAGGCTTGTGGTGGAATTTAGTTTAGAGGAGTTCTGTTTTGGCGTGCCCATGTCCATCTGAATTCCTTAGAAAAAAAAACGGATCCCTACTTCCGCTGCTTCCTGGTTTACTTAGATCTTTAAAATGGTTTCTACTTTGGATGTCTGTTCCCCAATTCATTCCTCACCATTTTCCATCTTCATCTTGGCTAGGTAATGTGTGATATCTCTTCTCAACTTTAAACAAACTGCACAAGAGTAGAATGTGTATGTTTTTATGCAAGGTCTGCACCAGGCAGCATCTAATAAAAAGAATCTGGAAATGGCACTAGCATTTAGACTAGTGATGGTTAACCTTTTTGGTGCTGAGTGCCCGAAGCACGCGTGAATTCACGCGCACCTGCCCAAACCCTCAAAATGCAATGCAAAGCCCCCTTGTGCCCCGTTTTGGGCCTGGAAAGCTGCCTGCACCAACCTGCGCCTCCCACGCATATGCACGCACATCCCCCGCATGCACCCTGCCCCCGCGCATGCACGGCAGAGACCCGAAGACCACCTGGCCGGCGGGAGGCACACACGCATGCGTGGTGGAGCTGGGCTGGGGCCACAGGTGGTGTCACCTCAGAGAGGGCTCTGTGAGCCACCTGTGGCACGCGTGCCATAGGTTCGCCGTCACGGACTTAGGTTTATATACCACTTCACAGTGCTTTACAGCCCTCTTTAAGTGGTTTACAGAGTCAGCATATTGCCCCCAAACAATCTGGGTCCTTATCGTGGTATTTATTTCAGATTAGTCATTCTCAGTACTGTCTTGTTGACAACAAACATCACCATGATGTAATTCGTTTCAAAGCTTATTTTCAGGCCAGGTTCTGTTCTTTGTGAATGCAGGCAGTAAAGAAATATTTTGAAAATTGCTGACATTGCCGCATGAAAAAAAAAAAAGAAGAAAGAAAGAAATAGCATGTCCGTCTTATTCCGGTATTTTGTTTCTCCTCTGAAACAGGTCTTTGGCAAACTCATATCTGGAGACGCTGAACCGACACCAGAACAGGAAGAAAAGGCTTTGCTTTCTTCACCCGAAGGAGAAGAAAAAGTACACAATGTATTTATTTGTGTTCTACAATTACCAAGATTTTGTTTTTATCTCCCAATGCAAGTTGGTTCAGATCTTGAATTGGAACTGCGTTCCCTTGAGCCGACAGTCGGGATCATTCAGAAACAAAGCTTTTAGCCTTTCGTCATGTTGAATGAAGGCTTAACTGCCGGCACTCCTCTTATTGATTGGAATCCCTTAAATAGCAATAGCACTTATATTTATATACAGCTTTACAGCCCTCTCTAAGCGGTTTACAAAGTCAGCATATTGCACTCAACAATCTAGGTCCTCATTTTACCCACCTCAGAAGGATGGAAAGGCTGAGTCAATCTTGAGCCTGGTGAGATTTGAACCGCCAAATTGCAGTCAGCAGAAGTAGCCTGCAGTACTGCACTTTAACTACTGCGCCACCATGGCTCATAAATAGCACCCTGCTCAGAGGGAAATTTAGCCCACTGCTTGGTTCTTGAGAGACCAAGAGGTCACAGCAGGATATTATTCATGATGAATAGTTAAGTCTCCATGGTGGGATGGCATCTTCACATGAGCCAAAGGCTTTTAATGCTTTGTGTATTCAGTGCTGCTTCAGTTATAGGAACTCCCCCTGAATCAGCTCTGCAGAAAGCTATGGATATGGGTGTACAGGTAGTCCTTGGATTACGATAGTTTGTTTAATGACCATTAGAAGTTAGAATGGCACTGGAAAAAGGAGACTTACAACAGGTTTTCGCACTTACAACCAACGCAGCATCCCCATGGTTACATGATCAAAATTCAGACCGGTTAGCAACTGACTCATATTTATGATGGTTGCAGTGTCCCGGGGTCCCTTCCGACAAGCAAAGTCAATGGAGAAACCATATTCACTGAACAGCTGTGATACTAACTTAACAACTGCAGTGATTCACTTTAACAACTGTGGCAAGAAAGGTTGTAAAATGGGGCAAAGCTCACTTAACAACTGTGTTGCTTAGCAACAGAAATTTTTGGGCCCAATTTTGGTTGTAAATTGAGGACTATCCATATTTTCGCTTAGAATAAGAAGATTAATTTTTCTATTTCCATTTGCCAAAAAACCCCTTTTTTCCCTTGAACTTCCTATCAAAATATGAACACACAAGCTGTCGTAGTCCTGTAAAAAAAGAAAAATCCCAGAGATTAAACCTTCTGTATAGTTCTAAAAGTAGTTGACATAGTGCTTTCTAGGGAATTTGGCCTACCATTGCTTAAAGGGTGTTTGCTTCCAACTTATCATCGGAAGGACCAGTGTGGGTCTCCTGCAGCAGAGACTCCCACAGGTCTCACTTGCCTATTGGTAAGGAATCCATCATACTACAGCTGGAAGACCAGTATTGTCTGCAAATCAAGTGTTTGAAAAGCTTTAGGAGATTTAAGTCTTATAGTCTCTTTGAAAATAAGTTTATCTCCTAATTTTCCTAATTTTATTGACATTGGCTAGATCGGGGTCAGCAGCCCGTGGCTCTGGAGTCGCATGTGGCTCTTTCACCCCTCTCCTGCGGCTCCCTGTCACTCAATATATGTGTCACAACGGCCAATGTGCAATTCCCGCCGGCACGCAATTTATTGAGCTTTTCAAACCCGATAGGCCAACCATGGATAAATCCAAGAAAAGAAAAGTTTCAGAAGAAAACAGAAGGTTTAATTCAACTATACAGATGCTAGTTTTGTGGCCACTCAAGAATTAGTCAGGCATGGGAAGGGTTTTGTGGCTCCCGGTGTTTTCTTTTCTGTGGGAAAGGGGTCCAAATGTCTCTTTGAGTGTTTAAGATTGCCGACCCCTGGGCTAGATGCTTTACATCACTTAATACCAAAACTTGCATTGGAAACCAAAACAAAACTGTCTTAATTTTTTTAGTCAGAACCTGAAACGTATGATCGTACTAAACAATATCGTGTTCCTTTTCAAGGCAACTTCAGATGCAGACCTGAAAGAACACATGGTTGGAATCATATTTAGCAGGAGTAAACTCACGAATTTGCAAAAGCAGGTTTGTTCAACTAGAACGTTTTGTAAGCTGGTTTTCTTCCATTACGTTCTGCATGTGATCTGCAGATGAAGGAAAAAGATTCCATATGCTAAGAAATCAAGTGACTGGGGAGAGGAGGGAGAACCCTGTCAGTTAGGAGCTTGTCAGTGCCCCCAAACCTATAAAATGATGTACTTACAACTCTACAGGCAAGGGAAGATAAAATGCTTGATTTCCAATGCAGAGATTAAAATTGACCCATCTGTCCAATCGTTAATTTCCACAGTGAACATCTGTAAACATGCAAGTGGTCATGTGCACAGAATGATGTAGACTGGTATGCTCAAAATGTTCACTTAACAGGAGACACAATGTACATGTATGTATTTGTGCATTGAGAAGCATCTAGGACAGGAATTGGGAAGGTTAGAAACCATATGATAAGCAGGAACAAAATCTACCTTCTCATACAGTGTGCAGAACATCTGAATCATCCCAGGTTCACATTGTCCCAAAAATGCTTTTCCAAAACCCAACAGGACTTTCTTGTTGTTGTTTTCCAATAACCAGATGACCCCAAAGAATATAAATCCTTCCATTTCCCGGCATTCAGTTAGAACCAAAGAAGCTTCTTGGATGAGAAGCAAATCTTTTTCAAGGAAAAAAACCCAAGAAAGTCCAGTTTTGAAAAAAACACATTTGGGACAACATTTGAAGTTTACAAGTTTTTTTTAATTAGCTTATAATATAAAATACAAAATACAAAAGTAAATAGTAGGAAAAATAAGGGAGAGAAAGGGAGACGTGTAGAAAAGAAAAAAAAAGAGATTGACTTCTGACTCTCTCTGGTGCAGTAGAATAAGACAATAACATCAAACCTCAATTTTTTACTTTTCCATAATAATATAAACTAGTCATTTCTATAACAACAAATCTATCTACATTCGGGACAACATTTGAATGGCTTTATCTTGGCAGCAACTCCCTGTGTAGTGACATGCAATCCATCCATTTTGTGAGGATGATTTGGGCAAGGTGTATTATTCATCTTACAAGAAGATCTAGTCCTATTTATATTTGTCCTAAGGGTTTCAGGTTTACCGCTTGTAGCTATGGGCATACATTTAAGCATTCTGTGAAGTAGACTTAAGCCTCAATTCAGCCTTGTATTTCCTTGAACTTTATTTATTTATTATTTATTTATTTATTTATTTATTTATTTATTTATTTATTTATTAATTAATTAAATTTATATCCCGCCCTTCTCCCTGAAGGGACTCAGGGTGGTGAACAGTCGAGAATTAAAATAACATACAATATAAAAGTTAAAATAATTAAAAATAAATTAAATTAAACGGCCGCCCCAATTTAAAACCCCTAGCAATACAATTTAAAAAAAACCCCTAAAACCTATTCAGGCCAGACCGGCTTGATGAAATAAAAACGTCTTTAGGGCCTACAGAAATGGAGTCTGTATTAAACGTCAGTGTTATTGAAAAGACCTGCAATCTAGGTCAGGGCTCCCCAATCCCTGGGCTGTAGACCAGCACTGGGCCGCGGCATGCCAGAAACCGGGCCACGCAAACAAGCAACACCCCAATCCACGGGATGCAGGCAGCATGTGAAACCACACTGCCTCCGGTCTGCAGAAAAACCTCTCTCCACGGAACCGGTCCCTGGTGCCCAAAAGATTATGGGCCGCTGGTCTAGGTGATTAAACTGATAGGGCCGAGCTACAGTTTAATTTCCCCCGATGCCTGTCTTTGTAATTAGGTCTGCACTCATATCGTGCAAGCCATCCGCATGGAAGCCACGCGGGTCCGAGAGGAATGGGAGCACGCCATTTCTAGCAAGGAGAACGCCAACTCCCAGCCCAATGATGAGGACGCTTCGTCTGATGCCTACTGCTTTGAGCTGCTGTCCATGGTGCTGGCCCTGAGCGGCTCCAACGTCGGGCGCCAGTACTTGGCTCAGCAGCTAACCTTGCTGCAGGATCTCTTCTCCCTGCTCCACACGGCTTCTCCCAGAGTACAGAGGCAGGTCGGTATTGAAAGGTGGCTCCTTTTTCCTGGTCGCAAGATGATTGGCTCCCCCAACCAGGGTTGGCTAACTTCTTTGGTTGGTCCTTTCAGGTCACCTCCTTACTGAGACGGGTCCTGCCCGAAGTCACTCCCAACCGCTTGGCCAGCGTCATAGGGGTCAAAGCCCTGCCTCCAGCTGATATCAGTGATATCATTCACTCCACGGAGAAGGGAGACTGGAACAAGCTGGGCATTCTGGACATGTTCCTGGGCTGCATTGCCAAAGCACTCACCGTTCAGCTCAAAGCCAAAGGCACCACCATAACGGGCACGGCTGGCACGGCAGCCGGCAAAGGCGTTACTACCGTCACTTTACCAATGATTTTCAATTCCAGGTTAGTAGCAGTTATGCAGCTGTTGTCTTGACTCATAGTCCTCGGGACATTTTTTTTTTTTTTTTTTTTGTAAGATTTGTGCTGCCTCCCCTTTGAAATGATGTTCCTGGAAGTTGCTCCAAAAGTGCTGTCAATTCTTTCAATACTTTTTAATATGGGAATTGTTGTATTTAGGGGTTAGAAATAAGAGACAGAAAGTAGAAATTGGGAAAACACTACCAAGTATACTGCTATAAGATATGTTATAATTACAATGTACTGTAGTGGCCAAAATTGTGGAAACCTTTTGGGAAAAGTGTATTTTTGAGGTGTGATGGCTAATAACACCACTTTTTTTTTTTTTTTTTTTTTTTGGAGTTTCAAGGTAATCATATTCCATTGCTAGAATGGCCTGGGAATAGCCCAGACCTTAACCCAATTGAAAATCTATGGAGCCGACTAAAGAAACATGTTAGTCAGAAGCAACCCAGCAATAAAACCCAGTTAATAGAAGCAATCATTCAATCTTGGTTTCACATTATAACAGCTGCAGAACTAAAAGACTTGGTTCACTCCATGGGAAGACGTTGTAAGGCCGTATTCATGCTAAAGGTTACCCAACTAAGTATTAACTGACGTAATAATTTTTGTATATCTCATTTTTTCTACGTTTCACTTTTCTTCTTTATACTGTAACTGCTATTATAATAGCAAATCCTTCATAAAAGTTATTGCATTACATTCTTAATTAAATTATCTTTCCATTGATGTATAATTTTATGGTACTACTCCAAAAAAAAGTGGTGTTATTAGCTAGTTTTAGAAAATCCACTTTTCCCAAAAGGTTTCCACAATTTTGGCCACTATATGTAAATCTTAGAAACAAAAAAAAAAAAAGACTATCATTATGTATATCTAACAATACTATTGTTACCAGTATTTTGTATAGAGCAAATTGACCCAGACAATGTACTGTTCCCTAAATATGTTGAAGGGGGAGAAAGGGGGAACCATAAATAAAATTACAAACAAAAAATTTTTCAATTTTTTGTTTTCCTTTCTTTAGTTACCTCAGACGAGGTGAAAGCCATTGGTGGATGAAGGGCTCAACTCCAACGCAGATTTCAGAGATCATTATTAAGCTCATAAAAGACATGGCAGCTGTAAGCTTTCATTATCTTCGTATACCTCTTCTGCCTCTGTCGTTCACACACAAAGCAGCCTTGTTCAACTAGACTTTAGGGATTGTTGTTTTTCCCCCTCTTTGCCTGAAACGTTACATTCATACTCATGACCTAAACTCCTTCCCTTGTGCAGGGTCACTTGTCTGAAGCTTGGTCCCGTGTGACGAAAAATGCCATTGCTGAAACAATCATTGCTTTGACCAAAATGGAAGAAGAATTCAGATCCCCTGTGCGCTGCATCGCCACAACTCGTGTAAGAAAGTTGGCTTACCTGTTATCTCTGGCGGTGTCTTGTCAGTTTGGTCCTTTACTAATAATGCTTCTTATTAAATAAAGAGCAGTGATGGCGCAGTGGTTGGAATGTAGTATGGCAGGCTGAGTCTGCTGACTGCCAGCAATTCGATTCTCACTGGCTTAAGGTTGACTCAGTCTTCTGTCCTTCCGTGGTCGGTAAAATGAGGACTCAGATGATTGTTGGGGGCAATAGGCTGACTCTGTAAGCCGCTTAGAGGGCTGTAAAGCACTCTGAAGTGATGTGTGTGTGTGTGTGTGTGTGTGTGTGTGTGTGTATTTCCTAAGTACTATCTGTTAACCACTTAGAGCTATAAAGCGCTATGAAGCAATATATATATATATATATATATATATATATATATATATATATATATATATATATATATATATATATGTTTTCTCAGGTTTTCGCGGGTGTTTGTATGTAGGTCTTCGGTTATTCGGGTCTTCTCCCACGTAAAATTGGAAGTGTCTTGGCGACGTTTCGACGAAGTCTCATTCGTCATCTTCAGGCTGGTGTTCTCGACTTCTTCTTCTTCTTCTTCGTGCTCCTGGAAGCACGAAGCCGAGAACACCAGCCTGAAGATGACGAATGAGACTTCGTCGAAACATCGCCAAGACACGTCCAATTTTACGTGGGAGAAGACCCGAATAACCAAAGACATACATATATATATATGTATTCTCAATCTTACACGGGAAAGAGAGAGGGAGAGAGAGAGAGAGAGAGAGAGAGATGGATGGGTAGATAGATATATGTCTTAAGTGCTATTGCTATTAATTTTATAATATAAAAATATTATTATTAATAAGACTATAAACCACCAAGATCTACACCCAAGCCCCAGCAAATAGACAAATAAGCAATTGCTCCGTGTCTTGCTAACGCCCTGATTTTGCTGAACGAGCCTGTCCTCCTACTTGCAGCTGTGGCTGGCCTTGGCCTCTCTCTGTGTCCTTGACCAAGATCACGTTGACCGTCTCTCTTCTGGAAGATGGATGGGCAAAGATGGACAACAGAAACAGATGGTGAGGAATGGGTGAAAAGAAAGCAGTTGCTGCTGTTTGCTGCTCACTGGGTATCTTTCGGATTTAATCCCCACCATTTTTTGAGATACATTGAGATGGATGTTACTGGATACTGGAACATGTATTCTGTGCTTCCATGTTACATTTCAGAATATAAATGCATCTTGTGCTTTGAAAAGCACAGGTACCTATTAGCTTGAGCCCTCTAACTGAGGATCTTCCCAAGCTTGAGTTAGAGTTGGACCTGGTTAGCTCTTAGGTGGGACACCAGGGGAGCAGCTGGAGGTGTAGAAGGCTGAGAAAGAAATGGGAGGAATGCCAACTAAAAAACAATCCACAGATAGGAAATGAGTTTGTTTGTAGTTTATATCAACAGCTCACAAAGGTTGGGAAGGAGAAATGTAAAACGCTCAAAATCTTTGTTTCTTATTTAAATATTTATCACGTGTTTTCCATCACCGATAAGTGAGGGATGAATATTCCTACCAGAGTTTCCAAAGTTCTCAACCTTCCCCACAATTCTGACATGAAAAGTCCTTCTCAAGGTGCCAGTTTCTCAGGAAATGGAGAAGAAAATCCTAGAAGGATGCAACTACGAACCATTTACTGCATTGTGCTTAGAAAAAAGGTCAACTCTTAAGACTTTATTAACCTTCCATTGACCTTTTTTAAAAAATCTTTCAGCCGATGTGCGATAACCATGATGATGGAGAAACTGCGGCCATTATCTTATGCAACGTCTGTGGGAACCTCTGCACAGACTGTGATCGATTCCTCCATCTCCATCGACGAACAAAGTCACATCAGCGACAGGTGACGTATGACTCACGCTTCCCAATTCTCGGGTGGGGGTGAGGGGAGAATCATATTTAAAATTCCTGTTTGTTTTTTTAAGATGGCATCCAAGTTCACAATTAGTCATCTTCTAGACCTGGTCACATGAGAAAAGGTTAGGGTAGGTTGAGAGTAGGGATTTGCATTTGTCAATCGGGTTATATGTCATCACCCCAGATATGCAGGGAATCCCGAATGCAGGATCAGGGCTTGGATGGAGAACAGAGGTTGAATTAAACCCTATGAAATGGAATTGCATAATTAACATTTTGATTTTGATTTTATTTTATTTTTTATTTTATTTTATTACTTTATTTTATTTATATTTTATTTTATATTTTATTTTATTTTTTATTATTTTATTTCATTTTACTTTTTTATTTTATAGTTGATTTTATTACTTTATATTTTATTACTTTACTTAATTTTATATTTTATATTTATATTGATATTATTTTTTATTTTATTTATCATTTATTATTTTTTTTGTTGCCGGTTTGGTCCAGTGATTAAGGCACCAGGCTAGAAAGTGGAAGACTCTGAGTTCAAGTCCTGCCTTAGCCATGAAAGCCAGCTAGGTGACTTTGGGTCAGCCACTTTCCTTCAGCCCAACTCACCTTACAGGGTTGTTGTTGTTGTTGTTGTTGTGGGGAAAATGAGAAGGAAAGTGTGTTGGATATATTCACTGCCTTGAGTCATTTGTAAAATACTAAAGGTGGGATATAAATAAATTTTATTTCATTTTAAACTTTTACATAGCCACCCATGTAACTCTGGGCAGCTCCCAATCACAGCTGATGCACCAGTTACAGTCCTACTTTTGACTACAATAATCTCGTGACTCATGTCCTGATCACTGCTTGCTTAGATTACTGTGTGAGGTTGCCTTTGAAGATAACTCAGAAATTGCAAGTGGTCCAGAATGGGGTGGCTCGGCTGCTGCTGGTAGGTTAATGCCACCAGTGCTGAATAGGTTGCTGCAATGTCTCCCAGTCTGATTGCTCGCAATCTAGATAATTGCATCTCCTTTAATAGCCTCCCAGAGTCAGGTTGTGTCAGGCAGTTCCAACCATCCAAAAAGGGCTTTCCTGGGCATCACCATAGCCTAGAGGTACATGGGGTCACCCAAGCATGAGACTGTCTCTGTCATAGACTTCATGTGTTATACACACTTCGCCCAGATGCATGCTTGGCCCCGTATTTTGCGAGGCAGTTAAAACCAAATTTGTGAGGCAGTTTAAAACCAAAAAAAAAACCAATTTCAAGATGGCTTGAAGTGATTGATAGCAGGGCTTCATCTTCTGAATATGCAGTATTGCTCTGTTATTTTGTTGATTATTTTGTTGATTGTGGCCATATTCTCCTTTATTTTTTGCCACCCAGAGTCATAATTCAGTGGGACAACTTAACAAAAGTCAAATAAGAGGGAGAAATAACTTAAACATACAAAATCCATATTTCAAAAGTCTAGGGAGTCCCTTTCTGAGGGAGATGGATGGTTCAAAAGATGGGTGGGTGGGTGGGTGGGTGGGTGGACAGACAGACAGACAGACAGATAGATAGATATTAAATGTGTATTTTTATCATCTAGGCTCCCTAGTTACAAATCTTAATATGTGTTTGATAAATCCAACAGGTGTTCAAAGAAGAAGAAGAAGCTATCAAGGTGGATCTTCATGAAGGCTGTGGTAGGACTAAACTCTTCTGGTTGATGGCACTAGCCGATTCTAAAACCATGAAGGCTATGGTGGAATTCAGAGAACATACAGGTAAGATTTGTTTTTAATTAAAATTTTATTTTCATCACTTGAATGGTGGCAGTGTAAAATACATCCAGCATGTAAAATACATCCAGTGTGTCTCATACAATGCTCGCTCAATCCTTCCTTCCTTCCTTCCTTCCTTCCTTCCTTCCTTCCTTCATTCATTCATTCATTCATTCATTCATTCATTCATTCATTCATATGTGTTTATGTACAAGTATTTTGAGCACCCAGCTCAGTGAGATATCTGATGATTTCCATCTCTTAGTTCTGGAGATGGAGAAAACAGTATATTGGCTTGCAAAAGTCTCTAGATGGAAATCCTGACGTGCATAGAATAACACAAGCATGGTTGGAGAAAAAACACTTTGGTTCAGGCACGCTGGTCAAAATGGGTCTTTGCATATACATCAAGATCTTGGAATCTAGTTTGCAGCTTCTCTTTCTCCCCTAACTTGTCTCTCCTAACCTCTGCCTGGCAGATTCAATCCTGCGGGGTTGACACACTCTTAGGTCTTTCAGTTAAACCATGTCCTCTCTTGGCACCCTGAAAGTGCTCATTCTCTATAACAGCACCTGACCCTCAAGATCTGTTCCCACTGTTTTTAGCAGAGCTTCACCCAGGCCTTTAGCAAGCAAGAGTAGCACTCTGGCTTCATCATGTCTATCATTTTTTAAAATCGATGTTTTACTGATTGGATTCTTTGATTGTTGTGAGTTTCCCGGAGTCATTGAGAATTGGGTGGCATACAAGTTCAAATAATAATTACACTACATCGGTGCAGAAATGATGCCTGATGGATGACTTTGCCCAGTGCCTCATGTGCTGTATGTATTGAAGTAAATCACAAAAGTACAGTGTGTAAATTCCCTTCTTGCAGGATTATCCCAGGGAGTCCTGTTTGACGCACAGACCTTTTCAGGATTTGTCTCTGACACCTCTGGTTCCAGAGGACCTGGCAAGTAGATCTGTGTCTGTACCAAAAACCCTGTAAAGCTGCCACCATTAGGCCAAGCCAAAAAAAAAAAATCTGCTAGATGCTTCAGTTTTCCAGGGCCTGTCTTGTCTTGGTACTGCAAAGCCATGGCTATTGGGTAGATCCTTTGCTCATGGTAGAATGGTAGAATATTTGCCTGATTGAAAATACGAAAGTATCTTTTTTTTTCTTTCCTTTCTGGTTTGGATCTAGGCAAACCCACCACAAGCAGCTGCGAAGTATGTCGTTTCTGTGGCTGCCGAAATGGAACAGAATTATCGGCTGTCGGCAGTGTCTGTTCAGATGCCGATTGCCAGGTCTGTACACCCAAACTCTGAGCAAGGCTGAGAATGTCTGATACGAACTACTTGGAACTCAAGAATGTCACTCCTGAGTGGCATCTCTAGGAGGATAGCTTAGCTGGGCCAGTTCTGAGTGAAGGAATGGGCAGAGCAGGGCCAGGGCAGGACAGCTGTCCTCTGACGGTTCCCCTATAGATATTAGCCAAAGATAACCAAAGCAGGCAAGACCCCTCGGGACTCATGCTGCTCTTCATCCTCCTGCCCATTCAAATGCCAATTCAAAGAAGAAAGATGCTTCCTTATGCAATTCAGATTTATGACCACAATTGAGCCCAAAATTTAGTTATCGGGAAGTGAGAGAAATGTGTAGGGAACTATTTGTTTAACAGACATCAGCTTAAGCAGCTTTGGGTACAATGGACAAAGGTTGTTCTCATTCCGTGAACTAATGTCTGCTGAAAATAGAGATTGTATTGCCTATTTATGTAATTCTGCAAATGATGTCAGGGGCACGATGGCTCAGCGGTTAAAGATGCTGAACTTTTCAGCTGGAACTTCATGTCAAACTATCTGAGTTCAGAACAGTCTGGGTTTGAAACCTGAGCACCCTTCAACAGGGTTAGCTCCTGTCCCTTGCCCTAGCTCCTGCTCATCTAGCAGTTCAAAAGCATGCAAATGTGAGTAGATAAATAGATGCCACTTTGGTGGGAAGGTAACAGCCTTCTGTGTTCCTTTGGCATACAGCCATGCTGGCCACATGACTATGGAAATTGTCTTCAGACAACACTGGCTCCCTCAGCCAAGAAACAGAGTGGAGCACTGCCCCCTAGATTTGGACACAACTGGACAGAGAAACCTTTACCTACAAACGATGTAAATTTAGATTTTGCAGACCTTCCCCTCACAGTTTTATTATACATAGGTGGCTGCTTCTGTCTTGACGTCCGATGAAGCTGTTAGATGCACACTCCCTTTCCTGTTCAAAATACTTGTTTCTGACTGAGGGAGAAGGGAATGGCTTCCTCAGTGAGCACTTCAGTAGCCAGAAGACAGTTCTGCCATTTCTGCCCATGACGTTCATTCCAAGATTTCCACACATTTTTTTTTTTGCTCCTCTGCAAAGAATATTTTTTTTGTAAAAGTTTTATTTTTTATTTTTTACACAAACAAGCAAACAAACAATGCATTTTTTCTGAACAGAGTATTGGCCAAGTCACAAATTTGTACAGCTTTTAGTTATCTCCAACACAATTTGTATATTTCACTTTTTACCATACTATTCTTTCTCTCTAGTTTTTATTTTCTTTTCCTTGTTTCTTCTGGTATATAACCAATATTACCATTCGCCCTAATCTCTAATCTTAATCAATTCCCCCTCCCCCCTTTCTTTCTCCAAATTAAAACCCTTTAATTTGAAATCCATCATTTTTCTCTGGAAAGAATATTAATGGATTGTGATGGTGGCAAATAGCTATAGCTCGGATGGAGGATGAGGGTGGAGGTTCATTCTCCAAGCTTGTGGGTTGGTTTCCGAATGTTTCATTACTAGGCTGGGTAACATCTTCAGTGGAGTTTAGGGGATGTAGCTGTGTTCCTCTGCTTACGAAGGCTTTGTGTGGTCAGTAAGTCTTGTGATGGGTCAGGTGTGGGTGGGTCAAGTGAGGGTTGTGTAATGGATCTTGTGATGGGGAAGGTCATGTCAAGTGAGGGTCACTGGAGGTGAAGTTCTGGTTGAGGGGGTTGTGTGGGTTGGTTGAGGGTCGGTGCCGTCTCTGGTTGGCGGTGTGGTGGATTTGAATTCTGAGGGGCTCATAGGCTGCTTGTAGGTCCATGTGTCTGTTGATGGAATCGCTTGTGGAGCGCCAGGCTTCAATGAACTGACAAGCATGGTGGGTTTTGATAGCGTGGCCGATGATTCTGGTATTGCTCCAATCAAATGGATGCTGTTTGGGGTCAGTGTGTGTAGAGATTAGGGATTTGGGATCGTGGCGTTTGACTGCCAGCTGATGTTCATGCATTCTGGTTTTGAATCGACCTGAACTTTGCATTGATGGAGTCGGTGCTGATTCTTTCCTAGGAATATGCTAAACTCGCTTGCAGCAAAACCCACCCTTGTGGCCATCCTTGCGGAGGAGTCAGGAATGAGGACCTGTGCTTGCCCTGCCTGCATGGCTGCGACAAGAGCACCCCCACCATCCTGAAGCAAGACGCCGACGACATGTGCATGATTTGCTTCACGGAAGCACTTTCAGCAGCGCCCGCAATTCAGGTGGGCTGGTCTCTTAACACCAACTCCTGAGTCCCAGCAAGTCTGGGCTGAGAGGTTCAGCTTTCTTATTTCTTCTGGTAGTATTGATGACATTCATATGCTTCTATGTATCAGAACTATCGGCTGCCTTAATGTGGTTTAACTAGACTCTGGCACGAGTGATGTTCAATATTTAAAATGAATATTCTGTTTGGCATGAAGAATAAGCATTTAAAACATTTAAAATAAGTGCCAAGGGACCTTAAATTAGAACTGAGGATCTCTGGGGATACGATGACTTTGCAACATCACCTTTTCGACAAGAACTGAGTTTGCCAAACATCATGTAAATGTGAGCGCTGATTACCAGCAGCACATTGCTCAGAAAGCAGGCAATAGCTTTGCAAACAGGCTAATGGGAATCTAAAGAAATGTGTTCACTTCTCAGAACCAAAATTATCCTGGGTGGCTGAGAGGATCACATGCTGGAACCACCATTTGGGGACCCAGTGGTTTCATGGCAGAACTCTGCAGGAGGTACCAGGGACCCCAGGCCTGGCTGGGACTTGAAGGTCTCTTCCCAGGGCTCCTTATAGGGAAGAAAGAATTGCCACCTCCTCCAGAGGCATCTGGGGTTGGAAAATGACGAGAGGAGAAGAAATTGAGAGACAAATATCACTAGCTTTGGGTCAAATGTGCCAAATTGGTGCTCAGCCATCAGAGCTAGGAAGTTACCTGCTAGGGGAAAAAAACCAAACCAAAAATAAGACAAACCATTGCTAAACTGGTTTTTGTGAGCAGAAATCCATTGAAGACTGACCATAAATTACAGCTAAGCTCTGCCTAGCAGGGACCACCTGAACGGATTTGATGGAAAGGAGAAGGCAGTTTTCCTCTGATCCTCCGGCCAAGCCCTCTCTTGATTCACTACGAAGGTGGGAGGGCATTGATTTATCCTCTTGATTCACTCTAAGGGTGGTGAAGCCGCTGCCAACTGCAGACATGGTACAACAGCTCAAGCCAAGTTCCATTAAATCAGAGGAGATACACGCACCACTGTGCTGATCAGCTTCCAAGCCTGGTTTAATAGGGTCTATTGCTTTTCCCTCCAGGATCATCTTAACCTGGTCTCCTGATTTTTTTCCCATCATATTTCAATATTCCACTTCAATAATTTTAATCAGGGGTGAAATGCTCCCGGTTTGGACCGGATCGCCCGATCTGGTAGCGATGGCGGCAGGTGGTTCAGAGAACTGGTAGGAAAAATCCCTGCACCCACCCCCCTCATGCCCAGCTGAGCCACGCAATCATCAGAGGCTGTTTTTTTTACTTTTAAAAGCATTTTTTCTACAACCTCTTCAGCCGAAAAAATACTTTTAAAAGTTAAAAAAAAAGCCTCTGATGATTGCATGGCTCAGCTGGGATCGTCAGAGGCTTTTCAAAGCATTTTTTTTCTGCAACCTCTTAAGGTTGTAGAAAAAATGCTTTTAAAAGTTAAAAAAAAAAGTTGGCCATGCCCACCCAGTCACATTACCCCACCACCACCAAGCCACGCCCACAGAACCGGTAGTAACAAATTTTAGATTTCACCTCCGATTTTAAACCTGAATTAGGTGTAAAAAAGCAATATGAAAATAAAGCTTGAAGTGGGATTAAGGGAACTAACACTTTCATTGGGAAGTGAGAAAAGTACCTATAGGGACTGCACCGTGTACCTCTTCAAGGACCAGATTTTGGACAAAATATGGTTTTACCAGATTAAAGTCAAAAATAATGATTAGCATCCACCTTGGTTAAACATAGCATTTGTAGTGAACTACTGAGGAGTGTGCCAGAGCACACAAGCACCTCATTTTCCTTTTTTTCCCAATTCTACTCATACCACTTTTCTTATCACAAGCTCAAGTTCACTGTGCTTAAATTGTCCAACATGCTGGTTCAGGATGGTTATTTCAGGGGACTCAAATAATTGGGGTGTGATATGACACTAAACCTGTTTATCATGAATTCCAAATCAGGGTTGATGTAATGTGGAAATCAGACCCCTTTGATATTTCAACAAATCATAGCTGTTAAAGAGACCAGACAGTTGTGAAAAACCTTGCAGTTAGGAAAAGTTAAGGGAATGTTGAGCTTTGGTGGATCTATCAAGAAATATCAGTACAAATTTATTCATTCTTCTTACTTTCTGCAGCTGGACTGTAGCCATATATTCCACCTGCAATGCTGCTGCCGGGTTCTAGAAAACCGATGGCTTGGCCCCCGCATTACTTTTGGGTTCATGTCCTGCCCCATTTGCAAGGTAAGTTACAGAGCCAAGAGTTTCTTTTATGCATCCCATAACTTACATTAAAGGAATCACTTCTGTCATCATTGATTATCGATTGATAATGAATTAGAAGTCTGAGTTTTGGAAGAGGAAAATTGCATGTTTTCCATTGGTTTTCAATAGTGATCAATTACCTCCAAATGTTTTCCTTATGTTTAACTAAAATATTTACTTTACTTGTATTCCATATTTTGGATGTTTGGCAACTGGCTCATATTTATGATTAGTTGCACGTCCCATAGTCACGTGACTGCAATTTGTGACATTTTTTGCCAGCTTCTAGGGGGAGAATGCCCATTAGGGAGTTTGCACCAAAGACCATGTGGTTTGCTTAACAATGGTCATAATTGGGTCCTATTACATGAGTGCCACAATTGATGACAACCAAAATTCCGGCCCTAATTGCTTTGGCCTGTGTTATCTTTCCTTTTTTTTTTTTTGCTCAGTAAACTGTGATTTGTGGCTTACTGCTTCTTTCTTTTTAACCCAACAGAACAAAATAAACCATGCGGTATTAAAGGACTTACTTGATCCAATCAAGGAACTTTATGAGGATGTGAAGAGGAAAGCCCTAATGAGGCTGGAATATGAAGGGCTGCACAAGAGTGAAGCCATCACGACACCCGGAGTTCGATTTTATAATGACCCTGCTGGCTTTGCCATGAACAGATACGCATATTATGTTTGCTACAAATGCAAGAAGGTATGATCCTGGTTCAGATGGTGGACATGTGTGTTTCAGCATGATTGATAAATAGAAACATGCCATTTCATGACTATTTACTGAGCCATATATTTTTAGATGATAACACTATGATGGCTCTCTATCCAAGCAAATTATTCTTGACCATAGTATATTTTTAAAAAATCACAATTGTGTTATTGTATTTTTATACCAAATGTATTTTTTCAATCCAGCTATCTCACAAAAATTGAAGGAGAGTTGAACTATTAGTGTTTTAGTAGTGACATTCAACTTTGCACCAAAGTGGGGTGACTTATTTCTCAACTTTCAGTTTACAAACTCTTGTTTTCAAGAACTTATTTTTTCTTTCCTTTTTCTTTTCTAAATTTTCTTGCATTGTGTTACAAATGGCCTTTCTTAACCTCTTCCTTTATTCAATATCTTTTCAGTTCCTAAGGCCTTTTGCTTTGCTTTTCTCCAGATGTTTTCAGCAGCCCTAGTAGCTTAGCCCACCCAAGGCCCTCTTTTAGCAGACTTTAAGGTGGTTCATCCAGTTACTCCCAGAAGCTTTGCTGCCACAGAATCACACATACTTGGAGGACATTTTTTCAAATGGATACATCCTAATGCCCTTTCTATTATTTGATTCACATTTCACATGTAATAGGTATAACTTTCCATTACTACCAATGTTGAAAGTATTTGCTTCAAAAGCATGACATCTTTATAGTTCATTACTGGCCCAATTTCATAAGAGATCCTTAAAAACAGAGTTTTGAAACAAAAAAATGTTTTCGTATCAGATCCTAATGAAAGCCCTTCATTCATACTGCCCTTGCTTTGTTTTTCTTCCCTAAAGCGGAGAAAAGCTAGAAACACAAAACGATGTAATTAAGACATCACAGGAGGCCTGTTACTGTTTCACTGATGTTTCTGGAAGTTGGTGTGATGGCACTCAGCATTTCTTCTTGGTTTTTCTTCCTCCAGGCTTACTTTGGTGGAGAAGCCCGTTGTGATGCTGAAGCTGGACAAGGAGATGATTACGACCCCCGGGAACTCATTTGCGGCGCCTGTTCTGATGTATCAAGAGCTCAGGTAGTGAAGCATTTTCCTTCTGCCATTTTGGGGACTTGTCCAATAGGTCAGGGGTCTCCCAACTTTGGCAACTTGTGGACTTCAACTCCCAGAATTCCCCAGCCAGCATTGCATGCATCTTCATAGATCTTAAATCAGTGTCACTGTTCATTCTCTCCAGCTTAAGCTGTGCTTTTTTTTTTCCTCCCCCCCCCCAAGATGTGTCCCAAACATGGTACAGATTTTCTAGAGTACAAATGTCGCTACTGTTGTTCGGTGGCTGTTTTCTTTTGCTTCGGGACCACCCATTTTTGCAACGCTTGTCACGATGATTTCCAGAGAATGACAAGTATTCCAAAAGAGGAGCTTCCTCATTGCCCTGCAGGTAATGTTTTAAAGTGCCATTGAATTATATTTCTGGGTAGTTGGTAAATTGTCTTTGATCATTTTCAGTTACAGTGGTGGTCTTCCAGATGAAGATTTAGAAGCTTCAAAAGGAACTTAATGTTGCCCAAGAATTTCATGATAGATCAGTTAGGACATGTGAAAGTTCATTCATTGTGAGAAGAAAAAATATTAATAGGCTTATGAAACAAAGTCAATTGCAGTTGTCTAGTTGTTCCATGGCATTAGAGGGCCCGTTTTGTAGTCTGTGTGGTATATGTACACCAGGCCATGCAGAATTTGGGAGAAATGTGATTAAATCCCAGCAAACATATATATAGTTAGTGTTCTGTCCCCGTCTCACACACGCACACAAACAGTCAGCCAGGAGTTAAATAAAACTTGCAGACAATAAATTCCTTCGATAACAGGATTGGCAGCAACCCAGTAGCTGCTTGCCAAGAACATTACTCACAGAGAATCAAAACAAATACACAGAATTGTCAAGTCCAGTCCGTATTAAATCCAAGGCAGGCAGATAACGTAGTTTCAGAGATACAATGCAACTCGCTAGTTGTTTAGTTTTGTCCGTCACAGAGCCTGAATGGCCACCACACCCTCTTTTATCCCCTGTGGGGTGTGGTCCAGTGACTCAGCTTAATCTCTGGCACGCCTCCTTTTCTGCTGCGTGCGCTTGTCTCTCCGACGCTGGCATGGATCCAGCCAAGACTTATCTTCGTCACTGTCCGACTGCGACTGCTCGGCGATACCTGGCTCCTGGCCAATCTCTTCTCCTTCGGGAGACACCTGAGGCATTGCCAGAGAGGAGAGTCCTGGAGAGGGAGGCCTTGCCAACTCCTCCCCTTCACTTTCGGAGCCTTCTCCCTCCAATAAGACGGGCTCGGGGGTCAGAGTCACAACAGGTCCACATACGACCACAAATTCTGTTGCAAAGTGAGACATTTGTTGAGTTATGCCCCATTTTATAACCTTTCTTGTCACAGTTAAGTGAATCACTGTCCAGTTGTTTAGTAACAAGGTTGTTAACTGAATCTGGCTTCCCCATTAACTTTGCTTAACAGAAGGTTGCAAAAAATGATCCCAGGACACGGCAACCGTGATAAATATGAGTCAGTTGCCAAGCAAATGAATTTCGATCATGTGACCATGTGATCGGCGGGAACCCGGGACTTAACGGCCGGCCTTGGCTTCTCTTGCAGGTCCCAAGAGCAAGCAGCTGGAAGGGGCCGAGTGTCCGCTCCACGTCGTCCACCCTCCGACGGGCGAGGAATTCGCGCTGGGCTGCGGCGTCTGCAGAAACGCGCACACTTTCTAGCCGCCACTGAGCCGAAACGTCGAAACCCAGGCCGGGGACCATTTGGCCAGCACGGCGCCGGGGCCGAGCCCGCCTCAGGCGCTTTGCATGTGGCCTCGCTGCGCATCCGCCCCACCCCCACCCCCCTCGAGCCTCGACGAGCAGGGACTCCGGAGGCTGCTGACTTCGCCTCTTCTTCTTCATCCTCCTCCTCCTCCTCTTCTTCTTCCTCCTCCTGAATGACGGACTGTGGCTGCCGCGGGCAGGGCAGGGCGGGAGGCCGATCAAACAGCGGCGGGGCGTCCTCAATGTAACCAGTCTTGAAGGCGTTGTATAGATTTATATATATATATATATATTATCTATATATATATATATATAGACGTGTCTATGTCTGTCCCGCCTCAAAAGTCCTGGATTGTATAACGGCGGCTTCCTTCCTCCCAATTTTTGTGTGTGTGTGTGTGGGGGGGGCTCCGGGGGCGCCGTCTGGCCGAAGTGCACTTCCGTAAAGGCGCCTCCCCCCCGCCCAGCAAGCGCCGCCGAAGGGAATGTAGCCTCAATAAAGCCACGCGGGGCCTTTTCCTACCGGAGACTCCTGAGGAGAAATTTTTGTCGGGCTGGGTGAGGGGGTGACGGGATATGGAGAAGAGAAAAAAAAAATGAGGGATGGAAGGGGCTGCGCATGCGCCGCCTCCCGCCATCTTGACCGGGCGCGAAGTAAACAAGGCGGTGAAACGCCGTCGAGAGGCGTTTGGGAGGGAGACGCTCGCGGCGGCCTGATTGAGAGAAACGCGGGCCTCCATCCCCCACTCCATGGGACGCGGGAAGAGGAGGAGGCAGCTGAGGCCGCGACGTCCGGGCCCGGGTTAAGGCTGTCGCTTGGGGGGGCGTTGCCATGGCGACTAGGCAAAGGGGCTGCGGCGCTCGAGGCCTTTCCACGGGTCGCCGTCGCCGACGCTACCCGGGCAGCATGAAGCGGGAGGCGGTAGCAGAGCAAACGGGCGAACCCGAAGACGAAAGCGAACGACGGGATCTTCCCGGCCCGGATTGGGCTTCCCTGCTGCCGGAGGTGCTGCTTCGCGTCTTCCAGCACCTGCCGTTGCTGGACCGCGCGCGGGCCTCGCAGGTCTGCCGGGGCTGGCAACGGGTTTTCCACCTGCCGGAGCTGTGGCGCCGCTTCGAGTTCGAGCTGGGCCAACCCGGAGCCAGAGCCACCCACCCGGAGCTCATCAAGCAGATCCTCAAGCGACACGCCGGGCACCTGCAGTACGTCAGCTTCAAGGTGAGCGACAGCCAGGTTGGCCGGGCTTCTTCTTCCTGACCCGGCGGGCCCAGGGATTCAGGTGGCCTGAATGTCTAGTCTATAGAAAAGAAGACGTGATAGCTGTATTCCCAATATTTGAGGGGCTGCCACAAAGAAGAGAAATGGAATTATAGGGCTGGAAGGAACCTCAGAGGTCTTCTAGTCCAACCCCTTGCTCAAGGCAGGAGACCTTATGCCATCCCAGACAAACAGTTGTCTAATCTCTTATTAAAAACTTCCGGTGTTGGATGTTCCACTAATGAATTGTTCTCCCTGTTAGGAAATTCCATCTAATTTCTAGATACTCGATGTTACTGCCTTAAAACCAGCAAAGTATTAAGAAAGAATCCTACGGAGGGGGGAATCAGCCTATATTCCAAAACACCTGAAGGTAAGACAAGAAACAGTGGATGAAAACTAACCAAGGAGAGAAGCAACCTAGAACTAAGGAGAAATGTCCTAATAATGAGGACAATTAACCTGCGGAACTACTTGCCTCCAGAAGTTGTGGGTGCTTCATCACTGGAGGTTTTTAAGAAGAGGCTGGGGCAGCCACCTTGTCTCAAATGGTACAGGTTCTCCTGCTCGAGCAGGGGGGGTTGGACTAGAAGACCTCCGAGGTCCCTTCCAGCTCTTGTTATTCTGATGTGTCCTGCTGTAATCAGTAGGGATGATGTCCTCTGAAAGCCTATCGTTTCTGCGCTCCCCTCTCTGACCAATTCAGAGCGGTTTCCACATTTCCCCACTGTGCTCTGTGGATGAATTGTTTTCCTCTCTGAATCTGAGAGCTGCCCTGGTTGAACTGCCGTGCCATTGTATTGAACAATACACATCTTCCAAATCCAGTTCAGTCAGAATCTGGGTTGATTTTCAGAGATCGGTGTCCGATGGATACAGAGCCTGAGTTCTGATAGCAGAGGGCAGAAAATGTCAGCTGATGGAAAAGGAGATTTTACTCACTGGAGGCAATATATAGTTCCTGCTGAACAGGAGTCCCTGAAGGAAGGAGGGTGCTTCTCAGCTGTAGTCAGCATGTCTTTGCCGCATTGAAAATGGGGTAGCACCCCGAGGTTTTTGTCCTAGATACTAGCCACGCACACAGCCCTCCCTTTCTCAGTTGGAGTTGGGAACCTGGCTAGCTTTTCCCCAACTCCCTTCAGCAGGTGACAGAGGACACAGGTAGAGAGAGAGGGTTGAAGGAGAATTGCAGGAGCTGGACCAAGGTGGTTAGAAGGCAGGTGAAAGAAATAGCAGAATGGGAAGAAGTGGAAGGAATTACTGGTGGACAAAGAGCGGATGAATTCAACCTTGGTGGAGTAAATATAAAAACTTGATCACAGACCTGGAGAAGAGACAGCCCCTCACTAGGTATTTATCTTCAGATAAAAACAGGAGATAGCTGTTTTTAGGAATGATGCTAACCACAGTACTGAAACTTTAAATTCTTGGGCAATTGAAGACCGACTGAAATAAACATGGATTGATAGCAGGTGAAATTGGTGCTCCTGAAGTGTTTTGAAAAATACAAATAGTGACCAGGAGTAAGAATGGTAGTTTCTGAGGAGGAATTGACAGATTGAACAAAATCTGCAAAATAAGATGCAGGCAAAAGGGGATAGAGGGAACTTCCAAGCAACAGAGCAGTGAGAGGCAAAACATGGGGAGAGTGTTCTACAGAGTGTAGTTGCTGAGAAAAGAATCAGTCAGTGGGACCGTGCAACCAGGTTAACCAGGGTTAAAAGGCTTTGCCTGATTAGCCACTCATTCCCATGAAGCTGAATAGTCCATGGTGATGCAGACATCTGTCAATAAGATTATTATTAGCACAATCTTAATAAGATTCATGAAAGGCTTAATGACAAGCTTGTTAGCTAAAAGCAGAAGTTCACCTGAGATTTAGCAAAATTCAAACCTGGACTTGCAATATTCTGATTTTCAGGAAAATAGATTTGAAAATCTGACAAACTTTCGATTCTAGCTTCTGCCAATCAGGAAGGATAGTTATATTGCACTTGGATGGCATAGAATAATATCAGGCCTCCAACTCAGATAAATAAAGAACCTCCTGGTAAGGAGAAAATACCTTTGCTAAACCTTTCCACAGCAGAGTATGCCATGCCAACAATATCTTTTCCTAAAAAACCTGGTCTAATCAGCCACTTTTGTTGAGGAAGCCACTCTCTTCCTTTGGTGGTTAAGGGAGCAGACACAGAAAAATGGCAGCAAGCAAGAGAGGGCCAGGGCCATTTTTGTGGTTAACGCAAAAATAGCTGACACCAATTGAATGTTTTATTAGTCCCACCCACACACTGATCATGTGTGATTTACCTTGGGAGTCCTTACACAAACTTTGTGTTAAGGGATGTGAAGTGTTGTGCTTGACTAATAATAGCTGTTACAAATCTTTTGACACATGATGGATTATCATTGAACTCAGTGAATTGTGTACATGTCCATTGTTTTATTTGAGTTTATTTAAGTTGCATTTGTATTGATTTTTTTAATGGATAATATGCTAAAATCTGAAAAATGCCTTATTTTCTGGGATATTTTGACCCTGACATGAAAACATTTTAAATCCAAAAGCTGGAACTTAGAAAAATAAAATGTTCAATGCTGTGATGCTGTTGTGCTGCTCCATGGTTTGGGCACATCTGGAATAGTGTCCCAGTAGCATTCACCTTGGGGTAGCCTAGGGCTCAACATATGCTCTCTCATGGGACATTTGGAACAGCTTGCTGAGAAGGGAGCAGAACCACCTCTAAATATATTGGACCTTCCCTCATGGAATTAGAATTAGACTAGCTGATTGTGAAATTAATCAACTGATGAATTCAGGAGTTCAACCATTTAGTCTGAGATGGAGAGGGATGCTTTGAAATTCTGAGGTTTCAACTTGATCCCTCAGTTTTATGGAGAAACACTGAAGCCTACTTGGTCATGTTTTGAGACACCAAGAAGGGGGGGGAGTTTTTGATTGGCTAAGAATGCCCAGCTCCAACTTTAACATTTCCCAGCAGTTCCAAGGAAGACGCTTGAAATCATGCTGGCAAAATATTTTATCTTTGCGGGTTGATTTCAGCAGGATGATCTGTGGGCTACATGTAGAAAGAAAATTCCTCAGCCCTGGTTTGTGAGTTGATGCACATGTTTATAATCCAATAAAGATTCATGTAAGAAAGAATACAGAAGGGAAGGGTAGGAAAGGATATGGCAGGAAAGGATAGATTAAGGAAGGATGGGATGGATAGGAAAGAAATAGAATAAGGGAATGGAATGGAATAATATTTTGTTTGGTTGCAAGTTATTTTTAAGTTCTAATTGTATCTTAGGCATCTGTATTTGGGTGTTCGGTGGGGTATGTTAACTACTTTATTTAAAACAAAATGATTACTCAAACTTTTAATTTTTTTATAATCTTTAATTATATGTTGTGAGTCATAATTTCAAAAAAGGAACTGATAGGAGACAGCACAACAGGTAGTTATTAAATTATTTTTACATTTATGCTGAACCTGAGGAGGGATGTTGGATATTTGCTCAATGGATATTTCTTCTGGATGTTTTCCAGGACAATAGAGAATCCTGGAGACATGTTTTTACCCCATCTAATTCCAATTTCTTCCAGTTTCTATCATGGTAAAGGCTTAAGGAGCTAAAACAACTATAGAGCTGCTCATAAGTCTAATTTAAAAAAAATGAAAACAGGACAAAGGGCCTCAGAACCTGAAACAAAAATGCCATTCCCCTCTCTCCCAAAAAATATATTTTCCAGAGGATGGATGCTTCCTTCTAGTCAAACAGGAAGATGTCTTCTGGTGTTTCTTTTCTGGTTGGGGCAGTATAGTTGGTTGTACCAAATTCAGTAATTACATGAGGTCATTCCAGTTGAAATACATGTATGCCAGATGGCATGTGGAGAAACCACCAGCTGTGAAATTTCTGAGAAAAGCCTCAGCAAACACCTAAGAATCCATCTTCTAAAACCTTTTAATAGCAGAAGGTTTTTGCAAGACGGGCAGTAGTCAGAAGATTGATGTAATAAGCCAGACAGCTGTTAAAGTTCATAAAACAGAAAGTAGCAGGCTCTCAGCCATCATACTAAAGTAGAATTAGACACCTTGGGCCCTAAGGAGGTTGGGTGAAAAGTGACAAAAATTCTAAATAGAAATGTGAAGCGGCCTATGGATAGCCAATCTGTGCCATGAGTTTTTCAGGAAGGTTTCAGACAGAAAAAGGAAGGAATGATTTGTATTCCACATGAAAAGGTGAGTTTAGTTTGTGAATGAGATCTAATAAAAGACCACAGTCAGCTTGTTAGGTAGTTTCCACCTGAGAAGAAAGGGGTTGATGCCACCAAAAAAAAAAAAAAAACCAACCCTTCCTGGTAATAATGTTGAGGAGATTAAATATGAAGATTTTGATGGAGGCATCTCAGGTTTTTGAGACCATTTGTAGACTCCAGATAAGGAACCAGTGAATAGCAGCATTATTTGACAGGATTCCCCCTCAGACACATATATGGAGATGAAATATACTTTTTCCCATTCTAATCAGATCTGAGAATATGGCTTCAAGACATGTTAGGCCTCTAACCCATCCTCATATCGTTATGCTTTATTGTTTCATCAGCTTGATATGTAGATTACTTCCCAGACAAAGGATTGTTGAAATGGCAATCTTGATACTCTAGTGATATGTAAATCTCCTGTTTGGAAGCTAGATGGATCCAAGCGTGGGATTGAAAGTGTAAGAACAGATTTGGAATGATTGATAGGAAGATTGCTTTTTGAATAACTGGAATTTCCAGATCTAGTAAGAAATCAAGATCTGGTTGCATTTTGAATTAACTCCTGGAATGTTCTGATGCCCTGATATATGGGTAAATTTCCAGCTAAAGAAGGGAAGCTCCCAAATGCCCTATTAGAGTTTTCAAACCTATCAAATTGCAAGTTGCTCTTATGAGCCTTTTCTTCCTGTAGGCCACACAACTTGGACAGGATGAGATTCCAGAAGGCAAGAGCTGCTGAGATGGTTGTATCTGCTTTCCCACCTGCTTTGATTTTGGTGTAGACAATCCTGCAGTTGTTTTATGTTTTAAATAATGTCCTTCTGATATGAAAGAAGAGCTACGGGGATGAATGTGTAAACTTGGTGAAGGTTAATGCCCATTGAGGCGAGCACCCAACAGGAAGGAAGGGAACATATTTTCTTCCTAGGCAGTTGCTTGCTGAGTGAAACTGCTGGTGCCTCAGTCTGATGGATAACAATCGATCAGGCTTAGACAGTGCTCACATGCAAAACACACTTAACCTTTAAAATGTCTGAAGTTTCTGAGTGAGGGAAAACCCTGAAACCCCAAGGATCTTGCAGATCCCCCCCCCCAAAAAAAAGCAGTACAGAAGTTCAATCCTTCTCTGCATGAAGGCATAGAAGAGAGTCAGGGAGAAGTCTGTAGAGATTCTCAGTCATCCAGGTCATCTTTCTATTCCCCACTATCCTGTCAGAGCTGAAAGAAGCTTCTTGGAGGGGAAGCAAAATGTCTTCAAAGAAAAAACAAGAAAATCCAGTTGCCTCCTGAAAAAGCATCTTTGGGACAGTCAGGGAGAAAATAAGATAAAGTGAGTAGTCCTAGGTGCTCTCTGTCATCAGTGTTACCTAGTTTGGGTAATGAAATGTCTGCAAGAAAACAAGCAAGCTCAGGGAGTACAAGGACCCCTCATTTTAATCCTGAGCTACAAATATTTCCCTTTATTAAAAAGATAAAAGTGCTGGTATGTGTGTTTTCTACTTCCCTCGCAATAGAGACATTTCCCGTTTGTGTCAAATGAATGCTTATCGGTTTATCTATTTTTTTTGTTCTTCGACAAGTGTGCCCGTTTTTGGAGAACATAACTGTCTTTCACATTGAAGTTCAAATCAGGATTGCCAACAGGGAATTAAAGTTGTTCACTGTTTGAGCTTTGAGAAACCCCCCCCACACACACACACACACAAATCATAGCTTGCCAATCAGAGGTGGTATTCAGCAGGTTCTGACCAGTTCTGGAGAACCGGTAGCAGAAATTTTGAGTAGTTCAGAGAACCGGTAAATACCACTTCTGCCCCCTGCCCCCATCTATTCTCTGCCTCCCGAATCCCATCTGATTGGTAGGAAATGGGGGTTTTACAGTATCCTTTCCCTGGAGTGAGAAGGGAATGGAGATTTTACAGTATCCTTCCCCTGCCATGCCCACCAAGCCATGCTACACCCACGAAGCCACGCCCACAGAACCAGCAGTAAAAAAATTTTGATTCCCACCACTGTCGCCAATGTAACACTGAATAACCGAAGAAGGCAAGTGAAAGGAAAGATGAGAGGCACAATCTTGATTAATGATTTATGATGGCGTATAAACCAAGTTCCTGTTTTGTTTCCCATAGAGCTGGTTGTTGTCCTGTACAACAAGTAACATTTTGACCTGAAAGCATTGATAGCCAGCTCCACGTTTAGTTCTTGAGAGCTCAATATGTGAGTTCTATTATTAATGCGTTCTTCTGAATTATTCACCATGCACATGGATACACACGTAACACCACAACAATTCAGAGAGGACTTGGCATACTTAGGAACAGAGATGGTTGAATAACAAACCAAAATACAGCATAATAGAGAATGTCTGCTTCAAGTGATTACTGCCTGGAAGGATGGCTGAAAGGATGGCACTTTTTTGTTTGTTTGCTTGTTATAAAGAGGAAGACACTCTGTGGCATTTTGTTGCAGATTCTGCTCCTGGTGATAAGTAATGCAACATCCTTTGTCCGAATGTTTCACATTTAGTATGACCAGAGGTGGGCAGCACATGAATTAACAACCAGTTTGCCACAGCACTGAAAATGTGAACGCATACGTAAATGAAGTGAAGCGAGCATGCGCGTGGCCTTCTGCGCTTGCATGCATGCGCACGACTTAAAAAATGTGGCGCATGGCTTAAAAAACAACTACCGGTTCGTTTGAACCAGTCCGAACTGGCAGCAGCCCATCACTGAGTATAACCTAAAATAGGGTTTTTCTCATCCAGTGTCTCATAGCAGGAACAACATCAGCATTATACTTTTTAGTATATTTTTGGAATTGAAATACTTTTCAGTCAACAGCAAAGTACAAGTAAGCCTCGACTTACAACGGTTCATTTAGTGACCATTCAAAGTTACAACTGTACTGAAAAAAGGGACTTATGACCGTTTTTCACACATGACCATTGCGGCATCCCTGTGATCACATGATCAAAATTTAGTTGTTTGGAAACTGACTTGTATGCATGACTGTTGCAGTGTCCCGGGGTCACGTGATCCCTTTTTGTGACCTTCCCACAAGCAAAGTCAGTGGGGGAGCCAGGTTCACTTAACAATTGTGTCACTAACCTAACAACTGCGGTGATTTGAATTAACAGCCGTGGCAAGAAAGGATGTAAAATGGGGCAAAATTCATTTAACAAATGTCTCTTTTAGCAACCAAAATGTTGGGCTCAATTGTGGTCGTAAGTCGAGGATTGCCTGTATATAGTGTTTGAAGGGACTGTTTACCCACTGACTCCTGTTGGTTTTTTTTTTTTTTTCCTTCAGGTGGATAGCAGCAAGGAATCGGCTGAGGCTGCCTGTGATATTTTATCCCAGCTTGTCAATTGTTCTTTAAAGACCCTCGGACTGATTTCCACTGCTCGACCGAGTTTCATGGATTTACCAAAGGTACTGAGCAGATTTTTAATCCGGGGTGGTTGGTTACCAGCATATCTGGAACAACAAATTGTGGGCCATGTTGTTGGGATCAAGCTTTCTCTTCCAGGCACGCAGAGAAGGAGGGAAAGCCACGTTAGTCCACACTGGCAAAAAAATATATATATCAGAAGATGTCTGGTAGTCCCTTTTCCAACTAACACACATCCTTCACTTTGTATCAAAAGTCAGTGCTATCAGTTCCAACAGAAGCTCTACTCCGCCATTGCTAGTGAAATGTAAAGAGAAACCATTCAGATCTTGCCGGAACAAAACTTGAGAATGCAACAAATCTATTCATCTTGAAGATTGGATTTATAACCTGCCCTTTAAAAAAAAGAGGACCCTCAAGGCAGTTTATAATAATAATAATAAAAAAAGACAAGAATGTAGAAGTCACAAAATGAATACAATTCAAATTGAAACCCCCCATAAAACCACTTGTTAATGAACCGTCAAGGCCTGTGAAAGGATGTTGAGTTTTTAACTACCGTATTTTTCAGAATATAAGACGCACCTTTTTCCCCACTAAAAGGGGGTGAAAATTTAGATGCGTCTTATACACTGAATGTATCCCCGCCCACCTACTGGCCCCCATTTTTTGGCCTCTGCCTCCTAGCAATTTACCTCCTTGCAGCAAGCAGCAAGAAGAAACAGCCCATTTCAGCTTCAGGACAGCCTAATTAGCACAAGTTGATTGTCCCTTGGAGCGGCCTCCCAACTCTCAGCTGTTTTGCGCAGGCCTCTGCTGCTTACTACAAGGAGGTAAATTGCTGGGAGCAGATTTCTTTTTTTCTTGTGCTAATCAAGCTATGCTGAAAACGAAAATGAAAGTAAAGCAGGCTGTTTGCTGCAACGAGGCAAAATTGCTGGGAAGCAGAGGCAGATTTCTTTTTCTTGTTTTCCTCACCAAAAAAGGTAGGTGCATCTTATAGTCCGGAGCATTTTATAATCCGAAAAATACGGTACCTTCTAAACACTGTGAGAGGAAGAGACAGACGTGTGATTTGAAATCTGGAAGCCATGCAGGAAAAGGCTGTTTTTCATTTACCTGGGAGTTGAGCTCCAAGCTGCAGAGGCATCTTCAGAAGGGTGTTTCCTGCCAAGCAGGGTTATTGTGTGGGATCATAGCGGGAGGGGCAGTCTTGCTCCGAGTCATTTAGGGCATTTAAGGTCAATACTAAAACCAAGTTGTGTTCAGCAGACATTTTTAGAACCTTCAATACAGTTAGACCTTGACTTATAACCACAATGAACCCCCAAAATTCTGTTGCTGAGTGAGACATTTGTCAAATAAGCTGACTTTGTATAAATATACAAAAGTATGAAGGCTATTGCTTAATGCATTGTAAGCCACCCTGAGTCTCCGGAGAAGGGCAGCATATAAATTAAAGCAAAATATATATATATATAGTTTTTGCCCCGTTTTATGACCTTTCTGGCCACAATTGTTGAATGAATCACTGCAGTTGTTAGGTTAATAACACAATTGTTAAGTAAATCTGGCTTCTCCATTGATTCTGCTTGTCAGCAGGTCACAAAAGGTGTTCATGTGACTCCGGGACACTGAAACCATCATAAATACATGCAGTTGCTCAGCATCTGAATTTTGATCCCGGACCATGGAAAGGTGAAAAAGTCACCTTTTTCAGTGCACGTTGTAACTTTGAATGGTCACTAAACAAACTGTTGTAAGTCAAGGACTACCTGTACAGTCAGAGAATAGCCAAGTTGCAGCATTCTTCTGATCCTTTTCAACTAAAGAGCACTGCAGTAGTCGACAGAGGCTGTAACTAAGGCCTGCAAAACTATTGCTCAGGAATGATCAAGTGGGCAATGCCATAAGTGTTGCCAGTCCTCACCACTGCTGCCACCACAATGCTGTGCCAACTGGGAATCCTTCTCCTCCTGAGGTGGTCAGCCCCATCCAGGGAAGCTTCCCCTTTGTCCCATGTCTCTCCTTCTCCACAGCACTTCTGTTTGTCTAGATTTAATTTCAATGGGTTCTCCCTCATCCATTATGAAAATAATTGGGCAGGGCTCCCTTAAAGATGGAAGGTGGGGAGTAAAGTTGTCCTCCTTTTCCCAAGCTCTGAATGGTTTCACATGGATGTCAGCCAGCAGAAGAGGCCAGCTCTGAGCTACAGCCTAAATATAGAACCGTGGTTTCATGGCACCACCTTCTGGCCACACCCTGACAGGAAAAAAAAAAAGCATATTGACTTCTGACTCCTTTTGCTGCAGTAGAATAGGATAATAACATGAAGCCTCAACTTATTTTTATATAATAGTATGTACTAGTCATTTTTATAACACCATACCAATATAATCAGCAAACCCAGAATTTTTTTTAATTCACAATATAATATATTGAGAAGCTGAAAAATATGTGGGTACTTTGAGTCTTTTGGAGTTTGCTCTCATTTTCTGTGAATAAACTTCATTTTAGAATGGGATTATTGTTCTGTTTCTTGATTTCAATGTTTTCTCGTTTTTTACAGTCACACTTCGTTTCAGCCCTAACTGTGGTATTTGTAAACTCCAAATCCCTTTCTTCACTCAAGATAGACGATACGCCAGTAGATGATCCATCTCTCAAGGTGTTGGTGGCTAACAACAGTGATACCCTAAAACTCTTAAAAATGAGCAGTTGTCCCCATGTTTCTCCAGCAGGTAAGTTTGTTTTGGGAATATTTTTTGTACGATGAATATTTTGAATTAGCATTTATACCCAGCTTATATTGCAAATTTCCAAAAATTCAGGATGATCTGCACAAGTGTATTGTTGGGAGAAAAAGGAGGAAAGAGTATTAGATGTGTTCACCACCTTGAGTTATTTTTAAAAAACTAAAGGCAGGCAATAAATACATACATGCATGCATGCATGCATACATACATACATACATACATAACCTCACCAGTAGTTATTTTGAAATGGGATGAAACAGTCAAATCTTTGTTGTGTTCTTTCTTTTTTTAATCAGTTGCCAAAATGCATCTCTTGTGTGGTTTGTTTCATCATATCTGCCAGGCCTCTCCCTGCTTTAGTCACTTCCACAACACGTGATTCCTGCCACTGGCAAAACATTTTCCTGAGTAACGTGCCGTGTTTTTAAAAAATGACCTAATAGCTTTTTGGCAAAGGAGGAATGGTTATTTTATTATTCTAGAAGTAGATGGAGGTTCTTTAATTATGGGTAGTCCTAGACTTACAACAATTGAGGCAACATTTCTGTTGCTAAGCAAGACAGTTGTTAAGTGAGTTTTGTCCCATTTTATGACCTTTCTTGCCACAGTTGTTAAGTGAATTATTGCAATTGTTAAGCTAATGCGATGGTGGTTAGGTGAATCTGGCTTCCCCAGTGACTCTGCTTGTCAGAAGATCTCAAAAGGGGATCACATGATCCAGGGATACCCCAACAAGTCATAAATACATGCCAGATGCCAAGTGACAACATTTTGATCATGTGACCACAGGGATGCTGCAACAGTCATAAGTGTAAAACATGGTGATAAGTCACTTTTTCCAGTGCCGTTACCTTTGAAAAGTCAGGTAACAAATGGTTGCAAGTCAAGGACTACCTATAATGAATGATAGGAAAGTATATTTAATTTGAAGAATTTTTTCTGTATGATTAAAATCTAGATCTATTAGCAGGTTTTATTTCCAGATTAAAATTCCAGGTGAGCTTTGTTATCACAAGTGAGGAAATGCTTTAGTCCTCAGCTTGATTCTTATTTCTAAACTATTCAAAGTTCTTAGTTTTTGCATTTAGTGTAGTGTAGGTGTTTCTATTCTATGACAGGCCGAAGGTGAATTCATATTGTGTTTTCTTTCCTTAGGAATCCTTTGTGTAGCTGACCAGTGCCATGGCTTACGAGAGCTGGCCTTGAACTACCACTTGTTAAGCGACGAGCTCCTTCTCGCTCTATCATCTGAAAAACATGTCCGATTGGAACATTTGCGCATTGATGTCGTCAGTGAGAACCCAGGACAAACGCAGTTCCACACTCTGGAGAAAAGCAGTTGGGACGCTTTCATCAGACATTCCCCTAAAGTGAATTTGGTTATGTACTTTTTCTTGTACGAAGAAGAATTTGATCCATTTTTCCGATATGAAACTCCGGTCACCCATCTTTATTTTGGGAGATCGGTCAGCAAAGAGGTCCTTGGACGAGTCGGAATGACGTGTCCGCGACTGGTTGAACTGGTGGTGTGCGCCAACGGACTACGGCCCCTGGATGAAGAGTTGATTCGGATTGCCGAGCGTTGTAAGAATCTGTCGGCCATTGGCCTCGGAGAATGTGAGGTTTCCTGCAGTGCCTTTGTTGAGTTTGTGAAAATGTGTGGCGGCCGCTTGTCTCAGCTGTCGATAATGGAAGAGGTCTTGATCCCTGACCAGAAATATAGCTTGGAACAGATTCATTGGGAAGTGTCCAAGCATCTTGGGAGAGTTTGGTTTCCAGACATGATGCCCACCTGGTAGAGCTATTGGGGGCAAGCCCATAGCTTGGGCCAGCCTGGTGGCAGCTTCATCATAATAAGCTTCTTCGTGATCTTGAGATGTTGAGACTCTAGAGTACAGAGAAGAGCAACAAAGGTAATTAGGGGACTGGAGGCTAAAACATGAAGAACAGTTGCAGGAACTGGATATGTCTAGTTTAATGAAAAGAAAGACTAGGA
The DNA here is from genome assembly GCF_029215685.1 of Pituophis catenifer annectens. Classification (NCBI taxonomy): domain Eukaryota; kingdom Metazoa; phylum Chordata; class Lepidosauria; order Squamata; family Colubridae; genus Pituophis; species Pituophis catenifer. Next base: position 14,712,834 of record NW_027256884.1, on the reverse strand, counting down.
GAGACATGATAGCAGTGTTCCAAATATCTCCGAGGCTGCCACAAAGAAGAGGGAGTCACCCTGTTGCCCAAAGCACCTAGAGGGTAGGACAAGAAGCAATGGGTGGAAACTAATCAAGGAGAGAAGCAACCTAGAACTAAGGAGAAATTTCCTGACAGTTAGAATAATTAATCAGTGGAACAACTTGCCTCCAGAAGTTGTAAATGTTCCAATACTGGAAGTTTTTAAGAATATGTTGAATAACCATTTGTCTGAAGTGGTGTAGGGTTTCCTGCCTAAGCAGGGGGGTGGACTAGACCAAGGTCCCTTCCAACTGTTATTCTAGATTCTAAATCTTAGGATCTCTCAAGCACTATAAAAAATCAGTCTAATCCTTAGTGCTGGTTTCTAAAATCTGGGTTAAAAAAGTGACCAGGGAGGAACAAAATGTTTTCACGTGACTTTTTTTATCATTGGCTATTTTTTGTCCCAACATGACGGATGCCAATGTATGTAGACATTGACATGTGTTTACATATTAAGAGGCTGCAGTTCGAAATCTGATAAATTACAGTATTTTAGCCTGGAAATATTACTGCAATTGACTTTGTAAAGAGCATATATCACTTCAATGACGTAATCTGGGAAACTGCATTAACCCAGGTTTTATAACAATGAATTGCTTCAAGTTCAGATGTATAATTCCAAAACCCAAATCATAACTGTGGGTCGTTTGGTGTTTCTGTAATGTTATATAGACCCGTGGGACACAGTAGCTGGGGTATATTTGTGTGTGAAAAATGTAAGTATCTGCTGCTTATTAAACTTCTCCAGAAATCTAGTGGTCTGTAAATTATTAGCGGTGTATTTTCGTTTCTTTTTTTTCCTCTCTAGTTTTTTAAAATGAAAATGTAACAATTATAGGGCAATAACATCTATAATAAACATGTTTTTAAATATTGCTGAAGCCCAATAAGCGAAAATATTAATGGGAGCCATAGCCTATATTTTGGGCTTTTTAAAAAATTGCATGCTAATTGCATGCTTTTAAAAATGTGCTATACAAGTTTTCTAAGAATGAAGCCATTTGTGAAGGTCTTTTAGAGTACATCCTATGACTTCCAGAGGTTGAATGGCAACTAAAATATGAGAAGTTGCTAGTGATCAGCTTAGGCCCTCAGTGACCATAATAGCCCGTTTAAGGGAAAATGAGACCCCAGCACACACTCATAATCGTCTGATTTCAGGCACTGACTCTTCTGCCAGTCAACCTCAGGTCAATTTGGAGGTGCTGCAACAACAACCACAAAAAGAGTGGCTTTTCATGTGCAAACACATCCCTATACCTTAAAACCCATTTTAAAACATCTGACGTTAACAAACCAGCTTTTTAACTTTCACCAAAATGAATTTATTTTTTAAAAAATTGCAAGTTAATGATGTTCCTTCCCACCACACCTTTCATTTGTAGCCTGTATCTGAAAGAAATTTCATAGCAGTCACCTTCATGATGAGTGAGAGAAGCAACAGGCTGAGCAAGTAAAGGGTGTTTAGCAGGTTTTAAGCAGGTTTTTTTACCCTTCTGTATTAAGCAACTTTGTTAAAATGGTTAGGATTCAAACTGAGCAGGATGACTTGTTTCTCTGCAGCTGATGAATATTTTTGGCAGCTGTTTCTATATAGGTATTGCAAAAAAAGACCAGCTTTCCCAATTATTCATTTTGTATTTTAATCCTCTGGTAATTAAAAAAGCAACCATTCATTGTTATTCTGTGAAATGTGTAGATACTTAACTGCAAATGTCTCATTCTAACACGACTTGGTTGAATGGATTGAGCATATAACGTGTAAGCACAATTTTGTCAAGGTATGTGAATGAGGTCCATTTAGGAGCTAAATTTGATTGGAATTTAATGTGTTCCAGGTCTTTCTGATCTGACCACATACTTAGTTCTGGTTGGTTGGTTGTTTTTAAAGAAGACAAAAAGAAGTTTGCTTGTTTCCATAGCTTCACATGATTCTTCTTTTTGCCTGTCCTTGTTTGCATATTTTGACAGCTCAAGATGAGGAGCATGAAAAACTGTTGGGGGAAGGCTTAAACTGTGAATTGCCTCACCCCCCCCAAAATATTTTCTGGGAAGCGAATATCCTTCAACGCTATTTGCATTGATGCAGAGTTTATTGGCAACTGCCATTGCTTACCTTTGTAAATATGAGAAGGCTGAAAGTTTGTTTCTTATCGTTCCTCTTGGGAGCAAGCATCCAAGAAAGGGTAGGGTTTATTTAGCATTACGGAACGGGGCTCAAGATGAGGGATGTGAGTGGACTTGAGAACTGCTTAGAAATTGGTAGGAAAATCTCTGCTTGAAGCAGTTCTCTTCAAGGAAAGTTGGCCGAGTAGCTGATCCCACGAGTTCTTATGGGGGGGGGGGGGTTGTATTTTTTTTCACCTGCACAAAAATTACAAAATGAGAAATTTCTCAGCAAAGACCATGCACTTGGGTCAGTTTGTAAACATGATTATGATACATTAGAGTTTTGTTGTCATTCGGGTATTTTTGGCCCACCAGAAGATTCTCCGGCTAGAAATTCTACAGCGCTGAAACTGAGGAAAAGGCAATGTATGAATGCAAGAGGAAGTTACTGAAACACTTATTTCCTAATTATACAGGAAAGTGTTTCCTCTTTCCAATGCAAACAGACTAAGAAAACAAAATAAGACCCTTTAGAAGAGGGGGTCTTAAAAAGAGCCACGGTGATGCAGTGATTAGAATGCAGTATATTGCAGGTTACCTCTGCCCACAGTCAGGAGTTCGATCAAGATTGACTCAGCCTTCCATCCTTCCGAGGTGGGTAAAATGAGGACCCAGATTGTTGGGGACAATATGCTGGCTCGGTAAACCGCTTAGAGAGGGCTGTAAAGCACTACGAAGCAGTATATAAGTCTTAAGTGCTATTGCTATTAAAATGGAATCTCCTAATGGGTAAAACTGTTTTAGTTCATTTTGTCTAGCTTAAGAGGGAAAAATGGGATTGTTAGCCAAAACAAGAACAGAAAGCCACTCCCAGGCATTATAAAGGTGCCCAAATTTGCAGCATCAGTAAGATGAACAGCATAGAAATTTTATAATTTGTGCATCTCCTTTCTAACCAGACTAGAATCTGATTTGGGTGGGGGGGGGGATTTATTTATTTATTTTATTTTATTTGTATACCGCCCTTCTCCAACAGGACTCAGGGCAGTGAACAGCCATAGTAAAACATAACATATAAAATTTAAAAGCAATTTAAAAACATTAAATAATTTTGGCTATCCATTTAAAACAACCCGGATTAAAACCAATTACAAATTAAAACCGAAGGGATGGGATCAAGCCAGCCCGGCTAGGTGAAAAAGATGTGTTTTGAAATAACTTCCAATTATTTTTTAACTCCTGAACACATTTAGCAGTGGCTTTTGTAATCATAAACACCAGTATATCAAAGACAGGAATCCAAAAGTATCTTGAAGCCATTTATTTTTCACGATCAAAGAACGATTTAATCTGTGTCGGCTACCAGCCTGTACAAAATAGTCCTTGCTTAGCGACAGCCTTGTTTAGCGACCATTTGTAATTATGATGATGATGAAAAAGTAACTCTACAACCAGTCCTCACATTTATAACTTTCTTGGGCCTCTAAAGGAAAGCTGAAGATCATCAGCAGAGTTATTTCACTTAGCGACTGTTTCACTTAACGACTAAGTTGAGAAGTCCAGTTGCTAAATGAGGGCTTCCCATGTTTCCAGTAACAAATAATAGTTCCTGGTTCTGAGCAGTAGAGAGAGGGTGCTTTCTGTTTTCATCTGATGTGAAGGAAAGGCTGCGCTCAACAGTCTTCTTCTGGAACAGCTATCAAAAAAAATAAGCTTTACCCATAGCATGAAATCTGGAATGATGCTTAATACAAAAGTATTGTGAAAAATATTTCCAAAGAACATTGGAATGATCTTCTTCCAAAGAACTATTGTTTTTTGCAATTATTTTCCCACAAAAATAGACTTTACATCTGTCCAGTTTGAAAAAGGAGTCCCACAGATCCCTTGGCTCTTATCAGAAAAAAAGTTAAAAGACTTGGCAAAGCTTGGAAATGTAGCCCTCGTGCCCAGTGGCATCTGGCAAGCAGTTAAGGCACCCAGGTTTCTTCATGGCCATCAGATTCACCACAGCTGGGATGTATTTGTGGTTGTCAGAACCGGACAGGAAAATTCTGAACGGGGATGGAGGCACTAAATCTAACTCAGCTTTTTCTTCTTCATTGCCCAAGACGTACTGCAGAAACTGCACATTTTCCAAGGGCTCAGGATTGCTGTGCTGAGCTTGCTAAAGTTTGGATCTCAGGTTCAAGAAGAGATTGGACTGCCATATGTCACAAATGTTGTAGTAGGGGGGGAGCGCGGGGGGGTTGCGCGTGTGCCCACACCCATAATTCAATGCACCATACATATGCACGCGTGATTTCCTGTGCTCCCCCCACTTTTGGCACGCAATGGCACAGTGGGCCCGGTAGGCCCGTTTTTTGCCCTCCCCAGGCTCCAGAGGTTTCCGAAGGCCCCCTGGAGGCTGGAAACAGCTCATTTCCTGACTTCTGGTGGGCCCAGAAGGGCAGAAAATCATGCGTGCTGGAGCTGAGCTAGGGCAACACTCGCGTGCCCACAGATACAGCTCCGCGTGCCACATGTGGCATGAGTGCCATAGGTTCACCATCATGGAACTAGATGACCTACAAGATCCCTTCCAACTCTTATTCTGTTCTGTTCTTAGGATGTGGGAGGAGGAACACTGAATGCAGTTGTTAATCCGTACCAAATACTGATGTATGGCTACACATACATCAAAGTTGTTGTGACTCCGCCCCCCCCCCCCCCCCGAGGCCGACTTATCGGAGGGAGAAGGCTCCGAACATGAAGGAGTTGGCCAGGCCTTCCTCTCCAGGACCCTCCTCTCTGGCAATGCCTCAGGTGTCTCCCGAAGGAGAAGAGATTGGCCAGGAGCCAGGTATCTCCTCGCAGTCGGACAGTGATGGAGAAAAGTCTTGGCTGGATCCACGCCAGCGTCAGAGAGACAAGCGCACGCAGCAGAAAAGGAGGCGTACCAGAGATTAAGCTGAGTCACTGGACCACACCCCACAGGGGATAAAAGGGGGTGAGGTGGCCATTCAGACTCTGTGACAGACAAAACTAAACTACTAGCAAGTCACATTGTATCTTTGAAACAACGTTATCTGCCTTGGATTTAATACAGACTGGACTTGACAATTCTTGAACTGTGTGTATCTTGTTTGGGTTTATCTGACAGAGGAAGAACCCCTCCCTCTATGAGTAAAGTTCTTGGCAAGCAGCTACTGGGTTGCTGCCAATCCTCTTATCGAAAGAATTTGTTGTCTGCAAGTTTTATTTGACCCCTGGCTGTCTGTTTGTGTGTGTGTGTGAGACGGGGACAGAACAAAAGTTTACAATCCTCTGTGTACCCATCTAGGGAAAGAGATAACTGCTGATCAACTGAGTATCAAGTATGGAAGGCCTCTGTTAAAAGCCCTGTGTACCATTCTCTATATTCCTAAATACCACATGCAGTCATTCAGGCATAGGATCAATCTTTCAGTCTTCTCCTACTCCAGAAAGTACTAGCTTACTTTCTGTGGGGTCCTCAGTGCTCTCTGGCCTTAGTGGTTTTCTTACAGACGTTTCATTACCAAACTAGGTAACATCATCAGTGCTTGCTTACTTTTGTCGGACAAGTTGCTAACAGGTTCGAGGCACCTTTGTTTTTGATCCATCCAGCGTTCTATAAACGTGCCCTTCAAGACATTCATCAAGGAAGAGAAATGCACAATTATAGCAACTTAATCTGATGTTCCCCGACCTCTATTAGATTACAGTTCCAATCATCCACAGCCATTCACCCTTGTGATCCTACCGCACGGCTATCCATCAAAGCTTGAGTCCACTGAAACAGACTGTAATACGGGTAAATTAAAGACCCAGTTAAAACCATCCTGTTCCTTACGCCCCACAAAACCAGAATTTGGCGAGACGGGTCCCATCTTACAAAGGGACTCAGCCCACCAAGAGTGGCTTAAAAGAGGCAAGAATTACACATCGAATTTAGTAGCATTTGAGTTAGGCAAGGGGATTTCTTCATATGCTATTTTCATGTAAGGGTATTTCATGGGCAAAAACCAATATTCCAGATTATAAAACAAGTAAAACCGATGATCCAGAACTACCTCCTCAAGTATCTTCAATAGGTTAAGGAAGAACTCCTTCACCGAGTGATACGGTTTGAAGGGCAAGTAGAAATTCCTAATAGCCAACGCCAAGGATTTGTTTCCCAGCGGTCCAAAGAGAGTCGTCTCATTGCCCAGGCAAGCAGGCTCTCCGCTGAAGAGAGTAATGGTTGTGTAATTTGTTTGCATCTTCTTGAAAACGGCACCCAGCTCAGCCAGCTTCTGGTAAATCCGTAGTACGAATTTGGAGCATTCATAAGCTTCAAACCAGACACGGGAATTTTTTTCTGGGCTGCTTTTGACCATCCAGGTTTCATAGTAAATGCCAGTTTTGTTGTCGTAGTCCACCCATTTTGCCATTTGATTGAATACAGCTCCTAAAAAAAGGGGGTGGGGGGACATTGTTATATTTTAGAAACTTAATTGCACAACTCTGCAATTTTGTAATTCTACAAAATAATCCAAATTTAGGTGGTGGTGGAAAAATTTACAATTTTTGCTATTTTGCAGCATCAGGTTTTTTTGGAGGTGGGGGAATAATTCACCGGGCATCATCGGGAAAGCTTTACGTGTTTATTTATGAAGTCCAGAACCTCATGATTTACAGGCAGTCCTCGACTTACAACAGTTTGTTTAGTGACCGTTCAAGGCTACGACAGCACTGAAAAATGTGACTTGATTACCATTTTTCAGAGTTACAACCTTTGCAGCATCCCCATGACCACGTGATCAAAATTCAAATGCTTGGCAACTGGCTCATACTTATGATGGTTATTGTGATCATGTGATCCCCTTTTACGACCATCTGACAAGCATTGGGGAAGCCAGATTCACTTAACAATCCTGTTACTAGCTTAATAGCTGCAGTGATTCACTTAACATTTATGGCAAGAAAGGGAAAATTGGGCAAAACTCACTTGTCTCACTTAGCAACAGGAATTTTGGGCTCAATTGAAGTTCTAAACCAAGGATTACCTGTATACCACCCAGATTCGCTGGCAGAAATGGGCAAGGATGGATAGGTAGGTAGGTAGGTAGATACCAGTAGTTGGATATAATAGGATAGGATGGGATGGGATGGGATGGGATCAGTGGTGGGTTCCTCCCGGTTCGGCCGAGCCAGTAGCGGTGATGATATGACGTCACCGAATCGGTTCTCTTTGTCCGGGAGCTGGGCCCTCCCACCCCCACATTATTCCTACCTTTTATTTCTTCTTTTTTAGCCCAGCTGATAGGTGTGGCAGAGTGGATTGCCGTACCTCAGCTGGGCAAATTCCTAATGTGCTTGCGCGGAGTGCAAAGTTGGCAGAGATCGCGCACGAAGAGAACCGTTAGTAAAGCCGGTTAGAACCCACCACTGGATGGGATGGGATGGGATGGGATGGGATGGGATGGGATGGGATGGGATGGGAAGGGAAGGGAAGGGAAGGGAAGGGAAGGGAAGGGAAGGGAAGGGAAGCATAGCATAGCATAGCATAGCATAGCATAGCATAGCATAGCATAGCATAGCATAGCATAGCATAGCATAGCATAGCATAGCGACAGGCAGATGCTTAATGTTTTATATGATTTTCTTGTTGATGCTACTCCAGGAAAGAATAGAATGGTGTTCTGTTTTAATTTAGCCATTGGAGTCAAGGCTATTTATGATGGATGGATGGATGGACGGATGTTAAGAACATGAGCAGCAGCTAACCACTCATATATCTACAGTGAGTTACACCTGATTACCTGAAATTGTAGTCACCTGGACCAGGGTGCCATTTTCCTTCCAGTGGGCATCATCAATCCCTTCATAGAAACAGGCCGCACCCTGGTTGCACCAGAAGGGGGCGGGGTTCTCAGGCCGCAGGTGTGGAAAGGTACAGTTGCCAAGCTGGAACAGCTCGTACCACTCCATTGTATAGTTCTTCCCAGTCAAGGAGCTTCGGAAGCCCACGGCATCGTGCATAATTTTCTGGGAAAGGAAACAAACAATGGGCTAGAGAGGTGGGGCAGTGAATTAAGACTTCACCCCTCCCCGCTAAACTCAGAGAAAAACAAAACAGGCAAATATTTCATCAGGGCCTTTCAAAGCTGCAAGGTTCCCACCAACCCAATTTAGCACAACTACTCTACTCTACTCATTTCCAACCACGCATGGCCAATAAAGCTACTCTAACTCTAACTCTCTCGGGGCTCCTTCGAAAAGCTTTGGTTTCTAAGAAAAAAAAAATTCAGTTTTCCAAATCTTTCCTAATCCCCGATATCCATTTGGCCTGAGAGGATGTTGGACGTGAGGACACAACTGGCACCAATTCGTAGCTTATTAAAGCAGAGTTTGGGTGCCAATAAAGGAGAATATTTGTAGCTCAGGATGGAAATGAGTGGTTCCTTGATGCTCTCTGAGCTTGGTTGTCTTCTTGTAGACGTTGCATGATCCAAATTAGGTAACATAATCAGTGCAGAATTTGGATGATGGGCCACATTTGGCCAACTCACACAGTTTGCTAAGGCATAAACAGATGACTTAGTCCAAGTGATCTAACCCTCCTTATGGCTTTCTAGAACAGGGATCCCCAATCTATGGTCCATGGAATGGCACCGGGCATGCCAGAACCCGGGCCGCACAAACAAGTGAAGCCCCATCCATGGGATGTAGGCTGCACACCAAACCATGACTCCTCCGGTCCGCGGAAATCCTCTCTCTCTCCACGGAACCATCTGGTACCCAAAAAGTTGAACAAAAGGATGATGTGAACAAAGCCAGTCCATGGCAGAGGCACTAACTTGCCTTCTGCTGGATCCAACCCAAGAGCAATCCCCAGAAAAGAGCCTTGCTGAACGGCTAAACATATCGTGTTTGTTTCGTGTCTGTTGAGAGAGGGCTGGCCACCATCCAGTCAGAACTGAAGAAGCTTCTTGGATGAGAAGCGAAATGTCTTCAATGAAAAAAACCAAAAAGTCCAGTTGCCTCTTGGGAAAAAAAGTACCTTTGGGACAACTATGACCTGGATGACTGAGAATCTCCATAGACACTAAACATGGACCTTCTCCAGATAAATAGAGTGAGTGTCTGGCCTGCTTTCCTTCCCTCCCCACTCATTGCTGTGGAAGCCCGAGACCCCCCAGAAGAAGCAGGAGGCCTCAAAAGAACTGTACTGTGGGTGCAAGTGGCTCATCACCCAAAACCCCCTTTGCTTAACCAGAAGTCCTTCCAAATTGCTCCAACAGACTCCAAAGAAAAGGCTGGCTGCGAAGGGCAGGTTGGAGACCACCCAAGGAGAAATCCCACCCAACAGAGAGAGGGGCTGATTTTTGTCCAATTAACCTGCCAATTCTTTAGCAATGAAAACAACTTGACTTCCCAGGAGACGATACGATGAATCAACACCAGGATTTAATAACCGATACTAGACAGGGGTAGCCAGTTTGGCCTACTGCAGAACTCTCCAAACTTGGCAACTTTAAGACTTGGAGACTTCAACTCTCAGAATTCCCCAGCCGCCAATATTATTTAGTCTAGTTTCTTCTGCAAAAACATCCGAGCTTCCTAAAGTGAATCAGGGAAGTAAAACCTGGTTTGTTTTCTACCGCAGGTAGACTGTTGGCAGGGGAATTCTGGGAGTTGAAGTCCACAAGTTTTTAAATTGCAAAGTTTGGAGACCGCCGGTATAGTGGTTAAAGGCATCGGGCTAGAAAAGCAGGAGACCCTGAGTTCAAATCCCACCTTTAGCCATGAAAGCCAGCTGGATGACTTTGGGCCAGTCCCTCTCTCTCTCTCTCTCTCTCCCCCCGTCTCTCCCTCCCTCCCTCTCTCTCTCAGCCCAACCCACCTCACAGGATTGTTGTTGTTATGGAGAAGAAGAGGAGGAAAGGAGGTATGTTGGATATGTTAATCGCCTTGAGTTATTTCTAAAAATAATACAGGCGGGATACATATTTATTAGGTAAATAAATAAATCATTGTTTGTTTGAATACATTTGTTTTCAACCTTTCAGACGTTGGTTTGAAAATTGCTTTTTTTCAAAGAAATTAGAACTTTCCCAACTTCTGCAAGGAGAAATTTTCTTTGCCTCCAGAAGTTGTGAGTGGTCCAATCCTGGAAGTTTTTAAGAAGAGATTGGACAATCATTTGTCTGAATTGGGATAGGGTTTCCTGCCTGAGCAGGGGATTGGAGTAGAAGACCTCCAAAGTCCTTTCCTACTCCTACTCCTACTCCTACTCCTACTCCCCCTACCTCTACTCGTTTCCAACCACACATGGCCAGCCTAAGCAGTGGGTTGGACTAGAAGACCTCCAAGGTCCCTTCCAACTTACTCTAACTCTAACTCTAACTCTACTGGTTTCCAACCACACATGGCTAGCCTAAGCAGGGGGTTGGACTAGAAGACCTCCAAGATCCCTTCCAATTTACTCTACTCATTTCCAACCACACATGGCCCTAATAAAGCTACTCTAACTCTAACTCTCTCGGGGCTCCTTCGAAACCAACCGGGCACAGCCTCCGCGGAAATCCTGGTCTTCCCGAGGAAACGTGGGAACTCCCAACCCAATCAACCTCGGCATTTTTACTCCGGGGTGAGCGCGGGGGAGCGGGGGGGGGGGCAAGAGGGGACTCCAAACCGGTCCTACCAGGTGGCCCAGAAGCCCTCCGTACTTGAACTCCCAAACGGGAGCCTGCAAGCGATACACGGCCAGGACGTCCGTCTCCCGCATCTCCGGAAGGGCAGAGCCGCTGGGGCAGAAGGTGTACCGAGCCTGGCAAAAGGGATCCGGCCGGGGACGGCGATCGAAGCGCCTGCGGGACGAGAGAGAGAGAGAGAGAGAGGCGTCACCGGCCGGCCGAAGAAGGGCTTTCCCCGCTCTGCCTCCCACCAACCGAGCCCTGCACCGCTTCCTCCCCCTAGACTCGCCTGTAGGGAACCGGCCAACGGCCCTCGCCCTCGCACACCTTCGCCCGGCCGGCCGGCGCCAGCAAAAGCAAAAGCAAAAGCAGCAGCAGCAGCCTAGGAATCGTCCCCCGCTCCATCCCTGGCGCGCAGGAGGCTGAAACCTGTCCGGGTTGCGCAGCAGCTCCAGAGCTTGCGCGCTCCCGCTCGTCAGCTGAGCCGGGCCCCGGGGAGGCACGTGACAGGGGAGTGGGCGGGGACGAGCCTCGCCGTCCCGGAGATCAGCTGGTGGGGGTGGTTTCTTTGCAGGCTGCAGCAGCTGGGACTAGAGACTAAAGCGTATGGAAGAATGGAATGGAATGGGCATAGAGAGTGGAGTAGGAGTAGAGTACCTTTATTGGCCATGTGTGATTGGAAATGAGTAGAGTAGTAGAGTAGCTTTATTGGCCATGTGTGATTGGAAATGAGTAGAGTAGCTTTATTGGCCATGTGTGATTGGAAATGAGTAGAGTAGAGTAGAAGTAGAGCTTTATTGGCGACGTGTGATTGGAAATGAATAGAGTAGTAGAGTAGCTTTATTGGCCATGTGTGATTGGAAATGAATAGAGTAGAGTAGGAGTAGAGTAGTTTTATTGGCCATGCATGATTGGAAATGAGTAGGGTAGCCTTATTGGCCATGTGTGATTGGAAGTGAATAGAGTAGAGTAGGAGTAGAGTAGCTTTATTGGCCATGTGTGATTGGAAATGATTAGAATAGAGTAAGAGTAGAGTAGCTTTATTGGCCATGTGTGATTGGAAATGAATACAATGGAGTGGAATGGAATGGAATGGGAATAAAAATAGAATAACAGAGTTGGAAGGGACCTTAGAGGTCTTCTAGTCCAACCCCCTGCCCAGGCACGAAACCCTACACCATTTCAGACACATGGTTGTCCAATCTCTTCTTGAAAACTTCCAGTGCTGGAGCTTTCACAACTTCTGGAGGAAACGTGTTCCACTGATTAATTGTTCTCACTGTCGGGATATTTTTCCTCAGTTCTAGGTTGCAGGAATTGGGTATGGCCAGTCTAGTGAAAAGAAGGACTAAGGGTAACAAGATAGCCATGTTCCAATATTTGAGGTTCTTCCAGAAAGAAGAAGGGGTCCACCTATTCTCCAAAGCACCAGAAGGCAGGACAAGGAGCAATGGATGGAAACTAATCAAGGAGAGAAAGAACCTAGAACTAAGGAGAAATTTCCTGACAGCTAGAACAATCAGTGGAATGATTTGCCTCCAGAACAGTGGTGGGTTCCTCCTGGTTCGGTCCAGTTCGGCCAAGCCGGTAGCGGTGGCGATATGACGTCACCGAACCGGTTCCCCCCCACCCTCCCCACGTTATTCTTACCTTTTATGTGGTTCCACCCCCAATCTATTGCTGCCTCCTGAGTCCCAGCTGATGACTAGAGGGGAAAAAACTGTTTAAACTCTTGCCACGGGGCTTCAAAGGGCCGTCCTACAGCTGATCAGTATTAAAAGCAAACAAATGAGTCGGGTCGTAAGTGCGAGGACTGGTCATAAGTGCGAGGACCTTCCAGAAATGACTGACCAGCTAGCCACGCCCACCTAGTCACATGACCTCCAAGCCACACCCACAAAATAAGCCACGCCCACAGAACCGGTAGTAAAAAAATTTAGAACCCACCCCTGCACCAGAAGCTTTAGGTACTCCATCTCTGGAAGCTTTTAAGAAGAGATCAGAATGTAGCTGGAAGAGACCTTGGAGGTCTTTTAGTCCAAGAGCAATCAAAGAAGAGCCAATACCAACATCCAGAGTGGTAGACCAGCTCCCACCTATAACAGCTCCTCTCCACCTTGCAATCAGTCAATCAAAAACAAAGCTGGAAGGGATCTTGGAGGTCTTCCAGTCCAACCTCCTGATCAAGCAGGAGACCCTGTAACATTTCGGCCAGGTGGCTGTCCAGTCTCTTCTTAGAAAACCTCCGGTGATAAAGCACCCACAATTTCTAAGGGCAAGCTGTTTCACTGGTTAAATTGTCTTCACTGTTAGGAAGTTTCTCCTCAATTCCAGGTTGCTTCTCTCCTTGATTGGTTTCCGTCCATTGTTTCTTGTCTTGCCTTCAGGTGCTTTGGAAAATGAGTTAACTGTTCTTTGTGGCAGTCCCTCAAATACCGGAGAGATTGGAGAACACTTTGTGTGAAATGGTATAGGGCAGTGATGGCTAACCTTTTTGCCATCACGTGCCAAAAGCAGGGGGGGATCGCGCCCGTATGCATGCCCACACCCATAATTCTATGTGCCCCGCCCTCCCGCGCATGCGTGCACAACCCCCTGCTCCCCCCCGCTTTTGGCATGCAATGGCACAGTGGGCCCGTTTTTTCGCCCTCCCCAGGCTCCAGAGCCTTTCTAGGAGCTTGGGGAGGGTGAAAACAGCCTTCCCCACCCCCCGGAGGCTGGAAACAACCCATTTGCCAACTTCTGGTGGGACTGGAAGGCCTGTTTTTTGCTCTCCCCAGGCTCCAGAGCCTTTCTAGGAGTCTGGGGAGGGCAAAAACGGCCTCTTCCCCCCACCCCGAGGCCCTCTGGAGGCTGGAAACAGCCTGTTTCCCTACTTCTGGTAGTCCCAGAAGGCCTGAAAATGGAGCTGAGCTCGCGTGTCCACCAATATGACTCCACGTGCCACTTGTGGCACGGGTGCCATAGGTTTGCCGTCACGGGTATAGGGTCTTCTGCTTGAGCAGCAGGTTGGACTAGAAGATCTCCAAGGTCCCTTCTAACTCTGTTATTCCTGCCCACTAGCTGACTTTCATGGCTAAGGCAGAACTTGAACTCAGGGTCTGTTACTTTCTATCCTTGTGCCTTAGAAAGAGTTCAGAAATCAATGAGAAGAATCTAGACAAAAGTGATTCATATTACAGGGTATTTATAAGAAAAGCCACCATTCATACACAAGCAGGCTGACGTCTGTCACAGTTTGTTGCAGCACATCCAACCAGACACACAATTAAATAATTCTGCAGGATTCATCTACATAAGAAAATGTCTTTATATACAATACCATGCAGGAGAATTCAGCATACAATATCAGGAACAGAGAAGCAATATTCATAGAAACAAGTCAATATAGAGTAGAGAGATACAAAGGCAAATATATTGTACAGAAGTTCCCATTATAGAGGCCAAATCAACTCTTATATACAGTTCAGCAAGGCTAAGCCACGCCCAGCCTCCAAACTGTCTCTTATGGCCCCATACAAACAAATACTATGTTTCAGTTTCCAAACAGTCCCCATTGGCTGACCTGTTACCATGTCTATCCAAACCGTCTATCTTAGTACAGGTAGTCCTTGACTTACGATTGAGCTAACATTTTTGGTGCTAGGCAAGACAGTTAAGTGAGTTTTGCCCCATGTTATGACCTGTTTTTCCATAGTTGTTAAGCGAATCACCGCAGGTGTTCGGTCAGTAGCACTGTTGTTAAGTGAATCAGGCTTCCCCACCGATTCTGCTTGTCAGAAGGTTGCAAAAGGGGATCACATGATGTCCAAATTTTGATCACGTGACCACAGTGGTGGTGCAATGGTCGTTAAGTGTGTAAAATGGCCGTAAGTCACTTTTTCCAGTGCTGTTGTAATTTTGAATGTTCACTAAACGAACTGTTGTAAATGGAGGACTAACTATACTAAGGTTAGACAGGAATCAACGAAGCTCAGATAATGCTAGGTCAGTGATGGCTAACCTTTTTGTCAACGTGTGCCAAAAGTAGGGAGAGCGTGGGGGCAGGTGTCACGTGTGTGTGTGCCCACACCCATAATTCTATGCACCCCACCACCCCGCGCAGGCGTGTGCGACCCCCCACGCTCCCCCCACTTTTGGCACACGATGGCGTGGTGGGCCCGATAGGCCCATTTTTCACTCACCCCAGGCTCCAGAGTCTTTCTAGGAGCCTGGGGAGGGCAAAAACAGCCTTCCTCAACCCCCCTGGAGGCTCTCTGGAGGCCAGAAACAGCCCATTTCCCAACTTCCGGTGGGCCCGGAAGGCCCAAAAATCAGCTGGCTGGCATGCACGTGCTGAGCTAGGGCAACGCTCGCGTGCCCACAGATATGGCTCCGTGTGCCAACTGTGGCACGCGTGCCATAGGTTCGCCATCACGGTGCTAGGTCGTAACTGACTATGTAGGCCAGGCCTGGAAGGTCCTTCTGGGACCAGGTAGGTCTCACAAAGTTTCCCTCTTACGTTGCCGCAAATCTTTTGTCAGCTCAGCTCCTCGAAGAAGTGAGAATAGCTCCCCGCAATCATCCAGGGATTCAAGCTTATCAACTGTTTCTACAATGCTTTCGGCCACTTCTGGGGAGACTGCGGCAACGGCATTGGTGTGGAACTTCTTCACCAAATCCCCACGGCTCAAGGGCTTCCTCCAGTGCCCATAGAAGGTTTCGCAACGCTCTGCCCAGGTGTCTCCATCCTGGAGGACGATTTTGACCCCGCAGTAAAGGCTGTTGAAGCTGGGGAGATTGTCCGGAAAATGCTCCAGGCTGGTTTTTCGGAGGAGGTCATTCAACTCCGGCCTGGACAGTCTCTGCGGTGTGAAGGATTCGGCTGAGATGAAGCCATCCAGCAGCGCTGAGCAGGCGGCAAACTGGAAGGAGTGCCTGGCTTCGTGTTCGGAAGAAGGAAACGGCCGATTAACATATCTAATGTTGGGGACATCAAGCACGATGGCCTTGATGCAGTTAGTGGGCAGAGACTCCCCATTCCGGGCAAGATGCTTCCTTACTGCCAGGGCAGCTTCCGCCATCCAGTGTGTCCCCAGATGCGCCGGGAAGCTCTTGAAGGCCACATCTTGTTGGTCCAGCAACCAAGAGTAGGACTGCAGGCTGGGCAGTGTCTGGGGCAGGTAATCCATGTAAAAGGCCCCAAAGCCTGACTCGAGGTCCAGAATCAGCTTGCTGGCTTGCAGGCCCAGAGAAGCCAAGAGAGCCGCTTCCGCGCCGTGCCGGCTGGCATTGCCCATGTGAAGTGGTTTGGTCTGTGTGGCTGCGTTGGCCAGTGGGGCACCGGCATAAGAAGCGGCTACAGCCAGGGCTTCCTTACACTTGAGTTGGTTGAGGCCCAGGAGTTTTGCAGTGGCTGCAGCACTTCCCATGGTGCCGAGAATGGAGGGTGGGTGGAACCTGGAAGAATCAAAATGCCGTTATAACTCTGAATGGCCACTAAACACACTGTCGCAAGTCAAGGACTGCTTGTACATGGCATAAGTACAAAGAGAACAATAGCTTGCATCATTGGTGAAATGTAAATTTTGTTACTACCAGTTCTGTGGGCGTGGCTTGGTGGTGGTGGTGTAATATGACTGAGTGGGCGTGGCCAACTTTTTTTTTTTTTACTTTTAAAACCATTTTTTTCTACCGTTGAAGAGGTTGTAAAAATATATGCTTTTAAAGCCTCTGACAATCCTAGCTGACTTGCCTGATCGGCAGAGGTTTTCTTTTTTTTTTTAAAGCCTCTGATGATTCCAGCTGACTTGCCTGATCGGCAGAGGCTTTCTTTTTTTTTTTTTTAAGCCTCTGACGATCCCAGCTGACTTGCCTGATTGGCAGAGGCTTTCTTTTTTTTTTTTACTTTTAAAAGCATTTTTTCGGCCAAAGAAGTTGTAGAAAAAATGCTTTTTTTTAAAAAAAAAAAAAGCTTCTGATGATTGCGTGGCTCAGCTGGGCAATGGGGGTGGAGGCAGGGATTTTTGCTACCGGTTCTCCGAACCACCCGCCTCCATCGCTACTGGATCAGGCGATCCGGTCCGAACCGGGAGCATTTCACCCCTGGCTTGCATCCAGTCAAGGGGTGCCAATAAATGATCTGCTCTGCCACATCGGAAAGCCCGTTCAGGATCTGGTCCTCAAGTAATGACCATCTAACAAAGAAGCCCACTCAGTTTAGATAGGAATAAATGAAGCTCAGATGATGCTAGGTAGAGTCGTGG
Source organism: Pituophis catenifer annectens (assembly GCF_029215685.1). Lineage (NCBI taxonomy): Eukaryota > Metazoa > Chordata > Lepidosauria > Squamata > Colubridae > Pituophis > Pituophis catenifer. The sequence continues at coordinate 14,695,734 of NW_027256884.1, read as the reverse complement.
CTGACCATTAAGCCCATGCCAGGAGAGTCCTCCTGGAGCTTATTTTAGAACAAGTTAAAAAAACAAACACAGACCTTTTAGGAAGATTGCTGGCCTCCTTGGAGAAGCTCATCAGTCTGCCTTGCACCTCGATCCCAACGTTGAAAGCCAAAAGCAAGTCGCAGCCAGAAATCCTTTGTTTTTCGGCCACACCTTCGGCGACGGCCATGAGGGCTGACAACACTGGCCCCGACGGATGGGTGGTTGGATGCCACGTATCATCAAAATCCATGGAGTGTATCTGTGAAGGGGGAGGCAGAGAAAGGGAGAAAAAATTTTGAGTCGGAGCTGCAACTGAGGTAGGGGCTTCACCTTCTCTCCTGCGTTTTTAGCCCACTTGGGGATCATCTGCCTCATGCTGAAATCAAGATGGCCGAAGGTTCTCCTCAAGACCATCTATAGCAGGGATCTCCAACCTTGGCAACTTTAAGACTTGTGGACTTCAACTCCCAGAATTCCTCAGACAGGAATTCAACTACTTACCTTTGGACAGTTGCAGCCAGGCCTTGTATACCTTGGCCCATTTCTTCTGCAGCCGGCAAGGCTTTCCTGAAGGCCTCTGATCAATCCAGAGCTCTATTATTGGCTGCAGAGGCCTTCAGGAAAGCCTTGCTGGCTGCAGAAGAAATGGGCTAAGTGGAAGACATCCCCTCCAAAAATAAGACCTGGTACCTTTTTTAGTGGCAAAAAAATATAAGACAGGGTCTTCTTTTGGGGAAAATATTGTTCTGTCCCCGTCCCACACAGGCACACAAACAGACAACCAGGGGTTAAATAAACTGGCAGACAACCAATTCTTCTGATAAGATGCTTGGCAGCAACCCAGTAGCTGCTTGCCAAGAACTTTACTCAATAAACAAAAAACCCACAGTCAAGAATTGTCCAGTTCGTAAAATAAATCCAAGGTCAATAATGTTGTTTCCAAAGATGCAATATGACTCGATAGTAGTTAGTTTTGTCCGTCACAGAGTCTGAATGGCCACCTCACCCCCTTTTATACCCTGTGGGGTGTGGTCCAGTGACTCAGCCTAATCTCTGGCATGCCTTTTCTTCTGTTGTGTGCGCTTATCTTTGCGACGCTGCCGAGGATCCAGCCAAGACTCATTACCCTCATCACTGTCACCTGTGGCTGCGTGGATGTGCTTGGCCCCGGCCCTATCTCTTGCCCTTCGGCGGACACCGAAGGCATTGCCAGAGAGGAGGGTCCTGGAGAGGGAGGCCTTGCCAACTCCTCTCCTTCACTCTCGGAGTCCTCTCCTGCCGATGACACAGGCTCAGGTAATGGAGCCACAACAAATATTGGTATATATCCCCAGACAGGTGAGGAGTGCTCTGCCTATTCACACAGGTTTTTTTTATATATCAGTGTGTCCATAAGTGTCTGAACCTACATGCACATCTCATATTTGTTTTTTGGAGGGTTTGTTAAATGCATAGATCCTTTTCTTTCTTGCCTTACTGTGCACGTCACTTTTAAAGGCTGTGGAGTAGCCAGAGGCTTCCCTCACCCCAAAAACAACCCTCCCTCTTGTTTTCCCCCACAGCCACATTTAAAGATTGAAATTCAGGAGGTCTGAAAAGGTGAGGAGGGAAAGAAAAGGATGGAAGATTAGATTCCCAGCATAGATGGATCTCATTATGTACCGTATTTTTCGGAGTACAAGACGCACCTTTTTCCCCCAAAAAGGAAGGGTGAAAATCTGGCTGTGTCTTATACTCGGAATGTAGCCCCACCCAGCTTCTCAAACGGATGCTTCAGAGGCTGAAAAAAGCATCAGAGCTCACAACCAAGGAACCTGTTGCTAAAATTCACCTCTGGGAACAGCTGATTGGGGGTATTCCGGGAGACTGATCCACCTGCCAATCAGTTTTTTTCTTATTTCCCCCCCAAAAAACTAAGGTGCATCTTATACTCCAAAAAATACAGTATTTTTTAAAAAAAAACCAAGCCAAACCAGGTTTATATATATAAAAGTAAAAAGTTGAGGTTTGATGTTAGTCTCTTATTCTACTACACCAAAGGGAGTCCAAGGTCAATGCTGTTCCCTCCTTCCTTCCTTCCTTCCTTCCTTCCTTCCTTCCTTCCTTCCTTCCTTCCTTCCTTTCTCTTTCTTTCTTTCTCCTTCCTTCCTTCCTTCCTTCCTTCCTTCCTTCCTTCCTTCCTTCCTTTCTCTCTGCCCTACACTTTTCCCTTCCCTTTTTCCTCCCTGATTATTTTCTTTTGTATTTTTGTATTAATAAATATTTTAATAAAATAAAATAAATAAACAATCCAAGCTTGTTCCTCAGTCCCCAGCACACCCCTGCTCAGAGTAAACGGATGGAGTAGTGGCTATATAGGCCCTAGGGACTTTCTCCCAGCAAAAAACAGGTGGAATCAGAGGGTGGTAGGGAGTACCAAGAGTTTCTTACCGCCACACCGTTCACCAGTGCTGCGTAGAGCGGAGGCAGCTTGAGCGTTGAGCATCCCCAGACAGAACTGGATGAATCCGAGCTGTAAATCTGGAAAAAAGAAAAAGAAAAAAATCCCAATTCTGCTTAGGAGGAACTTTTACATGTGAAGCCAAGCAACCGCTTCTCTTTATTCTCTCCTAGGCTTATTCCACCAAGAGCATCAAATGCAAGGAATCAGGAGCCAGAACAGAGTTCAAAAGTTCTACAAGTTTATTCCAAGCAACCCTATACACAAGAATCTGATCTACTAAAGGTCAAGGCAAATTGGTGCACAAGCAATGAGCAGATGCTCCAAAATCCAACAATGTATCTGTCAGGTCCAAGACCAGGCTAAAGTAAACCAGGATAAAGTTCGAAAGTATTCATAAGTTTATTCCAAGCAACTCTATACACAAGAATCTGATCTACTAACCGTCAAGGCAAATTGGTGCACAAGCAATGAGCAAATGCTCCAAAATCCAACAATGTATCCACCAGGTCCAAGACCAGGATAAAATAAACCAGGATAAAGTTCGAAAATACTCTTAAATTTATTCCATGCAATCTATACACAAGAATCTGAACTACTAACGGTCAAGGCAAATTAGCACCGGATAAGAGTCAATGGACTTCAAGGGGGGACTGGACTTAGGTCTCTTATAGCAGCATAGTGACTCCAAACTGATAGTGCACTTGACCCCACTCTCTGGCTTAGCTTGGTTATCTCCTATAAAAAGGCAAGAGCAAGAGGACCTACTCCTTCTTATGCAGAACTCACGTGCACAGATCTCCATCATCGGCAGGTTAGATGCTAACCAAAGGCAGCAGTTTGATAATGGACTCCATGGTTGCTATTATTTGGGGGGTGGGGTGGCCCTCAGGCTATCTGGAACAGAGTCCTCGGGGTGGAAAAGGGCCCCCTTTGCTGGAGGAAGGGGCTGGAGCATTACCCCATCTACCCCATGCCAGCCCAACCAGGAAGAAGAATCCTCAGGTGGAGATTTGATATACCCCTTTAGGTGAACAGAGGTGGGAGGGCTTCAGGAAAAGGCCACCTTGTGCTAATCTCCATAGTGGAAAGAAATAACAATAAGGATAACCTGTGGCAAAATACAAGGCTGTTATCTTAAAACAGGAATGTGGAACTTTGGCCCTTTGATGACTTGTGGACAACTCCACAAATTGACGTCCACAGGTCACCAAAGGGCAATAGCTCCCTACCTGTGCCTTAAAAGATCAATAACTGCCTAGCCCAAAAGTTATCAATCAAGATCACGTGAGATACTAATACCACTCTATAAAGCCTTGGTAAGACCACACTTAGAGTACTGCATCCAGTTTTGGTTACCACCCTATAAAAAAGATGTTGAGACTCTAGAAAAAGTGCAGAGATGAGCAACCAGGATGATTAGGGGACTGGAGACTAAAACATATGAAGAACAGTTACAGGAACTGGGCATGGCTAGTCTAGTGAAGAGAAGGACCAGGGGAGACATGAGAGCAATGTTCCAATATTTGAGGGGCTGCCACAGAGGGGGAGGGGGCGCAAGCTATTTTCGAAGGCACCTGAAGGCCAGACAAGGAATAATGGATAGAAACTGGTCAAGGAGAGATTCAACCTGGAAATAAGGAGAAATTTTCTGACAGTGAGAGCAATCAACCCATGGAAGAGAAGTTGCCTTCGGAAGTTGTGGGAGCTTCATCACTGGAGGCTTTCAAGAAGAGACTGGACTGTCATTTGTCAGAAATGGTATAGGGTCTCCTGCTTGGGCAGGGGGTTGGACTAGATGATGTACAAGGTGCCTTCCAACTCTGTTAATCTGATTTGAGGTGAGAATTAGACAACAGATCCTCTTACCTTGCTGTACTGGATGAGCTTCTGGAAGACGTCGGTTCTGGTGCCTACCAGCCCGACTCCCAAAGTATCCAAAATCATCCGTTTGCTCCTCTGAACAACTCGGTCGGTCAGGTGGCTCGGATTCAACCCGTGGATCACATTAGCAAAGTTTCCCGTAATATTCTGGCAAAGAGAAACCAAACCGTGTCAGCCACGTTTCCTCCTCCCCTGCCATTTTCTCCAGACCCCAACCTGCTTGGATTTATCTTCGCAGAAGCAAATCACAGGTTATCCTTGACCTACAACCGTTCATTTAGTGACCAAAGTTACAACAGCACTGAAAAGAGAGACTTATGATGGTTTTTCACACTTAGAACCAGGGGTGAAATGCTCCCGGTTCGGACCAGATCACCTGATCCGGTAGTGATGGAGGCGGGTGATTCGGAGAATCAGCAGCAAAAAATCCCTACCGCCCCCCCCCACCATTGCCCAGCTGAGCCGCACAATCATCAGAGGCTTTTTTTTATTATTTTTAAAAGCATTTTTTCTACAACCTCTTCGGCCGAAAAAATGCTTTTAAAAGTAAAAAAAAAAAAAGCCTTTGATGATCATGCGGCTCAACTGGGATCATCAGAGGCTTTAAAAAAAAAAAGCTTCTGCCAATCAGGCAGCTCAGCTGGGATCGTCAGAGGCTTTTAAAAGCATTTTTTTTACAACCTCTTCAGCCGAAGAGGTTGTAGAAAAAATGGTTTTAAAAGTAAAACAAAAAAAAATTGGCCACCCCTACTCAGTCATATTACCCCACCACCACCAAGCCACGCCCACAGAATCGGTAGTAACAAATTTTACATTTCACCACTGCTTAGGACCATTGCAGCCTCTCCGTGGTTGTGTGATCAAAATTCAGACTCTTGGCAACTGGCATGTACTTATGACGGTTGTGGTGTCCCAGGGTCATGGGAACCCCTTTTGGGACTTTCTGACAAGGAAAGTCAATTGGGAAGCCCAGATTCACTTAACAACCGGGTTACTAATTTAATAACTGCAACAAGTCGCTTAACAGCTGTGGCAAGAAAAGTCATAAAACGGGGCGGGGGACTGCTTAACAACTGTCTCATTTAGCAACACAGAAATGTTGGGCTCAATTGTGGTCGTAGGTCAAGAACTACCTGTAATACCCTGTGCATTTCCTAACCCTGCTGACCAGCTACCCTCATGGAGCAGAAACACAATTTTTATCAGAAAACGAAAAATCCTTTGGTTCCGATAACTTCATTTCCGCAGCCCCCCTGGCTCTATCTGACAACGTAGACCAGTGGGACTGAAGGAAGTGCCAAATTTTGACCCACAACCTGCTCTTGCCCAGTTTTTGCAAGCTGAGGATAGGTGGTCTCTACCTCACCTCGCTTCAAGGACCTGGTAGCCTTGCCAACAACAGCAGAAAAAGCAGAAAAATTTTGGGGGAAAATAAAAAAAATGGCTTAATGAGATTTTAATGCGAAAGATTGAATGGCGACCAGAGACATGCCTGCTCAGTTCCAAACTGGAAAATATCAAAAGAGATTCATGGTATCTTGCATTACACATTATCACAGCGGCGAGATTGGCGTACGCTCAATTTTGGAAAAATCAAAATATCCCAACAGAGGAGACAATTATAAAGAAGATCTTAGAATGTGCGGAAGCAGATAAATTGACCAAAAAACTAAAAGACAGAGACCAAACACAAATATGTCTATCTTGGGAAAAATTTTATAAATGGTTAGAGAAGAGGAAATTATAACCCACACTAGATGAGGAATTGTATATATTGAGAAACTTATATTGTACAAGTAAAGTGAGGTCGGATAGACCTAATTGATGTATAAAGGTATATAAGTTGTTCTGTCTTCTCCGGAACATAATATGGAAACATAGTACCGAATATTAGGTTATTAAGGTACTACATAGAAGTATGCCTTTCTTTTTTCTTCTTCTTCGTTTTGTGTTGTATTGTCTTGTGTGTTATTTATATGATGTGTTGTTTGTTCTTTTTAATGGAAAATGTAAATAAAGATTATTTAAAAAAAAAAAAAACATTGGCCATGGCAACAGCTCACACATACATCCCATAATGTTAACCTTGGGCCTACAGGCGCTGTCCGGAGCAGAGGAAGCTGCTTCCAAGTTCTGGCTCAGCTTAACCAGTCTGTGCTGGTCTCTCAGACCTCAAGGACAATTTCCTCCATCTCTGTTGCTTGACTCTACTCGAAAGAATCCATCTTCAACATGGATTAGGTCTGCTGTCTCCTGTAGACAAAGCCACACATCTCTCCCTGCCTAAGCCCTCTGCCTCCTCCACTTTCAGCCAAAGCATCCATGCCTCCTCCTGGGAACAAGACACATAAAAACCTACCTTGGCCCACATGATGCCACGGAGTGATGTCCTGTGCCTGCAAAGACCACGCTGGAGAGGACTGAACCTCTTCCTTTTATACATGTTCAAGGAGGAGCAAGGGCCTTTCAACATCTCCAATTTTCCCCGCTCTCCATGGCCCATTAGATGCTGCTGCCCGGTATTGCAACAGGCTCTGCGTTGACAGCAAATCACGTGTTGAGTCAAACAAGATGATTTGGGACTTCCAAAAAACTCTTGTGAGTGACGCAGCGGTAGGCCCCACCTATCCCCGGTGGCGTTTGTGTGTTGTGAAAGGACACAGCTGGAGGAGAGTCCCCAAACCTCTTTCACAAGTGAGGCTTCTTGACTAAGGAGACAACGGATATTTACAGGGATTCCCACAGTAGAAGAAACACTGCTACTCTAGGTCTTGTCAGCCTGACACTGATAGATGGCAGAAACCCAGCTACTGCAGACAGTCCTTGATTTACGGCTGCAATTCAGCCCAATGTTTTTTTGTGGCTAAGCGAGATGGTTGTGAAGCGGCTTTCGCCCGCTTGAACGGCCTTGCTTGCCACCGCCGTAAAGTGAATCCCTGCGGTTGTTCAGTTAGTAACACGGTTGTTAAACGGATCTGGCTTTCCCATCGTCTCTGCTGGTCAGAAGGTTGCAAAACAGGTTCTCACTCGAAAAATGCAGTCATCGATCATTCTTGCCTAGGTTTCAAGTCGAGGCAGGACTGACACTCTGATTCTTGGGTATTGGCAGCATGAAATGAACTGGCAGTACTTTTGAACTCTATCCTGCTTCTTGACTTCTCGCATTTGACAAGTGTATACTGCTATAGCCTCTCTTTTTTTTTTTAATTTGATTTATATGCCGCCCTTCTCCAGAGACTCAGGGCGGCTTACAATGTGCTAAGCAATAGCCTTCATCCTTTTGTATATTTATACAAAGTCAGCTTATTGCCCCCACAAACTGGGTCCTCAATTTACCTACCTTAGAAAGGATGGAAGGCTGAGTCAACCTTGAGCCTGGCGAGATTCGAACCTGCAGTAATTGCAGGTTCTTGGCTAGGTTTTGTGCAAATCCAGGAAGCAGGCAAATACAGAAAACTAGCACATATGTGGTAGTCGTTCCCGACTCTAGGGGGCGGTGCTCATCTCCGTTTCAAAGCCGAAGAGCCAGCCCTGTCCGAAGACGTCTCCGTGGTCATGTGGCCAGCATGACTCAACGCCAAAGGCGCACGGAACACTGTTACCTTCCCACCAAAGGTGGTCCCTATTTTTCTACTTGCATTTTTTACATGCTTTCGAACTGCTAGGTTGGCAGAAGCTGGGACAAGTAACAGGAGCTCACCCCATTACGTGGCACTAGGGATTCGAACCGCTGAACTGCCGACCTTTCGATCGACAAGCTCAGCATCTTAGCCACTGAGCCAACTGCATCCCTATTCAGAAATTTACTTTCTGTCAATTATGGTAGCGGAGACATTGTTGTCTCAAGCAGGAGATCCAAAATCTCCCTTGCTCCCAGCTCATAAACCCAACCCAATCCAATGCAATCCAATCCAATCCCATCCCTTATTATGGTCATGAACCAGCACAATTCAGTGTGGAGAATGGGACCCACCTCAAACTTGTCTGTTCTTCTCATTTCCCACAACCCATCCTATTTCTTCTTCTCTTTCCTTTCAGACTGTCTTCTGCGTAAGGCTGCATTTCTCATGCAAACACAAGGTTTCCTGTAAAAGTTTGATCTTGTGAAACTCCATTGAACACGAAAAGGATGACTTTCATCCCTCCAGTTTATCCGTTTCACTTTCAGGTTGCATAAGGTTATGCCACCCCAACTTCTCCTTTTTATGCCCTCCAAAATAAATGGCTCACAGGCCAGAAATCCCATTGCAAGATAGGAATCTCACCCTTTCATCTACAAAAAGAAAACCTGAAACCTTCCCTGAAATGAAATGTCAGGGTTGTTAGGAACCGTGTGTGTGTGTGTGTGTGTGTGTGTGTGTGTGTGTGTGTGTGTGTGTGTCTGTGTGAATCTCTCTCCTTAGACATCTAGGATCCAGATTAACCCACATTTTAAACAGAACTCCTGAGAGATAAGAGGGTTTTCTAAGCATAAGAAATTCTGGTTTCACTCATTGAAAAGGGACGTGTCAGCTTTTGTTTTTGTTTTTGTTTTTTTTTAATTTGATTTATATGCCGCCCTTCTCCGGAGACTCAGGGCGGCTTACAGGGAGTTAAGCAATAGCCTTCATACTTTTGTATATTTATACAAAGTCAGCTTTTTGCCCCCACGAACTGGGTCCTCAATTTACCTACCTTAGAAAGGATGGAAGGCTGAGTCAACCTTGAGCCTGGTGAGATTTGAACTTACAGTAATTGCAGACAGCTGGTGTTAATCACAATGCTATCAGTCTGCTGAGCCACCAGGCCCAGCAGACCTGAGCAGTGAGACCTTCACAGTTCGAATTTTGTGAATATGTCTTATTTTTACATACAAATGAACCAGAAGCAGAGGGGCCTACTAACTCTCCTCCCAAGTTGGGCTGCAAATCTACTGGAGTCACAAACTTAAGATCAGATGACAACCTGGGCTCACCTTGGATGCTAAAAGGTAAAGGTAAAGGTTCCCCTCACACATATGTGCTAGTCGTTCCCGACTCTAGGGGGCGGTGCTCATCTCCATTTCAAAGCCGAAGAGCCAGCGCTGTCCGAAGACGTCTCTGTGGTCAGATGGCCGGCATGACTAAATGCCAAAGGCACACGGAATGCTGTTACCTTCCCACCAAAGGTGGTCCCTATTTTTCTACTTGCATTTTTTACGTGCTTTCAAACTGCTAGGTTGGAAGAAACTGGGACAAGTAATGGGAGCTCACCCCATTTCGCAGCACTGGGGATTCGAACCACTGAACTGCCGACCTTTCGATCGAAAGGCTCAGTGTCTTAGCCACTGAGCTACCATTGTTACCATTTCCTTAAAATGTTATCCCTGTAGTCAACATGGAGGAGGAGGAGGAGGAGGAGCGGGGGGAGGAGGAAAAAAAAGGGAAGGAGGAGGAGGAGAAGGTCGAGGAAGAGGGGGGGAGAGAAGTATGCAATTTGATTTTTCATGTAAGAAACATTCCTATTTATTTCAACCACTGGTCCAACAGGATGAAATCCCCACAGCAAGCAACATCAAGCGACATCAAGTGAGGTAGACTAATACCACACTATAAAATCTTAGTAAGACCACACCTAGAGTACTACATCCAGTTTTGGTTACCACACTATAAAAAAGATGTTGAGACTCTAGAAAAAGTGCAGAGAAGAGCAACCAGGATGATTAGGGGACTGGAGAGTAAAACATAGGACAAGTGGTTGCAGGAACTGGGCATGGCTAGTCTAGTGAAGAGAAGAACCAGGGGAGACATCATAGAAGTGTTCCAATATTTGAGGGGCTGCCACAGAGAGGAGGGGGTCAACCTATTTTCCAAAGCACCTGAAGGCCAGACAAGGAATAATGGATGCAAACTGACCAAGAAGAGATTCAACCTAGAAATGAGGAGGAACTTTCTGACAGTGAGAACAATCAACCAATGGAACAGAAGTTGCCTTCGGAAGTTGTGGGAGCTTCATCACTTGAGAATTTCAAGAAAAGATTGGACTGCCATTTGTCAGAAATGGTGCAGGGTCTCCTGCTTGGGCTGGGGGTTGGACTAGATCACCGGTTAATCTGTTAATTTTCTAAATTTGCAGGTCCTCCCATTAGTTTTCCTTGTTTCTCAAGGTTCAGATTCAAAAGAGTCTGGCTCTCATAGGATCATTCTACAGGCTGGATGGCATATTTTGTGACATCCGCAGAGTCTTCTATGCACATTAAATCTAGACTTGAACGAGCAGCTTTCTGTGCCACTTAGTGGGAATTAGGACCATGAGTTCCCCTACTAACCATGGCTCTTCAGGATCTCAAAGAAGGGTTTTCCCACCCAGCCAGGCAGCCGAGTCCCAGACTTGAGGGTCTGGTCACTATAGAGCTGCTTTGTTGAAGGAAGAGAATATTGCTGGGGAGAGAACTTGGTGAAGGTTTAAACAGATAATATATCTTGAGACATCTAAAGCCCCATAACAGGATGACGGAGGCTAAAGATAGTCATTCACTTTCGATATTATAGCAGAAGCATTTAAAGGAATTTGTGGGCTACGCTTTGCAGAAGAAGAAGCAGCCTCAGGAACAGGTTTTTTTTGCTGTCCTTAGCAGAACTGAAATACAGCAGATTAATAACACGTGGCAGAAACATCTACTTCAAGCCCATCCATTGAGAGCGGCTGGTCCAAAGGCCGAGTCGCCTCCGGCTTCACCATTCAGAAATAGGACATGGGGAGGCCGGGCCGAGAGCCCCTCTTCTGGTTTCTAACTTGTGCACCTGGGTTAGTGTTGTGGCTCCATTGCCTGAGCCTGGGCTATTGACAGATGCAGACTCTGAGAGTGAGGGAGAGGAGTTGGCAAGGCCTCCCTCTCCAGGACCCTCCTCTCTGGCAATGCCTCCGGAGGACACCGAAGGCCAAACGATAGGCTCAGAGCCAAGCACGTCCCCGCAGCCACAGGTGGACAGCGATGAAGAAGATAAGTGCTGGCTGGACCCGCGACAGAGGCGCAGGGAGAAGCATGTACAGCAGAGGGGAAGGCGTGCCAGAGATTAGCTGAGTCACTGGACCACACCCTACAGGGTATAAATGTGGGTGTGGTGGCCGGTTCAGTTTATGACAAGCAAAAACTGGAAATACTCCATGATCTCTGCGTTACTGGACTTTGCCTGCTTTATCGGACTGCATTTGGATTAATCCTTGTATTGTTGACACTCTGCCTGTTTTATCGGAATGCTGGCAGTCTAATCTTTGTTTTGTGTGAGTAAAGTCTGAATTGGCAGCTAGCCACTGGGTTGCTGCCAGCTTTATTTTCAAAGAGTTTATCGTGTGGCTTATTAACTCTGGGCCATCTGTGGGGGTGCGTGTGGGGTACGGGGACAGAACAGTTGCAGCCTCCCAGGTTCATCATACTTGCAAACAATAAATATGGTGTAGGGTCTCCTGCTTGGGCAGCGGAGTTGGACTAGATGACCTACAAGGTCCCTTCCAACTCTGTTCATCTGTTAAAAACAGATCCTGGTTTGCCTAAATTAAAATCCATAACAAATTCAGATCAATCGCGGCATCCCCGGAACATTTCCTCACCTGCCTCCTCGCCTGTCCCTGGAAAGTCCCCCTCCCATATTTTCCTAGCAGGGTCCAGCCAGGCACCTGCGCTGCCCACGGAAGGGTCTCCTCCCCAGTTCGTTCCTGGGTGGGCTTGAGGGTGAAAGAGATAGAGAGAATGAGAGAAAGAGAAAGAATGGGAGAGAGAATGGAGGATAGAGAGAATGAGAGAATGAAAGAGAGAGAGAATGAAGAGAATCTGAACGAGAATGAGAAAGAGAATGAAAGAGAGAGAGAGACAATGAAATAGAGAAAGAATGGAGAATGAGAAAGAATGAAAGAGAGAAAGAATGAGAGAATGAAAGAGATAGAGAATGGAAATCTGAAAGGGAGAGAATGAGAAAGAGAGAGAGAATGAAAGAGAGAGAGAATAAAATAGAGAAAGAATGGAGAATGAGAAAGAATGAAAGAGAAAATGAGGACCCAGTTTGTGGGGGCAATAAGCTGATTTTGTATAAATATACAAAAGTATGAAGGCTATTGCTTAACACACTGTAAGCTGCCCTGAGTCTCCGGAGAAGGGCGGCATATAAATCAAATTAAAAAAAAAAAGAATGGAGAATGAGAAAGAATGAAAGAGAAAGAATGAGAGAATGAAAGAGATAGAGAGAATGAGAGAGAAAGAATGAAAGAGACAGAATGAGATGAGAGAAAGAATGAAACGGAGAGTGAGAAGAGAGAGAATGAGAGCGAGCGAATGAGTGAGAGAGGATGAAAGAGAAAATGAGAGAAAATGAAAGAGAGAGAATAAAGGGAGCATGAGAGTCTGAAAGAGAGAAAGAGAGTGAGAGAGAATGAAAGAAACAGAGAAAATAAATGGAGAAAGAGAGAGAGAGAGAGGCATATCCTTAGTTCTCACTTCCAATTAATAGAGGAGGCCGACCTGCCCATTTATAGGTAGTACATTAAACAATCATCCTTAGTTGTACTTTGGATCTCTGAATGGCCCCCAAATCTGTTTCTATCATCCCTCCTTTCATTCATGTCATCCACATTGTGGGATTTTTTTCACGTATTGTTGTTTACCTTCTGGATACCATAACCGTTATTACCTGAACTCAAGAGATACACCGACCATAATCCTCCTTCATCCGGGGCTGTACTTGTCAAATACACCAATAACTAGAGACTGACCCCGATTGTGAAACCTAGATTCGTGTGGAAAGAATGATGTTGGTGCTCTGTTTGTGTGCTTGGGATTTGGTAAAAGGAAAAGAGCAGAGAATTGGTCTGTTTCTTGCAGGCTTTTCACCAGCAGAGGGCAGCAGCTACCTGCAGTTAACAAACACTGATTAATTTGGGAGCAAAGCCAGACAGGCCCTGGTTAATTCTCCCTTGGGGGATGGCCTGGGAACCCCAGGACTGGAGACTTGTCTCCTAGAAGAGAGCAATGGCCAATGGTTCAGCAGCCCTTCCTTGTTTCTACTATGAAGGGCAGCATGCTGTGATCTCCAGCAACTGAAGTCAACTCAAAGGTCTCTTAGCTTTTCTGATGGTGCTAGTTTATTCCAACTTCCTTTGACACCATCCTCCATCAAAAGACTGCAAGAGATGCTGTCATGATCTCAGGACAGAAGGATGTTCAGTGGTGGTTTGCTAGGTGCTGGGATCCCTGTAGCCAGGTGCCTTGGCTGCTTCGGCTTTCCATGTTCAAAAGAATCTGAGGAGCCCCCAGTTCCTTCCTGTCCTGGAGCTGCATCATTCTAGCTTGAGGCTCTGTGGTCACCGAACTTCTGCTCTTATCTCTTTTTCCTGGGGTGGGCTTTCTTTTCTTCTTCTTTCTTTCTTTCTTTCTTTCTTTCTTTCTTTCTTTCTTTCTTTCCTTCCTTCCTTCCTTCCTTCCTTTCTTTTTCTTTCCTTCCTTCCTTCCTTCCTTCCTTCCTTCCTTCCTTCCTTCCTTCCTTCCTTCCTTCCTTTCTTTCTTTCTTTCTTTCTTTCTTTCCTTCCTTCCTTCCTTCCTTCCTTCCTTCCTTCCTTCCTTCCTTCCTTTCTTTTTCTTTCTTTCTTTCTTTCTTTCTCTCTCTTCCTTCCTCCCTCCCTCCCTCCCTCTTTTTCTTTCTTTCTTTCTTTTCCTTCCTTCTTTCTCTTTCTTTCTCTCTTTCTCTCTTTTTTTAAATTTATTTTTATATGCCGCCCTTCTCCGGAGACTCAGGGCGGCTTACAATGCGTTAAGCAATAGCCTTCATACTTTAGTATGTTTTATACAAAGTCAGCATATTGCCCCCACAAACCGGGTCCTCATTTTACCCACCTTAGAAAGGATGGAAGGCTGAGTTGACCTTGAGCCTGGTGAGAATTGAACTCGCAGTAATTGCAGGCAGCTGGCTGTTAAATGCTGCCTTAGTAGGAGGCATTAGCCTCCTACGCCACTCAGGGTCTTTCTTTCTCTCTCTCTTTCTCTTTCTTTTTCTTTCTCTCTCTTTTCTTTCTCTCTTCTTTCTCTCTCTCTCTTTCTCTCTTTCTCTCTTTCTCTCTCTCTCTCTCTCTCTCTCTCTCTCTCTCTCTCCCTCCCTTCCTTCCTTCCTTTCTTTCTCGATATTTCCTTACATGCATCCTTTAGTTAACCTGCCTGAGAGGTCTAGCTGCAGAGGTCCAAGATAAGAAGCTCAAGGAATACAAGTTCGTGTAAGAGATGACCAAGGGAGGGGTCAAACATGTCATCAGTCTCGAGCCCCTTCGCACCCACCAGAGACCTAAGTCCAGCCCACCTTGAATTCCGTTGAGTCTTATCTATCACCGATTTGCTTTGAACATTAATAGTTCCAATCCTTGTAGAAGGTGCATTAAACCTGTATTTGTTCAAACCTCCTTGGCTGCTGATTTCTTGACAGTTACCTCCACTCCAAAAAAGCATGTAGGGAAATTCCTTTCTTGAAGAGGGGGTTGATTCCACTGCTGTTTGCTTGTTCTTTTCAACTGCAGCCATTTTAATTGTTTTAAACAGATATTAGCCTTTAATCAGTTGTATGGCTTTCTGAGGCATTAGCAATTTCACTCACCCAGTCCAAATATGGAAAAACTGAACTATTATCTAAGCAGGCAACCCCTCCTCCCATTTATGGCAGTTACTGACAAAGAGGAGGGTGTAGCTTTAAACTCTCCCCTCCTTCCCCTCCTTCTTACCAGGACACAGCTGCATTTCTCCTTTATTTTACCTGCATTCAGGCTATAATACAGCAAGCCACCTGTATCTGTAGTAGAGAAAGCTGTGAGTTTTTGCAGCTTCACCCAGAATATTGCGACCTTCTCCCCCCCCCCAACTCTAGCAGACCCAGGAAGTTAATAAAGGAGAATATTTGTAGCTCAGGATTGACATGAGGGGGGTCCTTGGTGCTCTCTGAGCTTGGTTGTTTTCTTGCAGATGTTTCATTACCTAAACTAGGTAGCATCATCAGTGCTAGTGATGACTAACACTGAAGATGTTACCTAGTTTGGGTACTGAAACAGCCACGATGGCGCAGTGGTTAGAGTGCAGTACTGCAGGCTACTTTCAAGTTGTTCCAAGTTTCCATCTGGAGATCTGCAACAAAGGAATCTTTCCCCTACATCTGTTCCCTCAAAGGCAACCCACACCTTTCTAAAGGGAGAATGGGGATGTGGCTTAATGATGCTGGAACTGTTGGCTAGAAATACTGTACCATGAGCCTCGGTGGCGCAGTGGTTAGAGTGCAGTACTGCAGGCTACTTCTGCTGACTGCCGGCTGCCTGCAATTTGGCAGTTCAAATCTCACCAGGCTCAAGGTTGACTCAGCCTTCCATCCTTTGTAAAATGACGACCCAGTTTGTTGGGGACAATATGCTATTCCGTAAACCGCTTAGAGAGGGCTGTAAAGCACTGTAAAGCGGTATATAAGTCTAAGGGCTATTGCTATCTGCATGGAAACAAGCAAGCTCAGAGAGCACCAAGTACCCCTCAGAGCCAGGACGATACGATATAGAATTCCATTCAGACCCCTCCGGTCATTTGGACAATGAAAGCATACTGTGATGTTGCTGGATAGAGAGCTCCCACTTCTGAAATTTTGAGCGTGTGATTGGAGGTGGCTCAGAAGGAGACGGTCTCCCCTTCTGCATCCCTGAGGCAGCGGTAGTCTAGTGGGTGGCACCTGCCTGGCTGAGGCTCACAGGAGCTGGACTTGGCTCAGGGCAAAGCCACTCAGCCTCCTTGGGGTTCTTCTGGCTCAGGTTTTGAGGTGGGTTTGCCTGAGAGCCTCAGGTACCCTTGCTGCTGTAAGGACTTCTGCCCCACATGGATAGCCTCTATCGAAAAGAAGGACTAGGGTTGACATTTATTAATTCGATTTATATATGCCGCCCTTCTCCGGAGACTCAGGGCGGCTTACAATGCATTAAGCAATACATACTTTTGTATATACCTGCTTAGTAGGGCTTTTTGGCCCCCCCTAAGTGGTGTTCTATTTTATACAAAGTCAGCTTATTGCCCCCACAAACTGGGTCCTCATTTTAGCTACCTCGAAAGGATGGAAGGCTGAGTCAACCTTGAGCCTAGTGAGAATTGAACTCGCAGTAATTTCAGGCAGCTGACAGCTAAGTACTACTTTAACAGCAGTAGTTTAGTCCACTGCGCCACCCAGGCTCTATATATCATATCACCCAGACATGATAGCAGTGTTCTAATATCTAGTCCTGGTGGCAGAGTGGTTAGAATGCAGCATTGCAGGCTAATTCTGCCCTCCCTGCCAGTAGTTCGATCCTGACTGGCTCAAGGTTGACTCAGTCTTCCATCCTTCCGAGTTCAGTAAAATGAGGACCCAGATTGTTGGGGGCAATGTGGTGACTCCGTAAACAGCTTAGGGAGGGTCTGTAAAGCACTGTGAAGCGGTATATAAGTTTAAGCGCTATTGCTAAGTGCTATCGAAGGGGTTGCCCCAAAGAAGCAGGAGTCAACCTATTCTCCAAAGCACCTGAAGGCAGAACGAGAAGCAACAGATGGAAACTAATCAAGGAGAGAAGCAACCTAGAACTAAGGAGAAATTTCCTGACAGTGAGAACAATTAACCAGTGAAACAACTTGCCTCCAGAGGTTGTGAATGCTCCAACCCTGGAAGTTTTTAAGAAGAGATTGGACAACCATTTGTCTGAAATGGTATAGGGTTTCCTGCCTGAGCAGGGGGTTGGACTAGAAGACCTCCGAGGTCCCTTCCAACTCTATTATTCTATATTCTACTTTCGCCTGACCAGCCACCTTTTAAGTAAGTTTATAAAAATGTTGTGGGAAAACCACCCCTTTTCTTGCAAAGGCAACTGAATGGTGATAATTCGTTCGGGCACATCTTTTTGCAATTCATAAAATTTATCGCCCTATCCGCTGGCTCTTAGGAACCTTATAAAATCTGGTCCATTCAGAGCATTGGTACTGTCCGTACTATTACCACCACTATTACCTATTGCATGAGGGTTTATGCTATAAACACAATAAGGATCTGGGGGGTACTGGAGGAAGGTGCAGAGAGTCTGGATGGCAAACTTTCCGGAATCTAGAAATGGAAAAATAGCTTCTGGAATTAGGGGAAGGGTCAGCAAAGGGGGTAGACAAAGCAGAATAACAAAATAACAGAGTTGGAAGGGACCTTGGAGGTCTTCTAGTCCAACCCTCCACTCAAGTGAGAAACACTGCAACAATTCAGACAAATCATTGTCCAATCTCTTCTTAAAAGCCTCCAATGTTGCAGCACCCACAATTTAACAAGTTAACAGAGTTGGAAGGGACCTTGTAGGTCATCTAGTCCAACCCCCCCCCCCCCGCCCAAGCAGGAAACCCTACACCATTTAAGACAAATGGCAGTCCAATCTCTTCTTGAAAGCCTCCAGTGATGAAGCTCCCACAACTTCCGAAGGCAACTTCTCTTCCATGGGTTGATTGCTCTCACTGTCAGAAAATGTCTCCTTATTTCCAACTTGAATCTCTCCTTGATCAGTTTCCATCCATTATTATCTGGCCTTCAGGTGCTTTGGAAAATAGCTTGACTCCTTCCTTTCTGTGGCAGCCCCTCAAATATTGGAACACTTCTATGATGTCTCCCCTGGTTCTTCTCTTCACTAGACTAGCCATGCCCAGTTCCTGCAACCACTTGTCGTATGTTTTACTCTCCAGTCCCCTAATCATCCTGGTTGCTCTTCTCTGCACTCTTTCTTAGAGTCTCAACATCTTTTTTATAGTGTGGTAACCAAAACTGGATGTAGTACTCTAGGTGTGGTCTTACTAAGATTTTATAGAGTGGTATTAGTCTACCACACTTGATGTTGCTTGATGTTGCTTGCTGTGGGGATTTCATCCTGTTGGACCAGTGGTTGAAATAAATAGGAATGTTTCTTACATGAAAAATCAAATTGCATACTTCTCTCTCCCCCTCTTCCTCGACCTCCTCCTCCTCCTCCTCCTTCCCTTTTTTTTCCTCCTCCTCCTCCTCCTCCTCCTCCATCTTTCTGGAGGCAAGTCGTTCCACTGGTCGGAGCATCACCAGAGAAACCTCAAGGACCGAACACGGACACGTTGTGGTGTGAATCGGTTTAGAAAGTAAAAGCGAAGCGCCGACTCTACTCTTATTCTAGGAATGGAGAGGAAGGAGGGAGGAATGGGAGGGAGAGTGGGGGCGGAGGAAGCGCTCCCGGGAACCAGGAGCGGAGACCCCGATTTTCTCCGCTGTCTGGCAGTCCGTCACCCCGCGGGGAGTGGATCTTTCCCACCCTCTTTCGCTCCACGTTCCCACGCGACGGCCCCGGCCAATATCCGCCTCTGCCAACCCAACCAAGCCAGGCTTCTCCCCAGGAGGGTCGCGGCAGTCCACGGGAGACACGCGGGGCAGGACGCCACCGCAGCCCGCGCTCCTCCCGGGTCTCGCGTGGGAGTCACGGGGGGGGGGTCCGGAAAGCGGCTGCAGCGTCCTTGTGCAAGCGCCGCTGCCCGGCATCCTCCAAAGCAGAGGCGCGCGGCCAGGGTGGGCGCTCGGGCGTGGCGACCGCGGTTCCGCGCAAGAGAAGAGGCAGCGCGCAGGGAAGAGCCCGAGCGACGTCAGCCTCCGGCCGCCTCCGGCTCCTCCGTTCGCTCCTCCCGCCGGTGGCAGCGCGGCGGAGCTACATAAAGCCAAGCCCCCGCCGCCCGTGCTTTGGCTCGCCGGCAGTGCCCGGAGGCCGCAGCCCAGCGGAGCCACGCGCAAAAATTAAAAAAGAACGCAGAGCCGTCGGGGTCGCGGAACAGCAGCTCGTTTCAAAGCGGACGGTCGCAGAGCTCGGGGAGCCTCCTCGCCCGGGACCACCGGCATGGCTTTAGCCGACAGCGCCCGGGGGCTCCCCAACGGCGGAGGAGGAGGCGGCGGGGGAGCCCGGAGCGGCGTCCCTCGAGCTCCAACGGCCTCTGAGCTGGCCTCGTCCCCGTCGTCGGGTCCCATCCCGGAGATCGTGGAGCTGAACGTGGGCGGACAGGTGTACGTGACCCGGAGAGGGACGGTGCTGTCGGTTCGCGGCTCCCTGCTGTGGCGCCTCTTCTCGCAGCAAGAAGCCACCGACCTGCCCCGCGACGCCAAAGGCCGCTTCTTTCTGGATCGCGACGGCTTCCTCTTCCGTTACATCCTGGACTACCTGCGCGATCAGGAGCTGGTCCTGCCGGAGGGTTTCCCGGAGCGCAACCGTCTGCGCCGCGAAGCCGAATACTTCCAGCTGCCCGAGCTGGTGCGCCGTCTGGCGGCCTCGGGATCCTCTCCGGCCCTGCCGTCTTCTCGCTTCGCCGGGATGCTGCGCGACTCTTCGGTGTGCGGGGACGACCCGTCGGGAGGGCTGGGCTACTTAGAAGCGGACTTCACCGAGACCCCGGCCTCGGCTGCCTCGCCAACTTCGGGCCGGAGCCCGTCGGGGCCGCCGCCGATGTTGGCGACTTCTCTCTCTCTGGATGCCGGCGGGGGCGTCGCGGGCGGGCGCCGCTCGGGGTACATCACCATCGGTTACCGGGGCTCCTACACCATCGGTCGGGACGCGCAAGCCGATGCCAAGTTCCGTCGGGTGGCGCGCATCACGGTCTGCGGCAAGACGGCGCTGGCTAAAGAAGTCTTCGGGGAGACGTTGAACGAGAGCCGAGACCCGGACCGGCCCCCCGAGCGTTACACCGCCCGCTACTACCTCAAGTTCAACTTCTTGGAGCAGGCCTTCGACCGGCTGAGCGAGGCCGGCTTCCGCATGGCCGCCTGCTCCTCCACCGGGACCTGCGCCTTCGGGCCCGAGCAAGGCGGCCCCGCCGAAGACAAGATCTGGACCAGCTACACCGAGTACGTCTTCTGCCGCGAGTGAGCCCGCCCGATGCCCGTCCCCGGACGGTGGGGAGGGGGTGGAGGGGAGAGAAGAGGGCCGTCGGCGGGGCTGTTGCGGGAGAGACAGGTCCGGTCCTCGCCGGAGAACCCCGCTTTGCCCTTTCCCACCGGCGCCCCCCTCCCTCCTTCTCTTGTCGGTGCCCTCCCCGTCCAGCAAAGCGGCTCTTTCAGGCGGCCTTTGGACCAGAACTGCGGACCTCCATCAGCGGGTCCTTGGGTCAAAGTGGTGCCCCCTGCCCCAGTTTAAAGCAGCCCCCTCCGAACAAGATTCCGTCCCCCGTGGCGAGGGGAGCCCACCCCCCCCCCCCCTCTGTTCCCAGACGGGGCCCGCTGCTCCTGGGGAGGCTGGCGGGCGATGGAGACTTTAAGCTGGCCTCCTCTGCTCAACGTTGCCCGAGCTCGGTTGCTGGCTTCCCCTCTTGACTCAGAGGCCGACGGCTTTGCTGCTGCTGCACCCAGCTGGTCCTCGAAAAAATCCGCTACCCCCGGTTGCTTCTTAGCTTTGGGCCCTGGAGAACGAGAAAGCCAGCCAGCGAGCGGAGTGGGGGACTCCGTTCCACCGGCATCCGAGCGCCTTGGCATCTTGAAGCAGCATCTCCCGTCGGACGCCGCTTGGGAACTCGGAGAGTGGCCCAGCTCTTCTCCCTTCCTCGGTAACCAGAAGGGGAGCTTTGCGCACTGGATCTGCAGACTGGGGGGGGGGGGGCTGAGGTGGGGTGGGGGCGCGGGGTCCCCGATCCGGGCTGGAAAAAGCAGACCTCCGTTGGAGCTATCGCGTCCCCCCTTCCTCCACGCAGGATTCCAAGGATTGAACTCCCAGGCCTGCAGCCCGTTCCTGTTAGGGTTTTGAAAGAACCTGCGGATGGGTCGTCGAGGGAAGTGGGGGGGGCAGGTTGCTGAAATGGGGTGCTTTCAGAGCGAGGCTGGGGGGGGGGGTCGCCTCCCCAAAGGCATCCGGGACACGAGGCTGAAATCCCCCCTCCCCTCCTCATCCTCTTCCTCAGTGTAGAAATAGGACTCTGTGCGTGCTTGAGGAGCTGGCTGATGGTGCTACATCTAAAGAACCCCCCCCCCCAAAAAGTATTTTTTTCCCCAGATCAGGATGCAGAATTTTAACTAAAGGCAAGCACAACAGCAGGACACCTCCCTCCCTCCTTCCCTCCCTCCCTCCTCCTTTGATTTCATCTTTTTGGCATTTAAGCACCAAGGCCACCGGTTTAAATCAGATCTTTCTTGCCTGATTCCCAGATAGGGGATGTGCTGCAATTTAATCTCCTAGTAGTCCTTCAAAATTAGGTTTAACACATAACAGTGTTTTGATTCCTGCATTGGAGTTAACAGACTCGGATGAGTTATTCTAACCAAAGAATTCTCCCGTGTTTTATTTTTTTTTCCCCCTTCCCTTTTGCTTGAGGTTAATGCTTTTTTATTTTTTAAGAGGGTGAGATGATTTTAATCCAGGGTTTGCCTATTAGAGATTTTTTTTTTTTTTTAAAAAGGATCCTCGGGTTTTAGTCTACGTGCATAAAAAGAAAAAGGAAAAATAATTGAGATTCAAGTAGGTCTCATTCATTCCTGATATTTTTGTTTCTTAAGGAACCAGAAATGCTGGCTTAACTGGCTTGCTTACTAAACCAGAATCTTCATAAAAACCTCGATTCCTGGTTTGTTTGCAATAGCAAGCCTGTTTTGTTTCTCTTTCTAGTTCAGGAAGAGACCGGAGGACTCTTATTTGCTGGACCACATAATCCTTTAGAGTGCATCTCCCTTCATGAGTGGGAGCCTGCTTAGTGATTTTAAAAAAAACCCGAAACTTTTAGGAGTCAGGCTGAACGAAAGCTGCTTTTCAAACAACAACTGGATTTTCTTGGGGGGGTGTTCCCTTGAAAATGTCTTGCTTCTCATCCGAGAAGTTCTGAACTGAAGAAGCTTCTTGGATGAGAAGCGAAATGTTTTCAAGGGAAAAAACAAACAAACCCAAGTCAGTCTAGTTGCCTTTTGCGGGGGAAAAAAACAAAACACCTTTGGGACAAACATGACCTGAAGGATTGAGAATCTCCATAGACAAATTCTAGCTGAAGTTTTATTTAAAAAAAAAACCCAGTCACATTTACCCAAATGCTGAAACATTTGAGTCTGGTAGCTTTATTTAGTGGGAACTGTCTGTAAATTGGGAATTGGGGTTATTTTTTGGAAGGCAGCAAGGGAGAGTGAGTGAGTATGGTGTAGGGTCTCCTGCTTGAGTGGGGTGGAATGGGGGGTTGGACTAGATGATCTATAAGGTCCCTTCCAACTCTGTGAATCTGGAGAGAGAGAGAGAGAGAGAGAGAGAGAGGGAGGGAGGGAGGGAGGGAGGGAGGGAGGGAGGGAGAGAGAGAGAGAGAGGGAGAGAGGAGACGATTTTTTTAAAAGGACAAGCAATAAGCTACTGCATCGTGGAGAGCTTCCAGAAAAGAGATCTATCCCTCTTACTCTAAGCCTTACTCTAAAACCATCCCATTTGTGCATATTTCAGCTCTGTTGCAATGGAGAAGATATTGGTTGAAATTCAATGTTAAGACGTCATCCCCAAAAGCCGGTTGCAAGACTTTTCTAATACATGTGGAGTATTTCTCTCTCTGAACTATATTTTCTAAATTTTTGTAAACAATCCAGATTTCAGTAAGTGCTTAAATTAGTTCTAAGCTTTCTTTTTTTTTCCTGTTTTGTTTTGTTTTTAAATAAATCTTGTACTGTAGCTTATTAAGTCTGTCCCGGTTGTCATGAACGGAGGTGTTTTGAACTGAATTTTGTGACTCGGTGTGTGTACATAAAGTGTATAAACATTTTACACGAATCATTTAGTTTTTTATTCATTTATTAGTGCTATATCTAAAAAAAACTTTCATATGCTGTAAACTGTACCTGGGCATAATGCTTTAATATGAAACTGTGTTCCTGTATCGATTTATATGGGGAAGACTTCAGTATGAATATAAATGGAATTATGAAAATATTGTCTGTCTACAATTATTTGCTTGAAGTTGAATCAACAGCTAAATTCGTTGTGAAGCTAAAACGCATCCCTTCGTTTTGCAAAATGCCTACAGGAAGACACTTGCATTTTGATCAATGAATATGTGTTTGCTAGCAGACTAATTCTAAAGCTCCTATTATTATTTTTTTAAATAAAACAGATATAATAAAATAACCGGAGGTTTCTAATGGTTGTGCTCTGGGTAATGAACACTGCATGAGCTAAATACTTAGCAACAGTGTTTGAGGTCCCTCAGACCATCTGGAGAACATAGAGGCTATGAGAAGACTTAAGAAGAAGCGATTTGGACAATGTGAAAAACCAGCTACTCATTAAAGCAGCCGGTTAAGCCTTCCAACATGTTATCCATCGATTGCCCCAACTACTTCCTCTGAGAGTCTTTATAGATTCTCAGTCATCCATGTTGTCCCAAAGGTGCTTTTTTCAAGAGACAACTGGACTATCTTGTTTTTTCTTTTGAAGACGGTTCCCTTCTCATCCAAGAAGCTTCTTCAGCTCTGACAGGATAGTGGGGAATGGAAGGATTTATACTCCTTGCAGACAGCTGGTCATTTGCATCCTTTTAGAGGGTCATTGAAGCCCTTGGAGGTTTATCTGTGTCCTCAGGGTCACCTGAGTAGTGCTCCTGGTTTCTGTGGTCCGCATTTTTTTTCCCTCTGGAGATCCATTCCTACTCCCACACCATTCAAAGGGAGTTCGTCCCAAATTGTATAGTTAAAAATCTGTAGAGATTCTCTGTCATCCAGGTCATGGTTGTCCCAAAGGTGCTTTTTCAGGAGGCAACTGGACTTTCCTGTGTTTTCTTTTGAAGACCTTTCGCTTCTCATCCAAGAAGCTTCTTCAGCTCTGACAGGATAGTGGGGAATGGAAGGATTTATATTCCTTGCAGTCAGTTGGCCCTTTGCATCCTTTTAGAAGGTTGTTGAGGCCACTTGGAGGTTTATCTGTGTCCTCAGGGTCACCTGAATAGTGCAAATGGTTCCTTTAGTCTGCAATTTCTTTCTTTGGAAATCCATTCCTACTTCCACCCCATTCAAAGGGTGTTTATCCCAAATTGCAAAGCTAAAAGTCTGTACAGTTTCTCAGTCATCGAGGTCATGGTTGTCCCAAAGGTGCTTTTTCAGGAGGCAACAGGACTATCTTGTTTTTTCCTTTGAAGATGTTTTGCTTCTCATCCAAGAAGCTTCTTCAGCTCTTGACAGGACAGTGGGGAATGGAAAGATTTATACTCCTTGCAGACAGCTGGTCATTGGCATCCTTTTAGAGCCGTGATGGAGAACCTATGGCACGCCTGCTAGAGGTGGCATGCAGCACCCTCTCTGATGGCACACAAGCTGTCACCCTAGTTCAGCTCCACCACACATGCATGTCCCGCTAGCCAGCTGGTCTTCAGGTCTCTGCCACGCATGCGGGTGGGCATGTGGGGGGGGCTGGGCATGCACGCATGGGGGGCAGGGCTGGGCAGGTGTAAGGGGGTATGTGCATGCATAGGGTGCACACACATTGCATTTTGGGGGTTCGCATGTGCATGCATGCGCTTTGGGCATTCAGTCCGGAAAGGGTTAGCCGTCACTGTTTTAGAGGGTCGTTGAAGCACTTGGAGGTTCCTCGGAGAGCAGCTGTGGCCAACGTTTAGGGTTGAGGATGTTCGTGCCCTGGGCATCTTGAGTGACTTCTGTAGCTGCTTCCTGATTTTCAGTGGTGAAGATTTGATTGCTTCAGGATCTTTTGAACCGTTTCTTTCAGATTTCTCCTTAGGGCCTCTCTTGATGCAGAATTTTCACGATTCCCTCTAAATATAGTTCCGTTTCAGTATGTTCTAGTGATCCAAACACACCTGTTGGAAGGCCCTAGTTGCCTGCCCACTCCTGGGAGGGTTTTAAGGCACAACCAGGGGTGAGTTCTAAATTTTTTTACTACCGGTTCTGTGGGCATGGCTTATTTTGTGGGCGTGGCTTGATGATCATGTGACAATTATTTAGGATTTAGCAGAGGTACTAGTCTACCAGGCTTTTAACTGCTTGCAGAGCTGTACCGATCTACCTATTTATTTTTTGCAGGCACTGATCTACTCATGTATTTTTGCAAGCATTGGTCTCCCCATTTTTTTTTTTTTATTTGATTTATATGCCGCCCTTCTCCGGAGACTCAGGGTGGCTTACAATGCGTTAAGCAATAACCTTCATACTTTTGTATATTTTATACAAAGTCAGCTTATTGCCCCCACAAACTGGGTCCTCAATTTACCTACCTTAGAAAGGATGGAAGGCTGAGTCAACCTTGAGCCTGGGGAGATTCGAACATGCAGTAATTGCAGGCAGCTGGATGTTAATAACAGGCTATTAGTCTGCTGCGCCACCAGGCTCATTTATTTTTGCAAGCATTGGTCTACCCATTTATTTTTGCAGGCACTGATCTACTCATGTATTTTTGCAGGCACTGATCTACTCATGTATTTTTGCAGGCACTGATCTACTCATGTATTTTTGCAGGCACCGGTCTACTCATTTGTTTTCTTTTAACACTGATCAGCTGTAGGACGGCCCTTTGAAGCCCCGCGGCAAGAGTTTAAACAGTTTTTTTCCCCCTAGCCATCAGCTGAGACTCAGGAGGCAGCAATAGATTGGGGGTGGGGCCAAATAAAAGGTAAGAATAACGCGGGGGGTGGGTGGGTGGGTGCGGGGGGCAGAACTGGTTCGGTGACATCATATCATCACCGCTTCCGGCTCGGGAGAACCGGGTCGAACCGGGAGGAACCCACCACTGGGCACAACCTCTAAGGTTAAAAATAAAAACCCCTCTCCAGGTGTGGACCTGTCAAGGAAGAGCTTCAGGAAGGCCTGCTTCGTATTGGGAAGGAGACGTGATTGAGGAGATGCGGGGAGATTCTGCCCCAAGGCAGCCTGACTTTGGAGTACCTAGCTCCATTCTTCCTTGGGTCATGCGTGCAGTCAGCCTTGCCCTACGATCCTTGTGATAAACCAAATTTTCCTTCTGTGGGGTAACGTTCATTTGCTCTTTTACCTTTAAGGCAGGGGTGAAACTACTAGTTCGGAAGTGCACACACGTGTGCGCATCAAGTGCACCAGAGGTGGGTTGCAGCAGGTTCTGACCAGTTCGGGAGAACCGGGTAGCGGAAATTTTGAGTAGTTCGGAGAACCGGTAGTAAAAATTCTGACTGGCCCCGCCCCCATCTATTCTCTGCCTCCCGAGTCCCAGCTGATCGGGAGGAAATGGGGATTTTGCAGTATCCTTCCCCTAGATTGGGGAGGGAATGGAGATTTTACAGTATCCTTCCCCTGCCACGCCCACCAAGCCACGCCTACAGAACTGGTAGTAAAAATTCTGACTGGCCCCGCCCCCATCTATTCTCTGCCTCCCGAGTCCCAGCTGATCGGGAGGAAATGGGGATTTTGCAGTAACCTTCCCCTGCCACGTCCACCAAGCCACGCCCAAAGAACCGGTAGTAAAAAAATTTGAAACCCACCACTGATGTGCACGTGCACACCTTCTATGCCTGCGCAGAAGGTAAAAAAAACATTACTTCCTGGTTAGAACCAGGAAGTAATGACACCCGGATGGCAATCGCTACCGGATCACCGAACCACAGGGAAAAATCGCTACCGGATCGGGTGATCCAGTCCAATCCAGGAGCATTTCACCCCTGTTTTAAGCTATTTCTAATTTTATTATTTATTAAGTTGATGTTTTGCTTGCATTTTCTTTTCTCACCACAGTCCTTTTCACTTGATCATTCCATTTTTGTGTGTCCTATTCCTCATTCAGAATATTGCATAATTCCCCCTCTGGCTCTTACACTGTCATCATAGGCAGAAAGGTAATATGCAACAATCACCAATGTATTCTTTGATTCACATCCATGACAATCTTGATGATACCAATTTGTACCAGGTGGTCCCTTTGTGCAAAAATTAAAGCTACATTTTCTCTTCTGTAGGCATCAGTTTTGCTCTAGAAGATCAAGTCCCTTTCAGCTAACTTTTTATTTATTCTTAATGTTACAGACACAAATCCTTTTTTTTTTTTCTTTTTGGTAGAAAAAGCAGTCGTCCATGCCATATACATAATTTCTTGCTAAGGATAAAGCCAGCGAGAGTCACATTGATCTTATTTGATCATCACTGAGTTTGGAGATTGGCGAACCACTTCTCTGAAATGGTATAGGGCCATGATGGCGAACTTATGGCACACGTGCCCAAGGTGGCACACACAGCCATATTTCTGGGCATTCAAGCTGTCGCCCAACTCACCTGCAGCTGCGCACCCCAGCTGGTATTCAGGCCTCCGGTGTGCATGCGTGCAATTCAGGGGACCCAGTTGGTCTGGAAAGTACTTGCACACAGCGCATGCATGCGTAGATGGAGTTTGTGCATATGCATTGCGTGCATGAAAATCGCACGCATGCACAGTGGAACGATTGTGCATGCAGCACATGAGGGGAGCTGCATGAAACCTGCATGCATGCGCAGATAGCACAATTGCCCATGCAGCACACGGGGGGAGCCACGCGCATCTGCAGATGGTGCGGTTGTGTGCACAGCACAAGCGGGAGTAGCTGCACATTAGCGTGGATACCATGCGCACGCGCAAAACACACACCTGTTTAGCACTCGGTGAGTAAAAGATTCGCCACACTGGTATAGAGTCTCCCGGTAAGCTCAGGGTTGGACTAGAAGACTTCCTAGATCCCTTCCCACTCTGTTATTTTGGTCCCAAGAAAAACAATAAACCAATTTTAACCCCCAACTCATCACACTATTCTGGGCAAGCTGAAAATGATGAGGCTGCAGGTGTAGAAAGTACGGTAGAAGTGGAATAAAGTGAAATACACATGTTCATTGTTTCTAGTAAAGCTTTAACACTCTGCCTGTGTTTTGTGTGTGTGAGCTGACTGCATCAGTGTCTGATGCTCAGAAGAAGGAAGTTATCGCTCACCTGGATGAGTGGAAAGATTGCAGGTTTGTGGAGAGATGCCAGGAGCTTGCCTTGTGTGGTGGGGCTGGGAAGGGCTTTTGCAGAGGGTCTATGACAACTCGGAACAGCCAACTCACCGCGGGACAAAAGTTACACTAATATCAAAGAAATGGTGGCATAGATTCATTAGAGAAAGGTTTCAAAAGGAGGGACAGAACCAGTGGTGAAATCCAATTTTTTTACTACCGGTTCTGTGGGCGTGGCTTGGTGGGCGTGGCATGGCTTGGTGGGCGTGGCATGGCTTGGTGGGCGTGGCTTGGTGGGCGTGGCAGGGGAAGGATACTGCAAAATCTCCATTCCCACCCCACTCCAGGGAAAGGATACTGCAAAATCTCCATTCCATCCCCACTCTGGGGCCAGCCAGAGGTGGTATTTTCGGGTTCTCTGAACTACTCAAAATTTCAGCTACCAGTTATCCAGAACCTGTCAGAACCTGCTGGATTTCACCCCTGGACAGAACGAAATGTGAATGACAAAAATTTAAATACTGTTTTCGCAAAAAAACGGGCCTGTTTTTGCCCTCCCCAGCCCCCAGGAATACTCTGCAGGCCTCCCAAACCCTCTGCGCGTCCCGTTTTTGCGAAAAACAGGCCCATTTTGGGCAAAAACAGGATGCGCGGGGTGGGGTTTCGGGAGGCCAAAAATGACCGTATTCGGTATATAAGATGCACCAACATTTCCACCCTCTTTTAGGGTGGAAGAAGTGCATCTTATACTCTGAATACGGTGAAGTACGGTAATTTTCTATATACAGTATTTTAAACAATTCCATTGAATTGTTAAATTGTCCTGCAGCTTGGTGTCCCATGGTGAACTGGCCAGTTGTTCTGCGGTAAGTTAGCCATGCTGAGTTGGCCACGGTGAGTAGGCTGTGGTGAATTGTCCCATTCCGCTTTGCAGAATCTTAACCTGAAAAGGGAGGAGCAGTGAGAAAGACCACAGCCTGCGAACACCTGGATGGTTTCACAGTCTCACACAGGTTGTGCACGGAAGAGGTTTTTGCTGTTCCTCAGATCATGGAGAAGTGTGGGAGGATGTGTTGTGTGTTTGCTGATTTAGAGACGGTGTAAAGTAAATAACGGAATTGCAGAGTGCTTTCCGTAACGAATGGAAAGTTGGTATCTGAATGCAGGAGAATTGAGATAAGGTACCATAAAACAAGACCAGTGGTGGGGGGGGGAGGAGAGGGGATGTTTCTGCAACAAGTGGCCAGAAAATGCATGCACTGGCAGGCAGCTCTCTTTGCACAAGTGGCATCCATGCATGCCTGCCGCTCACACAAATGGAGCATGGGCTCATGCGCTTGGCCGCTGCTCACACCGTCACCCTCACCCGAACCCACAAAGAAGAGGGAGTCTATCTATTCTCCAAAGCACCTGAGGGCCAGGCAAGAAGCAATGGGTGGAAACTAATCAAAGAGAGAAGCAACTTAGAACTAAGGATAAATTTCCTGACAGTTAGAACAATTTTAATTTAATTAATTTTAATTTAATTAATTAAATTTATATGCCGCCCCTCTCTGAAGACTCAGGGTGGCTCACAATATATTTTAAAAAATAATTATAAAAAAACATTGAAAAATTAAAAACATTAAAAACTCATTCACGCCATTCACGGCCGGATCTCGCCAGATCACAAGAGCGAGATCAACGGCCTCAGGCCTGCCGGAAAAGCCAGGTCTTCACCGCTTTTTGGAAGGCCAATAGGGTGGGGATGGTCCGGACCTCAGGAGGTAACTGGTTCCAGAGAGCTGGGGCAGCCACAGAGAAGGCCCTCCCCCATGGGCCCACCAGCCGGCATTGTTTAGCTGACGGGACCCGGAGGAGACCAACTCTGTGGGATCTTACGGGTCGCTGGGAGCTATGTGGCAGAAGGCGGTCTAATCAGTGGAATAACTTGCCTCCAGAAGTAGTGAATGCTCCAACACTATAACCATTTGTTTTTAAGAAGATTTATAGGTAACCATTTGTCTGAAATGCTATAGGGTTTTCTGCCTAAGCAGGGGGTTGGACTAGAAGACCTCCAAGGTCCCTTCCCACTTCTATTCTATTCTATTCTATTCTATTCTATTCTATTCTATTCTATTCTATTCTATTCTATTCTATTCTATTCTATTCTATTCTATTCTATTCTATTCCATTCCACTCCACTCCACTCCACTCCACTCCACTCCACTCCACTCCATTCCTATGTCATGTCATGTCTAGTCTAGTCACATGCACATGTGTACACTCACCATCCATTTATGCCAGGGGTACCCAACCCCCGGTCTACAGACTGGCACCGGTCCGCAGCATGCCAGCAACCGGTCTGCAGAAACAAGCAAAGCCCCACTGAAGCATATAAGTCTAAGTGCTATTGCTTGGGAAGGAAGGAAGGAAGGAAGGAAGGAAGGAAGGAAGGAAGGAAGGAAGGAAGGAAGGAAGGAAGGAAGGAAGGAAGGAAGGAAGGAAGGAAGCCATAGTGGCACAGTGCTTAGAATACAGTATTGCAGGCTGATTCTGCTAACTGCCAGGAATTCGATCCTGATTGGCTCAAGGTTGACTCAGCCTTCTGTCCTTCATGGTTGGTAAAATGAGGACCCAGGTTGTTGGGAGCCATAGGCTGACTCTGTAAACGGCTCAGAGAGGCTGTAAAGCCCTGTGAAGAGGTATATAAATCTAAGTGCTATTATTGCTATGACATAACACTGTCCCAAAGGTGCTTTTCTACCAAAAGAAAACTGGGATTCCTTGATTTTTTCTTTTTCTTTGAAAACGTTTTACGTCTCAAACATGAGAGTCCTGTTGCGTTTTTTGGGGGGGAAAGAAAAGCACCTTTGGGGCAACTATGACCTGGATGATTTAAGAATTTCCCTAGATATTTGTATAGCACTGCTAACCCAGAAAGGAAGCGATACGGGTTTTCCTCGCCTTCCTTACAACAGTTCACTTTTCAAAGTGACAACAGCACTGAAAATTGTGACTTATGATCATTTTTCACATGTACGATCATGTTCTGCCCCAGCTATGGACCCCAAAGAACGCAGCACACACAAAGTCCGTTCAAACCTTAGTTTACTAAATAAACCAGTCTGTTACAACAACGGCTGTTAATTAACTGCATTAACAGCTGCCAAGAATTCAAAGAATAATAACTGAAAGCTTACTATGGTTGGCAAAATGCCCAGAAGCAATTTGCAGGAAGCTGATAAGATAAGCAAGACAAGACACGAAGGAATGTGAACTAAGTTGTTCCCTGCAAATTGCTTCAGTCAGCGTTCCTCCTTAAATAGGCTAAGGGAGTGGCCCAAGCCTTACTCTCGAGGAGACCTCCTCCTGAGGAGCCACTCCTGCCTTTTGGCAGCTCTGCGCACCCGTGCATTGAGAAGAAGCTCCTCCTCTTCGTCCTCTTCACTTAAGTGAGCTTCTGGAGGTTCTGAAGGCCCTGGCTGAATCCATGCCTCTGGCACCACATCTTCTCCAGCCTCCTCATTGTCCAACTTGGGTGCCAGCTGCACAGGTTGCTGGCGCAGCACCACACCAGCCTCCTCGCTGTCGGAATCAGCTACTAGCTGCACAAGCCGCGTACAGATCATTACAGCATCCCCGTGATCATGTGATTTACATTCAGATGCTTGGCAACCAGTAGTGATATTCAGCTGGTAGTGGCAACCTGCGCTACACTGACCTATTTAGCCATGTTTTCTAAGCTGCGTGCATGCGAGCAAAACACATGCGCAAGCAAAGAGCATGTGTGGAAGGCCGCACCCATGCATTTTCGGTGTGCGACAAACTGGTGGTAAAAATTATGTGAAACCCACCTTTGTTTGCAGCTGTCTCACATTTATGACGGTTGCAGTGTCCCGTGTGTGTGTCTGTGTCATGTCATCCCCTTTTGTGACCTTCTGACAAGCAAAAGTCAGTAGCAAAGCCCGATTCGCTTAACAACCGTGTTACTAACTTAACGACGGCAGTGATTTGCTTAACAGCTGTGGCAAGAAAGGTCGTAAAACAGGGCAAAACTCACTTAACAAACGTCTCCCTTAGCAACAGAAATTTTGGCCTTTTAATTGCGGTCGTATGTGGACTACCCATGCAATTTTCACGTCTGTGTAAATAGCATTGCGTTGTTTTATCTTTGCGTTTTAAGGTGGAAGGCAGTTGGTGAGGGGAATTATATATCTGTTCATAAAAATAATATTATTTTTGAAAGCGGGACCTCAAAAATAATCCTCAGTCAAAAAAAATGGCAGCCTGTCTTGCTTGGAAATTAAGAAAAAGAGCCCATTTCTGTGATCGTTCACAGAACTTGCTAAATAGTCCCTTCCGAGTTTTGTTTTTTTTTTTATTGAAAAGTTTTACAAAGAAAATTTTTTCTCCCCCTAGTTCCCTCCCCACCACTCCCATACCCCTTCCCCCCCTCCCATCCCCCCCTCCCCACCAGACTTCCCAGAGCAAAATACAGGGTATTTCTGTTAACAATCATATGCTAAATTAACCTAACTATTCTTAAACTGCCAAATCCCCCCCGAAACCTTAACTCCACTATTGATAACATAATACTTCTAAAGTTTAACATTCATTCATAAACTATTTGATATTTTCTTGTCTGATACTTATTTTGAATATAATCAATCCATCTTCTCCATTCCAAGATGTATCTTTCTTGTGTATAGTCCTTCAAATATGCTGAAATTTTCGCCATTTCCGCTAAATTCACTACTTTCAGTGTCCATTCTTCAATAGTAGGCAAAGAGTCCTTCTTCCAATATTGTGCTACCAACAGCCTAGCTGCTGATATGAAGTTCAAAAGATATACAAAAATGATCACCATAGAAAAAATAAGATATACTAACATTATCACCATGTCAGTTAATACTTAGCTGGGTAACCTTTAGCATGAATTATGGCCTTACAATGTCTTCCCATGGAGTGAACCAAGTCTTTTAGTTCTGCAGCTGTTATAATGTGAAACCAAGATTGAAGAATGCTTCTATTAACTGAATTTTATTGCTGGGTCGCTTCTGACTAACAAGTTTCTTTAGTCGGCTCCATAGATTTCCAATTGGGTTAAGGTTTGGGCTATTCTCAGGCCATTCCAGCAGTGGAATAGGATTATCTTGAAACTGTCCCCCCAAAAAGTGGTGTGATTAGCCTCTTATTAAAACCTCAAAAATACACTTTCCCCAAATGGTTTCCACAATTTTGGCCACTACTGTACCAGGAATTGTTTCAGAAATCATAGCGTGTTGAAACCCAAACTCTTAATTTATTGATTGATGACACCAGCTCAGCTCAGTTATCTGCAGCTTCTCTGCCAGAGGGCACTTGAGACTGATGTTCAGAGTATGCTCCTAAATCTTTCTGAAGTTTGTATCAACAGAGATGGTATAAATGAGACCACAGAATTAGAGCAACCTTAATTAACTACGTTTTTTTAAAAAAAACAGAAATGAATTTAGTAAAGCCTCACGTTTGTATTCAAGGGCAGACAAATGAACCACATTATTTTTAGTGGCTTAGACATTTTTCAGGAAATGACCAGCCTAGATCTTCATTTTTTCCCCCTTGCTTGCTGAAAATCCCCAAGAGGAAGCAGACATTTAAATTAAAGGCTGAGCTTGCATGAAGTTACTGCTGAAAACGGTATGTTTGAAATATTTCTAGCTGATGGAAGGTTTTTCTTCTGATTGGAGATGGCCCCTGAGAAAATCTGGGCCAGGGTCACAAAGAGCTTTGTAGGTTAAAGGGTTTGTAGTTTGACATAATACTTTCCTGATAAAAATGGTCCTGGGCTATTCTATGACAATTTGATGTATCGTGTGTGTCCAACTGGAATTTTTCTAGACATGATCTGGGTCTCCGTCCTTCAAACAGGCACTGCTGAGGAGTCTATGACAACTCGCCACAGCCAACTTGCTGCATCTAATTCACCAGGAGACAATTCACCATGGTAAACTTGCCACGGGACAACTTGCCATGGAACAAGAGTTACACTAATATCAAATAAATAGTGGAATGGAATGGAATGGAATGGAATGGAATGGAATGGAATGGAATGGAGTGGAGTGGAGTGGAGTGGAGTGGAATGGAATGGAGTGGAGTGGAGTAGAGTACAGAAGAGAACAGTAGAGTAGAATAAGAAATAGAGTAGAGTAGAGTAGGAGTAGAGTATCTTTATTGGCTGTGTGTGATGGGAAATGTAGAACAGAGTAGAGTAGAATAGAATAAGAAATGAGTAGAGTAGAGTATCTTTATTGGCTGTGTGTGATGGGAAATGAGTAGAGTAGAGTAGAGTAGAGTAGAGTAGAGTAGAGTAGAGTAGAGTAGAATAGAATAGAATAGAATAGAATAGAATAGAATAGAATAGAATAGAATAGGAAATAGAGTAGGGTAGGGTAGGGTAGGGTAGGGTAGGGTAGGGTAGGGTAGGGTAGAGTAGAGTAGAGTAGAGTAGAGTAGAGTAGCTTTATTGGCTGTGTGTGATGGGAAATGAATAGAACAGAACAGAAAAGAACAGAACAGAACAGAACAGAACAGAACAGAACAGAACAGAATAGAATAGAATAAAAAATAGAGTAGAATAGAGTAGAGTATCTTTATTGGCTGTGTGTGATGGGAAATGAGTAGAGTAGAGTAGAGTAGAGTAGAGTAGAGTAGAGTAGAGTAGAATAGAATAGAATAGAGTAGAATAGAATAGAATAGAATAAGAAATAGAGTAGAGTAGAGTAGAGTAGTAGAGTAGAGTAGAGTAGCTTTATTGGCTGTGTGTGATGGGAAATGAGTAGAGTAGAATAGAGTAAGAAATGAGTAGAGTAGAGTAGAGTAGAGTAGAGTAGAGTAGAGTAGAGTAGAGTAGAATAGAATAGAATAGAATAGAATCACACAGAGCCAATAAAGCTACTGTACTCTACTCTACTCTACTCTACTCTACTCTACTCTACTCTACTCTACTCGTCATTTTATTCTGTTCTGTTCTAATTCTGAATCCTATCAATTTCAAGTGAAACTGACTACAAGTTCCAAGGTTAGGATTGGACTTGACTAGAAAAGTAAAGGGAGGAAAAAATACGAAGGGCACCGTTCATGCTGATTTAAAAAGCAAGCTGGCTACTATTTCTTGTTGAACTCTCAAGTTTAGTCAATTTTCTCTGCACTCAACCGGTTCCCCAAAGAGAGCTGAAAGGTTTCACAATGCCACACAAAAAGGGAAGTGTCGTCCATGAAGAGCCTCGAAAGTGTGCAGGGTGGTGGCGTGGGGGATAAACCTGTGTGCCCAGCTCCAGAGCTGATACGGAGAACAGGAAGTGTGGTGTGAAGAGCACATTGAGGAAGCACAAAACCACAAAGTATGGATAATTAGTGGCAGCTCAGCTTTTGCTCACAGCGGAAAAGCTCCCTGTGCGATCTGCTTCTACACAAAACCCGTATTTGGGGTTGGTGCATTGGAAAGGGCAGCACAAATGGGAGTTGTGAGGGGTCTCAAACAGTTCTAAGACGTAAATGGGGGTCGTAGCATAAAATTGACACACGTAAAAGTACAGTTTGGACAAGTGGTAGCTGAGCACATCATCAATGATTTGGACAAGAGGATAGATGGGGAACTCATCAAATTTGCAGATGACACCAAGCTGGCAGGAATAGCGAACACTCCAGAAGATAGACTTAAGATGCAGAAGGATCTTGACAGACTTGAACATGGGGCGCTATACAGTGGTGGGTTCCTCCCGGTTCAGTCCGGTTCGGCCGAGCCGGTAGCAGTGACGATATGACGTCACCGAACCGGTTCTCCCCCCCGCCCTCCCACCCCCCCATCCACTCACGTTATTCTTACCTTTTATTTGGTCCCACCCCCAATCTATTCCTGCCTCCTGAGTCCCAGCTGATGACTAGAGGGAAAAAAAACTGTTTAAACTCTTGCCGCGGGGCTTCAAAGGGCCATCCTACAGCTGATCAGTGTTAAAAGCAAACAAATGAGTCGGGTCGTAAGTGCGAGGACTGGTCGTAAGTGCGAGGAGCTTTCAGAAATGACTCTGCCCAGCTAGCCACGCCCACCTAGTCACATGACCTCCAAGCCACACCCACAAAATAAGCCACGCCCACAGAACCGGTAGTAAAAAAAATTTAGAACCCACCCCTGGCGCTATCTAACAAAATGAAATTCATTGTGATAAAAGTAAAGTTCTACATTTAGGCAAGAAAAACAAAATGCACAGGTACAGTATATGTGATACCTCGCTCAATAGTAGTAACTGTGAGTGGGATCTTGGAGTCCTAGTGGATAACCATGTAAATATGAGCCAGTCGTGTGCAGCAGCTGCCAGAAAAGCCACACAGTTCTAGGCTGCATAAACAGAGGGATAGAATCAAGATCACATGAAGTGTTAAGACCACTTTATAATGCCTTGGTAAGGCCACACTTGGAATACTGTGTCCAGTTTTGGTCGCCACGATGTAAAAAAGATGTTGAGACTCTAGAAAGAGTGCAGAGAAGAGCAACAAAGAAGATTAGGGGACTGGAGGCTAAAACATATGAAGAACGGTTGCAGGAACTGGGTATGTCTAGTTTGATGAAAAGAAGGACTAGGGGAGACATGATAGCAGTGTTGCAATATTTGAGGGGTTGCCACAAAGAAGAAGCTATTCTCCAAAGCACCTGAGGGTAGAACAAGAAGCAAATGGGTGGAAACTAATCAAGGAGAGAAGCAACTGAGAACTAAGGAGAAATTTCCTGACAGAACAATTAATCAGTGGAACAACTTGCCACGAGAAGTTGTGAATGCTCCAACACTGGAAGTGTTTAAGAAGTTGTTGGATAACCATTTGTCTGAAGTGGTGTAGGGTTTCCTGCCTAAGCAGGGGGTTGGACTAGAAGACCTCCAATGTCCCTTCCAACTCTGTTATTCTAAATGATAAAGAGCTAGAAGTTGCACCCTCCCAATGCTCATCAGCAGTGATGATGTAGGACAGGGGTCCCCAACCCCCAGTATGTGGACTGGTATTAGTCTGTGGCATGCCAGCAACTGGGCTGCACAGACAAGTGAAGCCCCATCCATGGGATGCAGGCAGCACATGAAACCACACCCCCTCCTGCCCACGGAAAAACCTCTCTCCATGGAGCCAGTCCCTGGTACCCAAAACGTTGAGGGATGCTGATGTAGGAGATGACCAGGCTGAACCCAAGGGTGGGTTCAAGTGCCTTGATCATTCTTGAGTCACTTCCTGCCCATAAGAGATCTAAGTCCAAGCCACCTTGAATTCCAATCCACCGCCAAATTGCTTTGACTGTTAGTAGTACAGATTCTTGTAGAGAATGTTAGCAGGCAATAAACCTGGAGTCTTGGCTTTTGATTTCCTGTGCTTGACATGAAGGAGGTGCTTGCATGGCTCTTTGGTAGTGGCTGGAACTTTGGTAGTTTGTGGGTTAATAGCAGCTGGTTTGTGTTAATTGTCATTTACATATGGGAGCAGTTGCAGGTCAAATCAAAGCTGCTCTGGAAGACTCTATCAATTTAGCTTTGTTGATAAAATTTGGCTCTGGAGAACTGCCGTGACAAACTGCTTCCCCCTTTTTAGCATACTAGCGTCATCTTATCCTCTTTGTCCACAGACATTTTGCAAACTATCAGCCTGTGCGCTGGAGCTTTGAATGTTTGAATTTGGGCCCTTCACTTCTAATGCATGGGAACAATACATCTAGTGGACACAAAATCAGATAGAGAAGAATTATCCGCAGGATTGTCTGGGACCTTACATGTCCTCTTCATGACTTGTTTTCCTTGTTACCTTCTGGGAGGAGGCATCATGGTATCTGAAGCAGAACATGCAGATGAAATGCTTCTGGTTTGCTCCGGTTCACTTGAACCGGTAGTAACAAAGGCTACTGGTTCGCCGAACTGGTAGTAAAAAATCTAAAAAAAAAAGTTCCGATGATCAGGTGAGCGAAGTGCAATAGTCAGAACTTTTTAAAAAACTTTTTAAGCATTTTTTTTTACTACTGGTTGTCCGGAATCGGTAGTAAAAATGCTTTAAAAAAGTAAAAAAAAAATAGGCTCCGACAATCACAGCTGTGGTGTGCGATCGTCAGAGCCTTTTTTTTTAACTTTTAAAAGTTTTTTGTAACAACCTATTCGGCCGAATTGGTTGTAAAAAAATGCTTTTAAAAGGTAAAAAAGAGGCTCCAATGATCACAGCTGTGGCGTGCTAGCATTTCCTTGTGCATTCAAAAGAAGCCCTTTGAGTTCTCCCATCCCATCCTACCCCCTCATCAACCACAGAGGCACACAAGACATCTCAGCCAACCACTGGTCACAGATCCTCTTGTCTGTCCAGATGTAGGTTGTTTTCTCTAGGGCAGGAACTGTGCTGAAATCCCTCCGACCACACTTGCCTAACTTGTGGTTGTGCAGTGAGCCCCAACAGCATTTCTAGGGAGACTTCTGGGAACTGACAACAACTTATTTACTGCTCCTGTTCCTTCCTCTTCTGATTTGGGCAGTTTCTTCACCCACGTTGTCTTGAGGAGGTGATGTTTCAAAGTAGCAGTGAAATCCACTTACCTTCCCTACGTGTCTGGGAACAGGAGCGTGCAGGACGTTAACCCTAGCCCTCGCCCTAGCCCTAGCCCTAGCCCTAACCCAACCCTAACCCTAGCCCTAGCCCTAGCCCTAGCCCTAGCCCTAGCCCTAGCCCTAGCCCTAGCCCTAGCCCTAGCCCTAGCCCTAGCCCTAGCCGTAACCCAACCCTAACCCTAACCGTAACCCTAACCCTAACCCTAACCCTAACCCTAACCCTAACCCTAACCCTAACCCAACCCTAACCCTAACCCTAACCCTAACCCTAACCCTAACCCTAACCCTAACCGTAACCCTAACCCTAACCGTAACCCTAACCGTAACCCTAACCCTAACCCTAACCCTAACCCTAACCGTAACCCTAACCCTAACCCTAACCCTAACCCTAACCCTAACCCTAACCCTAACCCAACCCTAACCCTAACCCTAACCCTAACCCTAACCCTAACCGTAACCCTAACCCTAACCCTAACCCTAACCCAACCCTAACCCTAACCCTAACCCTAACCCTAACCCTAACCCTAACCCTAACCCTAACCCAACCCTAACCCTAACCCTAACCCTAACCCTAACCCTAACCCTAACCCTAACCC
The DNA here is from genome assembly GCF_029215685.1 of Pituophis catenifer annectens. Lineage (NCBI taxonomy): Eukaryota > Metazoa > Chordata > Lepidosauria > Squamata > Colubridae > Pituophis > Pituophis catenifer. Next base: position 14,656,298 of record NW_027256884.1, on the reverse strand, counting down.
TAACCCTAAGCCTAAGCCTAAGCCTAAGCCTAAGCCTAAGCCTAAGCCTAAGCCTAACCCTAACCCTAACCCTAACCCTAACCCTAACCGTAACCCTTTTCTGTGCATGCAGAGCCGCAACTGATTCGTGCAAGCCAGATAGATCCGGCCCAATTTCACCGCTGCTTCAAATCATGTTTGCAAGCAGGAGAAGCTTTCTCGAAATTTTAGTTAGGTCTTTTTTGCTCGTTTCCTTCTGAACGGGTGGAGGCGGTTTGGCAAACAAATCCTGCTCCACTGATCTTCACCCCCTTCACCACCTACTGAAAAATGTCAAAGGGAAGTTTAATTAATTACTCCTCCTCTTCTTCCTCCACAATTATTGTTGAATAAATTTTACCGAGTCTGCAGTCCTTGCCTTTCGCTTTTCATGGGTTTTTTCTTTTTCTTTTGTCACTTTTCGTTTTATACTTCATGGAGTGCTCCCTGCAACTGTCAGACATTTCCAAGCATCGGCCTTCTGTGCCAGGCTGAATTTTCTTTCTCTTCCCAGACTCAACTTGTAATAGCAACAGCAACGCTTTCAACCGAAATTTAAAAGAGAAAACTGAACAAAAACAGAGCTCAAAGTACAAAGAAAGAGCCATATTCCTCTTCTCTGGAGGCTGAATCTTTCTTTTAAGACAGACAGATTTTGTAGTTTCCTGAAGCTCTAAAAACTGTATTTGACAAAAGAACAGAGCCACAGACACAGCCAAACCTTAAAGAAAAACTAGAAGTTTTCTCAGGCCCGCTTCCTGCAGATGTCCGTTATTGGGCTGGTGGAATCGTATGAACCTATTAGCTGTGTTATGAAAGACCTTTGCATGCTCACTTCTACAATCTAACACAGGGGTCACCAACCTTTCAAACTTCAGGGACTGCTAAATTCATAATTTTAAATCCCACGGACCACTAATATCATCTGCCTAATGACTGGCTGGGTGGGCGTGGCTAGGTGGTCATGTGACTGGGTCGGTATGGTCAACTCGATGTCACTCACATCGAAGGGCACCTCACCGGCCTCTACTTGCCCCTCCCTACCCAGCCACTCCTCGCCTCCCCACCCGGGCTCCTTAGGGCCCCAACAGGAAGTAGTTGTTGGAGCTAAGCACCCACCACGAGAAAGAGTTGGCAAAACAGCTGGCTCAGTTCAAATTGGATCTGACTGAGAAGGAGGCTCAGCAGAAGCACCTCACTGAGGACTAGGAGCATAGGCTTTCCAAGCAGAGGGAAGACCTGAAGGAGTGCAAGGCCAGGTACCGGCGCCTGGAGGCTCAGCGGGCTGAGATGGTCAGCCAGTTCCAGGCCGTGATGCTGTCCCACTGGAACGAGGCCCTCCGGCTCTTTGCCACCAGTGGTGCTTCCCTCCAGCCTTCGCCCAAAGCCCTGAACCAGGAGGCTGAAGCAGACCCCAAGTTGGAATTTCTTCTCCCCTCTGACCCCCACAAGAAGACCCCGAAGGGGGAGACTCTCTGCAGCAACACAAACATTCATTGCATGTATTTAGCCCAGGGGCCGTAGTTTGAGGACCCCTGATTTAATGCAATATAAAAAATACAAATAATTTTTCTGCGGACCACCAAAATTTTCTCATGGACCACCAGTAGTCCACAGACCACCAGTTGGTGACCGCTGATCTAATAGATTTAATATTCAGGTAAAACCCCAGGCTTTGCAGATGCCCTTACTATACATTTTAATGTATGCCAATTAGTTACATTCAAAGTGACAATAAAGTCAGGGATGGGGTTCAAAAATTTTAGCAAGGGGTTCTCTGCCTGGTTGCTGGGTGGGCGTGGCCATGGTGGGTGTGGCCTAATTGGCGTGCTCCGGAGGCTTTCCTCAAGCCTCTGAGAGGGTGAAAATGGCCTCCCCAGGCTCCAGAGGCCCTCTGGAGGCTGGAAACAGGTCCATTTCAGGCCTTCCCGAACTTCCGGTAGGCCCATTTTTTGCCCTCCCTGAGCCTCCACGCGCGCCCTGCACTTACCTGAATCCAAAACAGGCCGCGTGGGGACTCCTGGGAGGGGCGTGGCATGGCCAGACAGGAGTGGAATTTGGGGGTTCTCTGAACTGCACAGAATATTAGCTAGAGGTTCTCCCGAAATCCTGCGAACCCCCAGCAGTCCAACCTGAATAAAGTTATTGTAAGTCTAATTTATTTGTTGCTCTGACAGAATAACAGAATAACAATGTTGGAAGGGACCTTGGAGGTCTTCGAGTCCAGCCTTCTGCTCAGGCAGGAAACTCTATACCATTTCAAACAAATGATTGTCCAAACATTATTGGCTTAAATTGGCTTAAATTCTTAAAATCCCCAGCCAGTAAAGCAGAAGAGATGGATCCAAATGCCCTCGCATATGTCTTTGCTCAGAGCCATTCAGGGAATCAAGGAGATAATGGGGGTGAATGACCTGAATCTCCCACATAGAGGGGGACCTATTCAAAAATATAATTTATTACTTGTCATGGTCAGATGGGTCGGCAGTTTTCATTCCCAGCAACAAAACTAGTTATTTCAGACACCAATCTAGTTGTTGATCTCAATTCATAAAAACAGTGCAGAAATCAGAGGTAAGGAGTGTCAGGTGATTGTTCTGGCCCTGAGTTCTTCTGATTCTTCAAAAGGATCCACTCTCCTTGAGCCACTCCTTGGCTCATTTAGTCCTTTCTAGCAGGTATTGCTCTGATTGGGGTTGTAAAACCAGAGATAAAGGCTAGAGAGCAGTAATGAGCCAATGGTTTCGTTGTCTCTCTGCTGCCACCTGGTGTTTCTCTGCACTGTGGCAGTCCTGATCTGATGATGGGGAAATTCTCTCATAGATTTGATTCTAAGAAGACCCAAAGAGACAACCTCTACTGTGTTTCTGCTCTGTCTCAAATGTTTGCCCATGTCTATTGTTTTGAGCCAAAGATAGTCCTCACCAGGATTTTGCAATCGAAGGTAGCTGCACTAACAGGAAGTTGAGCCACAGCTTCTGTTTTTGCATCTGACTTACAGTGAAACGGTGATTATAAATTATGCAGACAGAAACTCTCAGTAACTCTCTTCCTTTTTTTTTTTATCAAGAATGCAAAATCTTCATGCTGATGGACTTCCACTGCTCATCAGCCCTTTCCTTTTTTCCTTGTATACACATGACTGCACCCCATGGCATAACACCAACGCAATTATTAAATTGATGACACGACAGTGGTGGGGTTCATTAATAAGAACAATGAGTCTGCTTATAGAAAGGAAGTACAAGGGCTGACATGGTAGGGTGAAGAAAATAATCTTATGCTTAACACCAAAAAAACTAAAGAACTTATAATTGACTTCAGGAGGAAGAGATATGTACATTTACCATTGTGAGGAGGTGGAGAGGGTTGGTAGTTCTAAATTTCTGGGCATTTATATCTCGAAGGACCTCTCATGGACTATGAATGTTAACATGCTTGTGAAGAAGACACAGAAGAGGCTGTACTTCCTGAGAATTCTCAGGCAGATAAATCTATCTCAGTATCTACTTGTGTCCTACTATTGCAGCATTGAGAGTGTCCTGACATACGGCATTCTTGCATGGTATGGGAGCAGCTCTGTAGCGGACAAAAAAGCTCTACAGAGAATCATTAAAACTGCCCAGAATATCATTGGGCTCCAGCTACCAGCCCTGGATGACATCTTCACATCTCACTGTTTGAGGAAGTTGCATAACATTCTCAGAGACTCTTCCCATCCTGCTTACCATCTTTTTGGACTGTTGCCTTCCGGCAGAAGATACAGAACAATTAAAACTCGGACCACACGTTTTCTGAATAGTTTTTATCCCAGAGCTATAACTGCACTCAACAATGAACTAAAGGGCCACCATCAGTGAGCTGTTGGACAGCATTACTTGGTCTGTTGTGTGGATGTTTGGGTGGTTTAGGGGTGGGGAATTTGTGGTGAGTGGGAGTTTGTTTGGGGATTGTTATGTGTGTTGGACCTGGTCTTTGGGTGTTAAGTGAATTTATTTGTATGGGTGTACTGTGAATATACGTACAATGACAATATAGTTATACTTATCAGGGGTTTGGCAGCCCAGATCTGGTAGCCCCTGTGACATCAGCAGCAGAGACTGTCTTCTAATTAGCGCTCTGGTTTCAGAGCCATAAAACCGATCCTATTTCGTTCATTGTGGACACTTTTAGGTTAGATTGTGCAGTTGCCAAGGGCCTCTGCCCAATGGAAAGTTAGTTTGTGGCAGGGGTGAAATCCAGCAGGTTCTGACAGGTTCTGGAGAACCGGTAGCAGAAATTTTGAGCAGTTCAGAGAACCGGTAAATACCACCTCTGGCTGGCCCCAGAGTAGGGTGGGAATGGAGATTTTGCAATATCCTTCCCCTGGAGTGGGGTGGGAATGGAGATTTTGCAATATCCTTCCCCTGGAGTGGGGTGGGAATGGGGATTTTGCAGTATCCTTCCCCTGCCATGCCCACCAAGCCATGCCCACCAAGCCACACCCTACCACCAATAGCCTCCCACCGGCCAGTACGCTCTCATAGAGAGGGACTCCTCCGGGTGCCGTCAGCCAAACAATGTCGGCTGGCGACCCCTAGGGGGAGAGCCTTCTCTGTGGGGGCACCTACCGTCTGGAATGAGCTCCCCCCAGAGATACGGAGGATCCCGGATCTGCGCACCTTCCGCCGCGCTGTGAAGACTCTTTTATTCCATCAAGCAGGCTTGGCCTAATCTCCTCCCTCTTTTAATACATAAATTTTAAATCTGTTCTTAAATTATTGGGGTGTTTTAATTTGTCTGGGCCAAAAAATGATTTAATTCGATTTTAACTGGTTTTTTAAATTTTTGTATTTATGTATCTTATTGCTTGGCTGTTCACCGCCCTGAGTCCTTCGGGAGTAGGGCGGTATACAAATCAAATAAAACATAAAACATAAACATAAACAAACACACCCACAGAACTGTAGTAAAAAAAATTGGATTTCACTACTGGTTTGAGGTACCGTGTTTCCCCTAAAATAAGATCCTGTCTTATTTTTTTTTTACCCCAAAATAAGCGCTTTGCCTTATTTTCGGGGAGGTCTTATTATTTTGGGGCGCGTGGAGCAAGATGGAGCTCCTCTTGCCATCTTACCTGATTTCCAGCTCTGCGTTTAAATATTTTTGGGGAGGGCTTATTTTAGCGCATGCACTCAAAAGCCCGATTGGGCTTATTATCAGGGGATGTCTTATTTTCGGTGAAACAGAGTATAAAAATAAGAAATAAATGCTGGGAGACATTCAATAATAACTTTGTTCTAATCAAACTGTCTATGACTTAATAAAGAAGATGACTGCAAGTATGCCTACAACAACATTAACGTGACTAAACCTACCAGGACCAATTCTGATGAATGTTATATCTGCTGATAGGAACAACACTCAGCAACTAATACCACACTTGGGTTGGAAAGTAAAGAGTTATTATCCCAAAACATCTTGAGGACTTCGATTTGGGGATGGCTTGATTCAATCCACTTTCCAATATTTTCTGCATTGGGGTTCTCTGCTCCAGTTGGAATCAGCTATAAGAAGGAACCCCAGGGATCGTTTCTCAAACTTAGTTAGTGCTGGAGCTGCAGTAACATGAGGTTCCCTCTATGCAGAAAAAAGAAGTTCAATATGCAATAAAAGCTCCCCTTTTACGATCCTATAATCCCTTAATTCAGGATAGTGTTGGGACAACTGGATGGAGCTGAGCATTTGCTGGCTGGCTGCCCTTCCTGATGCCATGTGGAGCTCACAGCAAATATATATATATATATATATATATATATATATATATAGATAGATAGATAGATAGATAGATAGATAGATAGATAGATAGATATAGATAGATATAGATAGATATAGATAGATATATATTAAGAATTGTCCTAAAGATGCGAGTTCCAGGTATAGTTATAGAAGAGGTGATAGACATCACAATGTCTATCGCCTCATATATATATATGTATATATATATATATGTATACATGTGTGTGTGTGTGTGTGTGTGTGTGTGTGTGTGTAGGTCTTTGGTTATTCGGGTTTTCTCCCGCATAAAATTGGAAGTGTCTTGGCGACGTTTTGACGAAGTCTCATTCGTCATCTTCAGGCTGGTGTTTTCAGCTTCGTGCTTCTAGGAGCAAATTTGCTCCTAGAAGTACGAAGCACGAAGCTGAAAACACCAGCTTGAAGATGACGAATGAGACTTCGTCGAAACATCACCAAGACACTTCCAATTTTACGTGGGAGAAAACCCGAATAACCAAAGACCTACATACAAATAACCTCAGAAAACATATATATATGTATGTATGTATCTATGTATGTATGTATGTTTTTCTTTCTTTTTCGTAGGTTTTATGTGTATTTCTCTTTAGCTGGCTTGCTGTCTGAAGAAGCCTAGGATAGTGGATGTGATTTCACTGAGCTATGGCTGCAATTTGAAAAACTTGGTTTATGTAGGAAAATACCCAGCTCTGCCACTACCTAGGATTGAAGTCTCAACCTTCTGACTGGGAGGTGAAGATTTTCCCCAATAGGCCAACACGCTGCTCAAATCCAAAATACAATCTACTCCATTTAACTGCAAATAGAAAAATAAGAACATTATAAATAGAGAATGTTAACAGTCCAAACTTTGCAACCTAATTCCCTAACTAATCTGTATCTCTTGGACCTCATTCCTGTGCTTTTCCATCTGGCTTTTTGGAGAACAGGTTGTGTGGTGCTGTAATGGAAGCTTCATCTCCAGAGACAACCCCCTGAGAGAACAGTCTCCAGACTGGATTAACATTATTGCTAATCACATCATGGTCGTGGAGAAGCTCAGAATGCCTTCCAGTTGGTATCCGAAGTTCTCAGGTTCTTGAGAAGCCCTTGCTGTAATGAAAGGAGAAGGAGAAAGAACATTCTTAGGGCTTTATTTTTTTTTCATCGTTGTCTCTGGGTGATACTTTTAGAATTGCCCTTCAAGAAAACAGCAACTGTGTATATGTAGCATTTGGTTCCTGCCCACCCATCTGCCTTCCAAAAGAATAAATATTTTTACTCGCAGCTCCATGGAGAGATTGTACCTTCTGTATTCATAAAAGATGGTACTTTCATTACATTTTTAAATTTGGATGAAAATATGTTCTGGTGTTCTAACACGGTGGCATTAGTAAAGGTGGTTTAAATTAGTATACTCTGCAGAAGACAATGCAAGACAATGTCTTCTGCAGGTTCCCAGGCAGGGCAAGGCACTTGAAATTCAACTCGTGATACATAGATCAGGTCTCATTATGGAACCTGAAAGAAGAATCTTCTTAGACCAAGAGCAGATACTAAAGAGCCCATATCAGTTTTCCTAGTTGTAGTTTTCTTATTAAGATGATGTGGGAGATGGTTCGGGGTACAGTGGCCAGTAGTTAAGGACTTGACTGTTCAAGACCCAAGTACTGAGTGACGGGGTGAGCTCCTGTTCTTGGCCCAGCTCCTGCCAACCTTGCTGTTCAAAAGCATACAAATGCGAGTAGATAAATAGGTACCACCTATTTATTTATAGGTACCACGATGGGAAGGTAACAGAATGTGCACCTTGGCATATAGTCATGCTACCACATGACCATGGTAGGGTCTTTGGACAATGCTGGCTCCCTTGACTAGGAAATGTGAGCTCCTGTTCTTGGTCCAGCCCCTGCCAACCTTGCTGTTCAAAAGCATGCAAATGCAAGTAGATAAATAGGTACCACTAGGGGTGAAATGCTCCGAAGTCTGCCACAGGTTCGCTTCACTACCGGTTCGCTGCGTGTATGCATGTGTGGTACACACCAAATGTGTGCTTTGTGTGCTTGCGCACCACAGGTACTACCGTACAATGCTGAAAAAGGAGGATTAAGAAGCCTTTTCTAAGGTAAGTAGAACAGCGAGGGGGGAGAACAGCTGTGCCACGTGATTTAGATTTGCTAGGAAGCAGGATTTCCTGCTTTCTAGCGAATATAAATCATGCGGCACAGCTGATCATCGGAAATACCGGTTTGTCCGAACCAATAGTATTTTTTACTAGCTTTTATTACTACTGGTTCAGGCAAACTGGTCTGAACCGGTAGCATTTCACCCCGGGTACCACCTATTTCAGGGGTGGGTTCTACCTACCTTTACTACTGGTTTGTAGCGAAGCCGTGCACGCACGCTCTTCTGTGCATGCACAGAAGCATTCTGATGATGTCGGGGTTGGTGGGCAGAGCCTCCCGTCAGTTTTACTACTGGTTCTATAGAACCGGTGCGAACCGGGGGGGGGGCAACCCACCACTGACCTATTTATTTATAGGTTCCATGATGGGAAGGTAGCAGAATGTGCAACTTGGCATATAGTCATGCCACCACATGACCATGGTAGGGTCTTTGGACAACACTGACTAGGAAATGTAGATGAGCACCGGCCTTTAGAGTCTTTTGGGGGGGATGGTTGCCTTGAAATTGTAGCAAATTTCTGTCCTTCTGTTTCATCCCTGCTTCTGCTTGCCCTCTTCGGACTGTAAGGCAGCGAGGTCAGAAATTCAAAAACTTGTTACCATTTGTGGCAAGGGATTCACTTGTCAGTTATTTATCCCCAAACATTGGTGCCACTCAAAGGAATCACTAGGACAGAATCTGGAGACTTAAAATAGCAATTTCATTCAATTTAGGGAGAAACTTTTTTTTTTCATCTGTCAACATTGAGCTTCTCTTAAAATGTGATAAGTTTATTTCTGCAGAACATATGTTTCACTGAGCTCAGAAATAATTGCTATCCTGAATTTATTTATCTATGACATTTGTATTCCCAGTGACTCTTAAATAATGACTTGTTGGAATCTAAACAGTTGAATCTTATCCCCTAAAATTAGTGGTGTCCGTTGTTTCCTAGTCCTCTTGTCATTCACCTCCTGGATCCGAAGAAGAAGACAAATTCTGAATTTGTCTTGGGAGGTGCAGCTAAGCCTCACTCATCTTTGGAGAGTTGGTTTTCTCCAAGCTGAGTAATGGAGATCCTGGCAGGAATGATGCTGATCCAAAACTGGGAAGTCCAGCAGAAATACCAGTCTAATCAAGCACAAGCTGCCTAGTGGTGGAATGCTGCCGGCTTAACAACCAGTTCGGTGAACATGCACTTTGTGTGCACATGCACACTTTGTATGTGTGTGTGCCTAAGGCACTCGTGCACAGCGCTAAAAATGGGAAGATTTAGAAGCTCAGCTGCCTTCCTTCCAAATCAGCAACGGTAAGTAGAACAGCAAGGGGGGGAAATCAGCTGTGCTGCACGATTGAGATGAGCTACAAGGACAGGATAGAGCAGGGGTGGGTGGGCAGGACCAATTGATCGTCGGCGCTACCAGTTCGCCTGAACTGGTCCAAACCGGCTGAATTCCACCTCGGAAGCTGTCCATATCTTTTTTTTTTTAAAGTTTTATTAATTTTCTATTGTTTACATTTTGTTAGTGCTTAATAAACATCCTGTTATCTGGGTTATTTTATTTGCTTAGCAGTACAGATTACACTCTTATTCTCTACCCCCTTTTTTTCCCAACCACTGGTAGGATAAGTTCCATGTTTGATAATATTCTGTATCTTCAGATCTTCAATGTAAGTCTGTCCATCTGGTTTTCTCCAAGCTGGAGTAATGGAGATCCTGGCAGGAACCCCTTATCCAAAACTGGGCAAGTCGGGCAGAAGCACCAGGCCAATCAAGCACCAGCTCTCCATATCTTGAAGCTTCCCCTTCATTCTGTGGTTTCATTGCACAAAACTGCTGTGTAGCGAATTATGGAACTGTTGGTTCTGAGTCTTCATTTTAGATAAATTGACCTTTTCGGCAACCTGACCTTATACAGTTGACTTGAAGGAAATGCCAGAGATCATTGAGGAATTTACTTCCATGTCTTCTGTTTAAGGTAAAGGCAAGAGGCCAGGAATACTAGTCAGGCTGATTAATGTCTACAGCCAGTTCTCATTTTAAAGTTAGGATCTTTAGGTGACACTGTTTGTTTAATCAAGATAAATTGATATCCTTTTTACATTAAGCAGATAAATTTAGAAATGAGTGTATGCTAAATAACCAAATGCAGATTGATTATAGATAGTTGATAGTCCCTTTGTTTAAATGCTTTAAAACATCAGCGCTTATTAAATCGTAAATATTCTTGTCCTTAAATGCACCAATGTAGGGATAACAAAGCACTTACTTGGATCCTTGCTTCTTCGCTATTTCTTTTTTCCTAGTTTTTCTTACTACGGAATTGCATGCCTACGCGACACTGAGATGCTATTTATCATAGCATTGCCGCGACGAAGATGTCTTTGCAGTAGGAGATGGTGTTGATACCCAACCTCACAATTCCCCCCAAATAGTTCTGGATAATTTAATGCTGCCATGATGTCATTCACATGTTTGTTTCTTGATCTGTTTCAATAATTGGCTGTGGTTGGCGGGGGTGAATGAAAACTGCCTTGAACCCTGAAGCTGACCTGAGCGAGGCCATTTTGAGGCTTCAGTGTTGCCACACTGGAGCTGAGGGATAGGGAGGGAGGAATGGAGATAGCTGGGGTTTGTAGTCAAAAGAAAATACTTTCTCCTGGGAACCAAGGACATTTCCACAGGTGGTCAGAGAGAGGAGGAGTGAAGTTACCAGGCAACCGGATGGTACTTTGATTGGACCATGTGAATGATAGGTTGGGGAAGGGGAAAAACTTTACTTTCAATTACCGTATTTTTCAGCGTATAAGACACACCTTTGTCCCCCCTAAAAGGGGGTGAAAATTTAGGTGCATCTTATACACCGAATGTAGCCCTGCCCACCCACTGGCCCCCACCCCTTGGCCTCTGCCTCCCAACAATTTATCTCCTTGCAGCAAGAAGAAACAGCTTGTTTCAGCTTCAGCACAGCCTAATTAGCACAAGTTGATTGGATCGGCCACCCAACTCTTAGCTGTTTTGCACGGGCCTCTGCTGCTTGCTGCAAGGAGGTAAATTGTTGGGAGCAGGGTTTTTTTTTTCTTGTGCTGATCAAGCTATGCTGAAAATGAAAATGAAAGTAAAGCAGGCTATTTGCTGTTTGCTGCAAAATTTTACCAAAATTTACCAAACTCCATTAACTTGTTCATTTTGAATGCTTGGAATTTCAGTAAAACAGTAAGAAAGGGCACCTGAATAAGCTACCATCTAGGCTTCGTTGCCCAGATGCCAGGGGTGAAATCCAGCAGGTTCTGACAGGTTCTGGAGAACCGGTAGCGGATATTTTGAGTAGTTCGGAGAACCTGTAGCAGAAATTTTGAGTAGTTCAGAGAACTGGCAAATGCCACTCTGGCCCCAGAGTGGGGTGGAAATGGAGATTTTGCAATATCCTTCCCCCCAGGAGTGGGGAGGGAATAGGGATTTTGCAGTATCCTTCCCCTGGAGTGGGGTGGGAATGGAGATTTTGCAGTATCCTTCCCGTGCCGCACCCACCAAGCCATGTCCACCAAGTCACACCACGCCCACCAAGCCACGCCCACAGAACTGGTAGTAAAAAAATTTGGATTTCACCACTGCCGGATGCCCCTCCCAATCCAAACAACCTACTTCAGCCTCTTGTCCAAAGGGAAGGCAACTAGTGAGGTTGGGAAGCATTACCAATCACCATCTAGCACAAGGGCCTGGGAGATTTCCTGGAGAAAGTGGTGGGGAATTCTGATTTCACAAGGGGTGATTTCTGGTCTTGTTGGTGTCATTGGGGGTCAACAGAGCCCTGATTATAGGACTTGGTGTCTTGCCTGGGTTACATGTTGTTGTATCAACATGTCAAGGTTTAGTATTGTAATACAGCAGGTGAAGTACTTGTGTTCATGCTGAGAAGTTCTGCCACTTAAGAGAGCAGTTCAGACCCAAGGTCCATTAGAGTAGGTCCACAAGAGAAAACAAACAGAAACACTGATGCTTTACAGTAGGGGTGAAATGCTCCTGGTTCGGACCGGATTGGCCGATCCAGTACCGATGGTGGCGGGTGGTTCGGAGAACTGGTAGCAAAAATCCCTGGTCCCCCACCCATGCCCACCCAATCGCCCGGTCTCCACTAGGCCGCTTGGCTGCTTGCCGCTTCTTTCCGGCTTGATTGCTTTTCCGATCTTGTTTCGCCTGCTGCAATCCCTGCAATCGATTGCATCAGCTAGCAACTGAATCTGCTTGCCTGCAATCAATCTCATCGGTGAGCAACTGAATCTGTCTGCCTTGTGCCGTCAATTGGGTAAGTAACTGGGTTTTTTTTGGGGGGGGGGAAGCTTTAAAAAAATAGTTACTTGGGATTTTTTTTAGGAGTTTTTTTTTTTTTTTTTAGACATAGCAATTTAAAGTTAAGGAAGTTTTAAAATTAGCTGCTTTTATCTAAAAATATAACTAAAATAAAAGAATAAAATAAAATATTTGTGCAGCTTTCTGAGATTTGGTATGTCTCTGTAGTGTTTCACTCTAACTACACAAACACACAAAATCTCACAAAGCTGTATGTGGCATTTTGTGTGGAAAAAGTGTGAAAGTTGGTTTTTGAGCTTTTTGTGGCTGTGTGAGGTTCCTGCTTGTTGCAGGGGCCATTTTGGGTCAAGGGCAGCTGCTTTACATTGTGTCAGTCAATTGTGTTGTGTTATGTTGTGTGTGTGTAAAGTGTGAAAGTTGGTTTTTGAGCTTTTTGTCTCTGTGTGAGGTTCCTGCTTGTTGCAGGAGCCATTTTGGGTCAAGTGCAACTGCGTTTACATTGTGTGTGAGTCAGTTGTGTTGTGTTGTGTTGTGTTGTGTTGTGTTGTGTTATGTTGTGTGTGTGTAAAGTGTGAAAGTTGGTTTTTGAGCTTTTTGTGGCTGTGTGAGGTTCCTGCTTGTTGCAGGGGACATTTTGGGTCAAGTGCAGCTGCTTTTACATTGTGCGTGAGTCAGTTGTGTTGTGTGTGTGTAAAGTGTGAAAGTTGGTTTTTGGTACCTCTTATTGTTTGTGTACTTTGTTTATTATTTTTATTATTTATTATTATTGGCCACGCCCACCCGGTCACCTGACCACCAAGCCATACCCACCAATTAAGCCACAGCCACAGAACCAGTAGGGAAAATTTTTAGATTTCATCCCTGCTTTACAGAAGTTCCTACAGTATGTACTGTATATTTGAACTTTGAGACCACAGAATGTGAATTTTGCTCTGATATGGCCAGAGCAGGGGATTTTGGGGTGGGGGAATCAGCACATCTCCTAATGAGTGAAGATGATGACCATAGCAAAAAACCCAAAGAACCAACAAAGTGCCATGGAACCTCTCCGGATAAGGAGAGAATGGGAGATTACCTACATATGCTGGATGGCTGCTTTTCAAAAGGAAACCACAGGACAGCTGTTTTCCATGGCTTTGAGTACTGGGAGATGAAGAGAAGACTCCGTGCTCTCAGCCTTGGTGGAGCCATTTAAAAGACACTGGGTTTGCTAACTTCTCTTAAAAGGTAAAGATAAAGGTTCCTCTTTCACATATGTGCTAGTCGTTCCTGACTCTAAGGGGCGGTGCTCATCTCTGTTTCAAAACCGAAGAGCCAGCGCTGTCCAAAGACGTCTCCATGGTCATGTGGCCGGCATGACTAAACGCCAAAGGTGCCCCGAACTATGTTACCTTCCCACCAAAGGTGGTCCCGATTTTTCTACTTGCATTTTTTACATGCTTTCAAACTGCTAGGTTGGCAGAAGCTGGGACAAGTACCGGGAGCTCACCCTGTTATGCGGCACTAGGGATTCGAACCTCTGAACTGCCAACCTTTCGATTGACAAGCTCAGCGTTTTATCCACTGAGCCACCATGTATAACTTCTCTTAAAAGTTAGTAAATGAAAATAAAGTATATATCCTATGAAACTAGACAAATCACTAGAAGCCAACATCATAAATACGTCTGATTTACTTTTGTCATGTCATGCGTGCAAATTCATTGGAGAAGGCAATGCTGATAGGAATGGTTAGTGGAACAAGAAGAAGGGCAAGCAAAGAACATGCTGGCTTGATAACATCAAATCTGATGCAACATTGAACATCCAACAATTGAAAGAAGCTGTGCTTGACAGGGGAACATGAACAGCACCTGCCCATAAAATCTCCAAAAGTCAGACATGACTGAATAGTTAAAATACCCTGTTTCCCCAAAATTAAGACATCCCCTGATAATAAATCCAATCAGGCTTTTGAGCACATGCACTAAAATAAGCCTCCTCCCCGAAAATAAGCCCTCCCCAAAAATATTTAAAAGCAGAGCTGGAAATCAGATAACATGGCAAGAGGAACCCCATCTTACTTCACGCGCCCCAAAATAATAAGACCTCCCCGAAAATAAGGCCAAGCACTTATTTTGGGGTTCAAAAAAAAATATAAGACAGGGTCTTATTTTTGGGGAAACAAGTAATAACAACAAAAATAAATTTAAGAACATAAAGAATTGGAAGTAAAATCAATAAGACTTTAATCCAAGAAAGTTATATAAAAAAATTAAGGAGACAAAAATTTGGAATGTTAGGGTTTTTACTGAAAGATTTTGGAAACGGTTTACACTTTTAAAGCCTTGTCATTCAAGACTCCTTGAGATAAGACTCCTTTCGGTATTAAAGTAGATTTCAATAACCTTCATCGGAAGCCAGAATGGTAAAAGTTAGCTACTCATCCTTGATCCAAACAGATTGTCGATTAAAAAAGGAAAGATTTCTCTAAGTAGGGCTTCTAGAGATAGCTTCCAAAGCTCTGAGTTGGGTTTTTTTTTTTTTTTGTGGCCTTTACTCTTATTTTTATGAGTTATTTTTCTTATCTATCCTGAACACTCCAGAAGTTCTCTGTGTAATGCAAACACTTGCAAGCTATAGGCATTTTTGGGAAGCAAACAGCTTCCTTGGCACTTTAATTTGTTCGTAATGGACAAAGTTATCATTATGATAACTTTGAATATTTTGCTGCTTTGGGAAGGCAGCCCAATATAATATAATATAAACCAGTGCTGTTCAGGAGAAGTGAATGACATCTGTTTGGTTTCTCAGCTTCTATTTCTGTTTGCAGGAGATCATTTTTGACTCAGACAGCGTAATAGCGTTGCTTTGACACAAATCGTTCCTTTCCATTTTCCCCATCACTCTTGACACCCACATTATATTGTAAAGTTTCTTATATTCTTTCTTCCCAATTGTTGAATGAACAGCCTTTTCGGCAAATAGTTCATTTAATTGCTCTATTAATTAAAGATAGGTTTGAATGGACTTTATTTAAGCTCTTTAGTGTAGTGCAAGTCTAATTTCAGACAGCTGGGCTCTTAGTAACTTGTTGGATTTAGAAGTCATAAATTATTATGATTATGATTCTAATTTTTGCTAAATATTTCAAAGCTGGTTAATTATTAAAATTATCGTTTTGTACCTTACAAAAGAACTCATCTCCTGTGTGGATAAGTAGCTATTCTTGCTCAGTGGTTACTTTTCATTAAGATAGTGAGATGTTAATTAGAAGCTGCTTCTAATGCAGCAATGGACAGAGATCCAGGCTGGCTAAACCTCATTTGCAACCTGGATATATTGTTCCAAATTTCCATCTGGAGATCTGCAACAAAGGAATCTTTCCCCTACATCTGTTCCCTCAAAGGCAACCCACACCTTTCTAAAGGGAGAATGGGGCCATGGCTTAATGATGCTGGAACTGTTGGCTAGAAATACTGTACCATGAGCCTTGGTGGCGCAGTGGTTAGAGTGCAGTACTGCAGGCTACTTCCGCTGCCTGCAATTTGGCAGTTCAAATCTCACCAGGCTCAAGGTTGACTCAGCCTTCCATCCTTCCAAGGTGGGTAAAATGAGGACCCAGATTGTAAACTGCTTACACAGGGCTGTAAAGCACTGTAAAGTGGTATATAAGTAAGTGCTATTGCTATTGCTACTCCAGCGGTTCGAGCCCGGCTCTGTGAGAAGGAGTAAACTCCTGTCGCTCAATCCCTAGCTCTTGCTCACACAGGAGTTCAAAAGCATGCAATATTGCTAGTAGATAACTGGGTACCACTTCGGTAGGAAAAATCTGGCTGTGTTCATGTGTGCGAGGCATCGTGGCACAAGGCAAGGCGAGGAGACACCGGCGGAGGAGCCTGGAAGGACCAGGAACCCGAGCACCGCTAGCTGATTGGTGTAAACATAGTTTTCCCCTTGCAGTGCATCAAGGAGATTCACACAAATGCTGGACACAATGAACTAGCAATCCAGGCTCTCAGGTCTGCATTGTGTGCCTAGCATGTATAGATTTCCCTGACATTGTATGCCATACTCTAAATAAATAAATAAATGAGGGAGAAGCTGGTTTGTTTCAATTCAGCTGCACCCTTCTATCAAAAACCATAAGTGGGAGAGCCATCTAATGTACACCACGGACTGTTAACATCAACAGCAGCATGAGTTGTCAACTTTTTTTCTACTTAATTTGCATTAATAAAGTGTCACTTAAAAAAAAACCTCTGTGACATACAGTATAACAATGATTATATTGGGGTTCATACAATAACATCATCCCACTGTTTTCCTGCTCTCAGCTGGTGTTATTCTTTCTTCATTCCTGTGTCGTCCAGAAACACTTGGCCTGTGGCACCCATCAACCTGCCTATACACGAGAAAAGTTGTATTGTTATTTCATCTACAGTTGATTTACTATCAAAGAATTCTGACCAGTTTTCCTAAATTTGGTCATAAATAGCTGGCCAGGCTGAGAAATGGTTGATATCATAAGAAGGAGACCATTGATTTTAAAAAAAGCATTTATTTGAGATGTGAAAGGGTAGTTTATTTATTTATTTTTTTGTATGAAAAATATAAGCAATGACCAGGACAATCGGAGTTGCTAAATTTTGGGCTTTCCCATTTTTCCCTTAAAAACTACTCAGATTATGCTTACTATTTTCTTTATTGTCAACAGGATTTACTATGGATAGAAGCCTCAAAGGTAGCAGGAGCTGAAATCCCCTAGATCTCCTTGGCTTCAGAAATGATCTAACACTTGCAAAGAACCTCACATGGATTTGAAGTTCCAACCAGAGTGATGGAAATCAATAGCTTGGCTCGCTGTACTAAAATATCATGATCTCGTGGGTGTTCCGGACAGCTAGTAGACTCAAGCTACACAAGAATAGGAGGTTCTCCAGTGCAAGCTTCATCAAAAAAAATGAAGCAACTGTGCAGCGAGTTCACTGAAATTGTTCACTAGAATGCCTCCTGCTGGCGTTCCAGATCAGGCTCGTATTCTATCAGTGGGAAGGGTTTCCTAGTCTCCCGCCACCTTCATTTCATACATCTTTTAATATGAAACTGGGACCTTCTGAAACTGGTGTCCATATCTCATCCTTAACTATTTGCATGCACCAAGGATGATTCTCCTTCTCCTTCTCCTTCTCCTTCTCCTTCTCCTTCTCCTTCTCCTTCTCCTTCTCCTTCTCCTTCTCCTTCTCCTTCTCCTTCTCCTTCTCCTTCTCCTTCTCCTTCTCCTTCTCCTCCTCCTCCTCCTCCTCCTCCTGCTCCTCCTCCTCCTCTTCTTCTTCTTCTTCTTCTTCTTCTTCTTCTTCTTCTTCTTCTTCTTCTTCTTCTTCTTCTTCTTCTTCTTCTTCTTCTTCTTCTTCTTCTTCTTCTTCTTCTTCTTCTTCTCCTCCTCCTCCTCCTCCTCCTCCTCCTCCTCCTCCTCCTCCTCCCCCCCTCCTCCTCCTCCTCCTCCCCCACTTCCTCCTCCTCCCCCACTTCCTCCTCCTCCCCCACTTCCTCCTCCTCTTCCTTTTCTTCAGATTGCTACCAAATGAAACAGGAAACTCTTTCCCAATGCATATGACCAACGTTTATCAAGAGCCGTTTTAAACCATGTGCTTGAAGTAGATGTTTCTGCCACGTGTTATTAATCTGCTGTATTTCCGTTCTGCTAAGGACAGCAAAAAAACCTGTTCCTGAGGCTTCTTCTTCTTCTGCAAAGCGTAGCCCACAAATTCCTTTAAATGCTTCTGCTATAATTTTGAAAGTGAATGACTATCTTTAGCCTCCATCATCCTGTTATGGGGCTTTAGATGACTCAAGATATATTATCTGTTTAAACCTTCACCAAATTCTCTCCCCAGCAATATTCCTTTCCTTCAACAAAGCAGCTCTATAGTGACCAGACCCTCAAGTCTGGGACTCGGCTGCCTGGCTAGGTGGGAAAACCCTTCTTTGAGATCCTGAAGAGCCATGGTTAGTAGGGGAACTCATGGTCCTAATTCCCACTAAGTGGCACAGAAAGCTGCTCGTTCAAGTCTAGATTTAATGTGCATAGAAGACTCTGCGGATGTCACAAAATATGCCATCCAGCCTATAGAATGAGCCTATGAGCCACAGTGGTGCAGTATTTAGAGTGCAGTACTGCAGGCTACTTTTGCTACTGCTGACTGCCTGCAATTTGGCAGTTCAAATCTTACCAGACTCACCTTCCATCCTTCCGAGGTAAAATGAGGACTCAAATTGTTGGGGGCAATATGCCGACTCTGTAAACCGGTTAGAGAGGGCTGTAAAACACTGTAAAGCGGCATATAAATCTAAGTGCTATTGCTATGAGAGCCAGACCATGGGTGAAATCCAGCAGGTTCTGGAGAACCGGTAGCAGAAATTTTGAGTAGTTCAGAGAACCGGCAAATACCACCTCTGGCTGGTCCCAGAGTGGAATGAGAATGTAGATTTTGAAATATCCTTCCCCCACGAGTGGGGAAGGAATGGGGATTTTGCAGTATCCTTCCCCTGGAGTGGGGTGGAAATGGAGATTTTGCAGAATCCTTCCCCTGCCACGCCCACCAAGCTACACCACACCCACCAAGCCACACCCACACAACCGGTAGTAAAAAAATTTGAATTTCACCACTGAGCCAGACCCTTTTGAATCTGAATATGGGACTCAGGCTTGAGATACAACGAAAACTAATGGGAGGACCTATAGGCTTAGAAGATGTCACTTGCTGTGGAGATTTCACCCTGTTGGACCTGCGGTTGAAATAAATATGAATGTTTCTGAAATGAAAAAGCAAATAGAAGAATTTGATCTACCATTCTACTTGAATCTATTCACCAGAAATCTTAAGAACACTAAATCTCCTTAAATATCTAGCTGGAGACCTATCTATCCTGGCTTTGATTTCAATCCTTCTTGGACTTCACGGTCACAAAAGCAAATCTCCTCGATAAACAATAAACTTCATGCATTTCTTCCAGGGCTGGAGAAAATAAAAAAGGAAAGAAATTTGGTCGGAGAGACCATCGAATCATCAGTAATCATGCAGGCTGTATGTTGAGGAACATTTGGTGAAGAGAACAAAGAGTTTTTGGGGCTGTATCTATGTTTAATTAATTAATTAATTAATTAATTAATTAATTAATTAATCAATCAAATTTCTATGCCGCCCAACTCCCAAGGGACTCTGGGTGGTTTACAGCAAAAAAATAATACAACAAAGAACATAGGAAAATTATTAAAAAACATTATAAAAACATTTTAAAAACATTAAAAATCCATGCACACCATTCATGGCCAGATCTTGCAAGATTGCAACACCGAGATCAACGGCCCCAGGACTGCTGGAAAAGCCAGGTCTTCACCGCTTTCTGGAAAGCCAATAAGGTGGGGGTAGTCCGGATCTCAGGAGGTAACTGGTTCCAGAGAGTTGGGGCAGCCACAGAGAAGGCCCTCCTCTGCGGGCCCGCCAGCCGGCATTGTTTAGCTGACGGGACCCAGAGGAGACCAACTCTGTGGGATCTTACTGGTCGCTGGGAGCAATGCGGTAGAAGGCGGTCTCGAAGATAGCCTGGCCCTGAGCCATGTAGGGCTTTAAAGGTAATAACCAACACCTTGAATTGTGCCCGGAGACCAATAGGAAGCCAGTGCAGCTTGCGGAGAATTGGTGTAATGTGGGTGTATCTAGGTGCACCCACGACAGCTTGTGCAGCTGCATTCTGGACCAACTGTAGTCTCCGAACACTCTTCAAGGGTAGCCCCATGTAGAGGGTGTTGCAATAGTCTAACCGTGAGGTGACAAGGGCATGAGTGACTGTGAGGAGAGCCTCCTAATCCAAGTAGGGTCGCAATTGGTGCACCAGGTGAACCTGTGCAAAGGTCCCCCTAGCTACAGCTGCCAGATGTTGCTCTAATCTTAGCTGTGAGTCTAGGAGGACACCCAAATTGCGAGCCCATTCTGAGGGGGACAATTTCTCCCCACCCCCAGAACCAAGGATGGACAGTCGACATAGTCTTTAGGAGGCAATACCCACAACCACTCCGTCTTGTCTGGGTTAAGCTTCTTTTCTGCAGAAGGTCTAGCAGATCGGCATATGTGTGTGTGTTTTGCCAGAAGTCTGTTTTTGAGTTGTTCTCTGTATTTCCTATCTAAGCTAACTTTAATGATTGCATAGGTACAACCAAGCTCCTTGAAGCATACCCAATTAAACACAAGCACAGTCAGAGAGCATGTTCCCCCCCTTTCTTTGGTTTTACATAAAGTACAGTTATTTTAGAAGAACAGATTGTGCCAGATTCTGAGTTGACTGATAGGCATCCGGTGGCTTTTAATAATACCTCTCCTAGGATTCGTGATCACCGTGATATTTATCCAGCAAATTTTTCATGCGGATTTTAAGAAAGATACTGAATAGTAGATTGATTGGAGTCTAAAATGTTGGGTGAAGAAATATTTTAGAAACAAAATCAAAACAGCAACATAAGTTATTTTCACCGTGGCAGGCATTCTATCCCTGTGAGACGCTTAAAAATATCATTCCTCTTCAGTTTAATTACGTTCAGGCATTAAAAAATTGTGTGGGATACGAAGAAGAAGAATTGTCCTTCTGTGGATCTTAGAAGTTGCTTCCATTTTTTTTTTAATTTCCTGCAATTAGATTGCTCTGCTCCCTCTTCTGCTATATTAAGAATATCAATTTGTAGTCCTGGTTTTATCCAGAGTTTAAGCTAATTTACTTCATGATTAGCAAAACATCTTGTTAAAAAGATCTACAGTTTTGAATATCAGGTATATCAAAAAAAAAAAAAGATTTTATAAAACATGCTATTTCCTTTGATCAGTAACTGGCAGTGTTTGCTTAAATCTCCATTTTATTTCTAGTCCTAATATTTTTACTTACAAAAATTCTCAACATATGCGATTAAGACTTCATACAGTAACACATTTTTATTTTTATTTTTATCAACCGTATCGATCACCAGCATTATTCCTGGTTCATTTTAATAAACATTCAAAGTAACCTGCAACATACTCAAGGTGCAAAATGTTCTTTGGAAGAAAGGAGTAGTAATCAAGATGGTAATCCAGGGTGTTTTTTTTTTTTTAAAAAAAAGAACACAAACACCCTTAAGATACATGAGGTACTAGTGAAAAGTGTTTGTTCAGGTTAAAATAAACAGGAACGTAAATGTAAATAAATGTAGAGGCTATTGCAAAAACTGAGATATTAAACACTGTAAAACAAAGAAATAAATTTATGGAATTAAAAACAACCATGCCCATTGTGATTTGACCACTAAGTAATTGTCAGAAGCATTCTCAGTGATGCAAGCTATGTAAGATAGGTAGGCTGACGATAAAAAGGCCAATGCAAAATAAGTGGAAATTGTAATTTATGTATTACTCCCTATTCTTAAAAAACCAACATGTCTAACGTTGATCTGTTGTTCCAGGGGAGACAGAGAACAAGAAAATACTCTGTTTCAAGGGATAGCAAGAGACTGAAGCAGTGGAGGGTTTCAAATTTTTTTACTACCGGTTCTGTGGGTGTGGCTTGGGCGTGGCATGGCTTGGTGGGCGTGGCTTGGTGAGCATGGCAGGGGAAGGATACTGTAACATCTCCATTCCCACTCCACTCCAGGAGAAGGTTACTGCAAAATCCCCATTTCCTCCCGATCAGCTGGGAGTCGGGAGGCAGAGAATAGATGGGGGCAGGGCCAGGCAGAATTTTTACTACCGGTTCTCCGAACTACTCAAAATTTCTGCTACCGGTTCTCCAGAACTGGTCAGAACCTGCTGAAACCCACCTCTGGACTGAAGCCCAGAGGTGGAAAGGAAAACCTTGATTGGAGACAGGGATTCCAAGGAGAGAGAAGTTGGTCATTGATTAGGGGACTGGAGCAGGGGTGAAATCTAATTTTTTTTGCTACCGGTTCTGTGGGCGTGACTTGGTGTGGCGTGGCTTGGTGGTCATGTGACTGGGTGGGCGTGGCCAGTTTGACATCATTCACGTCACTCTGCTGTGCATGGGGCGCTTGGAGAGAAAGCGAACAAGACAGCTTTCCAACCTCTGTTTGTGTATGTGTGTGTGTGTGTGTGTGAGGGAGGGAGGGAGGGAGGGAGGGAGCGATCTGAAGCCAAGGCACCCAAACTCCTGGCAGCGGTGGGGGCAGCTTCTGAGCAGCCAGCTCCACCTGACCTACTCCCTGAGTCTCGCCGTTCTCCTTGCCCCCACCCTGACCCCACTCAAGCAGTGGCTTCCCTGCTCAGCCCCAACAAGCTATGCATCCATGGTGCCCACACCAGCATCCCAAGAGAAGCAGAGAAGATCATCGCTTGCAAGCAGACAAGCAGAGGTAGCAAGCGTATGCCGTGCTATAGGGAAAATGAGAGGTCCTGTTGTCCTGCAGAGCCTGCCGCTGCTTGAGTGGGGTGGGGGGGCAAGGAGAATGGCGAGACTCAGGGAGTAGGTCAGGTGGAGCTGGCTGACTCAGGGCTACTCAGAAGCTGCCTGCGCCGCTGCCAGAAGTTTGGGTGCCTCAGCTTCAGATTGCTCCCTCCCTCCCTCCCTCCCACACACACACACACACACACAAGCAGAGGTTGGAGAGCTCTCTTGCTTGATCGCTCTCCAAGTGCCCCATGCACAGCCCATTTGAGGAAAGGGCACGCACGGCTGGGCGCGTTTGGCTGCAGGAGCAGCGCAATGGGGTTGTTTTGTTCACCGAGATGGTACTTCAGGTGGGCAGGTGGACGTCTGCAGCTGACAACTATAATGAATATGTCCACCTGCCCTCCTGAAGCACCACCGTGGTGAACAAAACAATCCCATTGCTATGGATGCATAGCTTGTCGGGGCTGAGCAGGGAAGCCACTGCTTGAGTGCGGGGGAGCAGTAAGCTGCTAGCTCCTTCCCCGCAGCCCTGCCATGCTTGCCTGCCTTCCACGTGGACTTCTGTTTGCTTGCCTTCGCAAGCTGGCCACCAGGATGCCAAGTAGGCAGCATGGAAGGCAGGCAAGCATGGCAGGACTGCGGGCCGTGGACCGGTTCGGGGGCATGGCCAGCCAGTCATTGCTCCCGGTTTGGCGAACTAGCCTCAATCTCCGCTACCTACTCACCCGAGCTGGTCCGAACTGGGAGCATTTCACCCCTGGACTGGAGGTTAAAATTTATAAAGTACGGTTCCTGGAATTGGTTATGTTTAGTCTGATGAAAAGGAGGACTAGGGGTGACATGATAGCAGTGTTCTAATATCTCAGAAGTTGCCAAAAAGAAGAGGGAGTCACGCTATTCTCCAAAGCACTTGAGGGCAGGACAAGAAGCACTGGATGGAAACTAACCAAGGAGAGAAGCAACCTAGAACTACGGAGAAATTTCCTGACAGTTGGAACAATTAATCAGTGGAACAACTTGCCTCCAGAAGTTGTGAATGCTCCAACACTGGAATTTTTTAAGAAGAGATAGGATAGCCATTTGTCTGAAGTAATATAGGATTTCCTGCCTGAGCATGGGTTGGACTAGAAGATCTTCAAGGGCCCTTCCAATTATTCTGTTCTGTTCTGTTCTGTTCTGTTCTGTTCTGTTCTACTCTACTCTACTCTACTCTACTCTACTCTACTCTACTCTACCCTACCCTACCCTACTCTACTCTACTCTACTCTACTCTACTCTACTCTACTCTACTCTACTCTACTCTATTCTATTCTATTCTTTCCACAAGAAAGCTAGTCTGTACCATTTTGGTAGACTGTATAAATCTCTCACTGCAATACCACTAAGCTCCAGAACCTGGACAACTCTTAAAAAGCTGTGGTGGCACAGTGGTTAGAATGCAGTATTGCAGGCTAACTCTGCCAACTACTGCCAATTCAAACCTGATCAGCTCAAGGTTGACTCAGCCTTCTGTTTTTCCAAGATCCATAAAATGAGTACCCAGATTATTGAGACCAATATGCTGATTCTATAAACTGCTTAGAGAGGCCTGTAAAAGTGCTATGAAGCAGTCTATAAGTGCTATTGCTAAGTACTATTAGTAAAGGGAATGTACTGTCTGTAGTCATCTAACTGTGTGAAGGTCTGGAAATTCAATCCCCAATAGAGAGCTTGAACCCAAAGAATAACATCTGGCTGAATATAGCCATAGGAATGAAAAATGCAGCTTTTATGCAGAATTTGAGTCAGATAAAAATTGTTAGAAATTCTGTTTATATAAAGCAAACAAAGAGTACAGTCACCATGTGCTTTACTGCTCAACTATATAACTGTAACAGGAAACAAAACTCTACTCAGAACAAAAAAAAATTATTATATGTATATGAAATTTTATTTTGTTCACTGCCCTGAGTCCTTCGGGAGAAGGGCGGTATAGAAATTCAAATAATAATAATAATAATAATAATAATAATAATAATAATAATAATAATAATAATAATAATAATAATAATAATAATAATAAAAGAGCATAGATCCAGTCTTGTAAATACTGCCATCGGCTGAAAGTAGTTGTTGCATAGAAATGCATTCCAACTATGAATTCCAACAAAAATCATGTTCAGGACTGAGAGCAACTCCACAAAGAATACACAGGATATTGGACCCAAATGAAAAGTGCAGCTGATCTGAGTCAGCTCAGAAAATATATCTGAAGCAGGGGTGAAATGTAAAATCTGTTACTACCGGTTCTGTGGGCGTGGCTTGGTGGGGGGGGGGTTAATGTGACTGGGTGGGCATGGCCAACTTTAAAAAAAAAAAAACTTTTCAAAGCATTTTTTCTAATGCTTTGAAAAGCCTCTCTGACGATCAGGAATTCAGCTGGGATTGTCAGAGACTTTTCAAAGCATTTTTTTTTACCACCTCTTCGGCCAAGAGGTTGCAGAAAAAAATGCTTTGAAAAGCCTCTGATGATCCCAGCTGAGCATCACGATCATCAGAGGCTTTTTTTTTAAACTTTTAAAAGCATTTTTTCATCGGAAGAGGTTGTAGAAAAAATGCTTTTAAAAGTAAAAAAAAAAGCCTCTGATGATCGTGCGGCTCAGCTGGGCATGGGGTGGTGGTGGGGGGGGGCACAGGTATTTTTGCTACCGGTTCTCCGAACCACCCGCTGCCATCACTACCGGATCGGGTGATCCGGTCCGAACCGGGAGCATTTCACCCCTGATCTGAAGGTATTGCAGAGAAATCGATCCTTATTTTAGTTCCTGCCATTGTGATTGAAACCGATGTGAGTGATTGGCTGGGACAATTGATGTGAGTCCCAGATGTGAGTCGCAGATGTGTTAAGAAAAGTCAGCAGGGCAGCACAATCTTTGTTAACATGACACTTTCCTTGTTAAGAAGGTGAGATCGATGTTCCTCTTCACTGCTTCCTATACAGGTAGTTCTCAACTTATGACCACAATTGAGCCAAAATTTCTGTTGCTAAACAAGATAGTAGTTAAATGAATTGTGCCCTGCTTTGTGACCTTCCTTGCCACACTTGTTAAGTGAATCACTTCAGTTGTTAAGTTAGTAACATGGTTGTTAAGTGACTCTTCACTCCATTTACTTTGCTTGTCCGAAGCTCACAAAAGGTGATTGCATGACCTGGAGACACTATAACCATTGTAAATGTACTGTGTGCCAAACATCCCAAATAATTTGATCATGTGACAATAGGGAGATTGCAACAGTCATAATTTCCCTTTTTTCCAGTGCTATTGTAACTTGGACTGGTCACTAAATGAACTGTTGTAAGACAAAGACAACCTGTAATCCTTTTTATTTTATTTATTAGTCATATTTCTATGCCGCCCACTCTCCGAGGACTCTGGGCGGCTTACACCAAAGACAGTATACTAAATAGCATATTGCCCCCAACAATCTGGGTCCTCATTTTACCCACCTCAGAAGGATGGAAGGCTGAATCAACCTTGAGCCGGTGAGATTTGATCCGCTGATCTGCTGAACTAGCAGTCAGCTGAAGTAGCTGCATTCTAACCACTGCGCTACCTCGGCTCTTCCATCATTCAAACTACCCGCCTATGCTCATAACAAAATAACAAACACTTTAAGTTCAAGAACAAGAAAATTTACTGCAGAAAACCCCTTAAATCAGAAGTTGAGCCGGCTTTTCATCAGCGATAACTCCAGTGAGATTATTGTCAAGGATTGATATGTTCAAGAAACTTCAATAGAGAAACATTCTGAAATAAAACAGTGTTCCTATACTAAAGCTTGACTGCAATTGATTTTTTTAAAAAACCCTTCTGTTCTAAGACTTGTATAGACCTTCTTCCTTTTAAAAAAGGCCTCTTATCCAACGTGATTGTTGACCTAAGGCCAGAAGAGAGGTTAAATCTATGTCTCCCAGCTTTATGGTTCTTATTGGGCATGTTTGCCTATTATTCTTTTTGCAAAAGGAACTTTTTTTGTGTGGACCCGTTGAACTTTTAAGTACAATATTGTCTTCCTTCTGATTTATTATGGAATCTACTTTTGGTTATATAAGATAACAAATCTTGGTGGAGGAAGCCATCCTTGAGCCATTCTCACCAGCTCAAGATTGATTCAGCCTTCCATCCGTCGGAGGTGGGTAAAATGAGGACCCAGATTGTTGGGGGCAATATGCTGACTCTATAAAACCGCTTACAGAGGGCTGTAAAGGACTTTGAAGTGGTATATAAGTCTAAGTGTGATTGCTTGGGAAGGAAGGAAGGGAGGGAGGGAAGGAGAGAGGGAGGGAGGGAGGAAG
Source organism: Pituophis catenifer annectens (assembly GCF_029215685.1). NCBI lineage: Eukaryota > Metazoa > Chordata > Lepidosauria > Squamata > Colubridae > Pituophis > Pituophis catenifer. The sequence continues at coordinate 14,629,282 of NW_027256884.1, read as the reverse complement.
GAAGGAAGGAAGGAAGGAAGGAAGGAAGGAAGGAAGGAAGGAAGGAAGGAAGGAAGGAAGCCGTAGTGGCACAGTGGTTAGAATACATTATTGCAGGCTGACTCTGCCCACAGCCAGGAGTTCGATCCTGAGCAGTTAAAGGTTGACTCAGCCTTCCATCCTTCCAAAGTCAGTAAAATGAGGACCCAGATTGTTAGGGGCAATATGCTGACTCTGTAAACCGCTTAGAGAGTGCTGTAAAGAACTGTGTATATAAGTCTAAATGCTATTGCTATAAGTGCTATCGTAAGCTCTACTAAAGGGGTGCAGTGGTTAAAGGCACAGAGCTTGTACAGCTGACAGCCCAAGTTTGGGCCCTGAGCTCTATGCAGTGGGGGAACTCCTGTTCCTGCCCAACTCCTGCCCATCTAGCAGTTCAAAAGCATGCAAATGCAAGAAGATTAATATTATTATTAATAGATTAATATGTACCACTTTGGTAGCAAAGTAACAGCGTTCTGTGTCCGTCGGCTTATAGCCACGCTTGGCCACATGACCATGGAAGAGTCTTCGGGCACCATTGGCTCCCTCAGTGAAGAAACGGAGATGAGCACCTACCCCTAGATTGGAGATGATTAGTAAGGGGATACCTTTACCTTTACTTTAAGCGCTACTAAAAAAAAAAAATCACAAAACTGCAATTCAGTTATTTTGGTGATGTCATCTGGGGAAATTCACTTGAGAAAGCAGTTCTGTAAGTCTGAACTACTATTAATCTTCTCATTGTTCCCATCGCCCATCTCCTTCCACTTATGACTGTATGACTGTAACCTTGTTGCTTGTATCCTTACGATTTATATTGATATTGTTTCCTGATTGCTTATTTGTACCCTATGACTATCATTAAGTGTTGTACCTTATGATTCTTGATGAACGTATCTTTTCTTTTATGTACACTGAGAGCGTATCCACCAAGACAAACTCCTTGTGTGTCCAATCACACTTGGCCAATAAAAAATTCTATTCTATTCTATTCTATTCTATTCTATTCTATTCTATTCTATTCTATTCTATTCTATTCTATTCTATTCTATTCTATTCTACTCTACTCTACTCTACTCTACTCTACTCTACTCTACTCTACTCTACTCTATTCTAAAAGGAAACCAGGCTATCAAAGAACATGATGAATGGACACCATCAAAGGTGACACCAGCCAGAGCATAGAAAGACTCAAAGAAGATACTCCACAATCCTGGTCTTTTGTCTTGTAGGAAGTTAGCACCTACCCTTCTCCTAGAAGAATGAAATATTCTAGGAAATATTAAAAAGGCAGAATATTATACCTCCCTGGATGAGAAAAGGAGAAACATGTTTTTTAGGCAGGAAGCAAACTCACTCTTATAGCCCCCACCCTCCTCAATAGCCCACAGCCAATGTCATCACTTAAGAGATAAAGAGATAGCTAGGTCTATTCATAAGCAAATGCCCTCACCCAAGATCTAACAAAGATAGGATTAGCCCTCTACCAGTGGTGAAATTCAATTTTTTTAAACTACCGGTTCTGTGGGCGTGGCTTGATTTGGTGTGGTGTGGCTTGGTGGGCTTGGCTTGGTGGGCATGGCAGGGGAAGGATACTGCAAAATCTCCATTCCCACCCCACTCTGGGGCCAGCCAGAGGTGGTATTTGCCGGTTCTCCAAACTACTCAAAATTTCCGCTACTGGTTCTCCAGAACCTGTCAGAACCTGCTGGATTTCACCTCTGCCCTCTACCCATCTAGCAACAGAACTCACCACTTGGTACCTGGGGAGATTGCATCACCCAGCAAGATTCAACCAAGCTTGGGACTCAAAAGACAACCTACAAAGTTACCCCTGCATGGCCCCATGGGAGTCTGACAACCAATCAGAATAGAAGCTCAAATTCAAAGACCAGCCGAGGGTATAAACCTCTATCTCTCACCCATGTGCTTTTTTTGCCCAGGACCTCAAAACCATGTGGTCCTGTCCACCATTAAACCATCTTTCCAAGCAGACTCCATGTTTCCAGTGTCTTTCTCCCCACCTGGAACTGAACCCAGATGGATATTTACGAGACCACCTTCTGGTGGCCGCCTTCTGCCACCGATAGCCTCCCACTGACCAGTACGCTCCCACAGAGAGGGGCTCCTCAGGATGCCGTCAGTCAAACAATGTCGACTGGCGGCCCCCAGGGGGAGAGCCTTCTCTGTGGGGGCACCTACCCTCTGGAATGAGCTGTCCCCGGAGATACGGCAGATCCCGTATCTTCGCATCTTTCGACGTTCCCTAAAGATGTTTTTATTCCAGCAAGCCGGGCTGGCCTAACTCTTTTAAATTGTTTTAATTCTTAAATTGTTAATTATCGGTCTTAATATAGGGGTGTTTTAATTGTGGGCCAAATTAATTTAATTGGGTTTTAATACTGTTTTTAAATTTTGTATTTCTTGTGTTTTATCTGTTGGCTGTTCACCACCCCGAGTCCTTCGGGAGAAGGGCGGTATATAAATATAAACAAAGAAATAAAATAAATAAAAATATTTCGTCCAACAGTTTCTTTCTAGAAAGTGGCAGAATATGAAGAGGGCCCTGCTATCAAAGATATCTCAGGGCGAATGTAGAAGGACCTTTATGCCGCCTCTTGGTTTCTTTTGTTGTGGAAAATGTTTTAAAAATAATTATTCTCAGAAGTACAATTTATCAGGAGAACAATCTGCTCTTTATTACGTTGGCATAGGCCATCTGGCTTTAAAAATACAAAAAAACCCCAAACCCATAAAGAAATAGCAATCAACGTTTCAAAACCTGTGAATAGGAGATAAAAGCAAAATTCATTCTGCCCTCCCTAGATTCTCTACAGATTCCAGCTTGGACCTCAAATGTCTTTCAGAAAAGCAGATCCTCTCTCTTAAATTGGCATTTTCTCCAGCTCCAAGAAAACTTTTGGCAATTCCCCCTGGAGTGATTTAATATTTTTTTCTCAGAAACTCTATCCAAGAAACAATGATGGAAACCTAATCAAGGACAGAACCAACCTAGAACTAAGGAGAAATTTCCTGTCAGGGAGAACAATTAACCAGTGGAACAGCTTGCCACCAGAAGTTGTGGAGGCTCCATCACTGGAGGCTTTTAAGAAGAAACTGGACAACCATTTGCCCATAATGATATAAGGTCTCCTGTTTGAACAGGAGGCTAGACTAGAATTCTAGTCATTTCCATTATTCTGTTATCCAGTTTTGGGGAAATAATTTTATTCCAATCCCCCATCAAACACCTGCTTTCTCTGAGAAACCTATTAGTCTTACCATAAATCCTTTCTAGAATAATACTTTACTGGGGCATAAATTCCCAGTAGCAAATTGACTTCCATCTCCATAAATCTACCGTCTTCATCAAGCAATACAAATTTCAGTTTCAGCTGGGGATTTATATACAAAACCATTCCGTTTCATTCTTTTTGCGCCTGTTGAAATAAATCCTTCACATATTCACCTCTTTTGGGCAAAAAGCTGTAAGTGATTTTGCAAGAAACGATTAGTCTTTTCAGCTTAGTTTCATACTAAATATTTTATCATCACCGTTCAGTAATGATATTGTTTGGCAATTTTTGGTCTTTACCTTTTTTTTTATGAATTAATGCCATATTTACTCCTGTCCATCTTTCTAGTATCCTTCCCTTTTCCAAAATGGAATTCGTCATTTTTTTGAAGAGATTATAACAGTTTGTCTTCAAAATATTTCTAATAGGAGGCTGGTAATCCATCTGGACCTGGAGCTTTCCCTATTTCAGCTTTTTTTTATAGCCTCACAGGCTTCCCTTATAGTTACAGGTCCATTCACCATCTGCCTTTGTTTATCTGTTATCTTCTGCAAATGTAGTTTCTTTACATATTCATCTACATTTGCTAGGGAAATTTCTTCTCTTTTATCATGCTTTGTTTAATAGTGATGGAATATTGGCTGCATATTTACATCATGTAGTAGCATAGTATTCTCGTTTTGTAACTTTAATATTATTTTCCCCCTTACTTTCAGTTTATACAGTATGTTAACGATTTCCTCAGTTTATTTGTTAACTGATAGTTCTTCTCTTCTGCAAAATTCATCTTGGGTTTCCATCTCTTTGGCTGTCCACTTGGAAGCTGGCATTGTAGAAGTTTAATTTGCCTGAAAATGTTTGTCTTTCCTGGGAACCTTTTCAATTTATCCTCTTTCATTTTTATCTCCATTAAAATCTTTGGTGTCTTCTCCTCCATTTTTCTTCTCAAAATACCATTCTGGAGTAGAGATTGTCCTCTCATACAGGCTTCAGTGCATCCCATACTATCCTTACATTGTGCCTTTATTTAAATTAACCCCAAATAATACCTTCAACTTCTTTTTTACAATCCTCAATTACTCATTCTTTTTTAATTGCAGAATATCATTTAGCCTCCATCTGTAAATTCAACTTTTCTTCTGACATGTTAAAGTTGCTGGGTTATAATTTGAAATATATTCTATATCTATATCTATATCTATCTGTTTCTCTATATATCTCTATCTCTATCTCTATCTCTATCTCTATCTCTATCTCTATCTCTATCTCTATCTCTATCTCTATCTCTATCTCTATCTCTATCTCTATCTCTATCTCTACTGTTTCCCCAAAAATAAGATCCCCTGATAATAAGCCCAATCTGGCTTTTGAGTGCATGACAATAAGGCCAAGCGCTTATTTCAGGAATCAAAAAAATATAAGACAGGGTTTTATTTTCAGGGAAACATGGTATATCTATATCTTTATCTGTTTTCTGAGGCCAAGACACTTCCAATTTTACACGGGAGAAAACCTGAATAACCAAAGACCTATATCTATATCTATATCTATATCTATATCTATATCTATATCTATATCTATATCTATATCTATATCTATATCTATATCTATATCTATATCTATATCTATCTATCTATCTATCTATCTATCTATCTATCTATCTATCTATCTATTTATCTATTGCAAAATCTCCACTACGTTAATCCATGTAGCAAGTTTCTTAGAAATCCCCAAAAATATCAATTCTTGAGAAAATTGATCAGGTAGTCCTTGACTTATGATCACAATTGAGCCCAAAATTTCTGTTGCTAAGGCGAGATAGCTTTTAGGTAAGTTTTGTCCCGTTTTGTGACCTTTCTTGCCACAGTTGTTAAGTGAATCACCCTAGATGTTAAGTTACTAACACTGTTGTTAAGGGACTCTCGCTTCTCCATTGCTTGTCAGGTGATCGCAAAAGATGATCACATGACCACAGGATACTGAAACGGTCATAAATATGAGCCAGTTGCTAAGCTTCTGAATTTTGATCACATGACTATAGGTACAGTAGTGGCCAAAATTGTGGAAACCTTTTGGGAAAAGTGTATTTTTGAGGTTTGATGGATAATAACACCACTTTTTTTTGGAATTTCAAGATAATCCTATTCCACTGCTGGAATGGCCTGGGAATAGCCCAGACTTTCTTAACCCAAACTGAAAATCTATGGAGCCCACTAAAGAAATTTGTTAGTCAGAAGCGACCCAGCAATCAAACCCAGTTAATAGAAGCCATCATTCAATCTTGGTTTCACATTAGAACAGCTGCAAAACGAAAAGACTTGGTTCACTCCATGGGAAGACGTTGTAAGGCCGTAATTCATGCTAAAGGTTACCCAACTAAGTATTAACTGACACGGTGATAATTTTTGTATATCTCGTTTTTTCTATGGTGATAATCTTCGCGTATCTCATTTTTTCTACCTGTTTCACTTTTCTTCTTTATACTGTAACTGCTATTCTAATAGCAAATCCTTCATAAAAGTGATTGCATTACATTCTTGATTAAATTATCTTTCCATTGATGTATAATTTTATTATACATAAATACATACATTTATTAACTCCCCAAAAACGTGGTGCTATTAGCTAAGTTTTAGAAAATATACTTTTCCCAAAAGGTTTCCACAATTTTGGCCACTACTGTATGTTGCAGGATTGTAAGCGTGAGAAATAGTCCTAAATCATTTTTCTCAATGCCATTGTAACGTCAAATGGTCATTAAATGTCCTTCCCTACGTCTTCCATCTTCAGCTGTCTTCTCTAAAGCAAATTCTCAAAACTGCAGTGAAGGGAGGAAAAAAATAATTAGGAATGCACAGGGTGCCTCAAATCTTGGGGGGAAAAACACACACACAAAGAAAGGACTCTTTCTTTCTCCAACCGTAGCAAATGGCTATTTCTACAAGTTATCTGTCATTCGTTAAAAAATAAGTATAGGGTAGAACAGGCCCAGGAGACAGAGGAAAACCAAATCCGGAGACAGGAAGGCTCAGAGAAGAGAGCGCCAGGGGTAGATTGGAGGAAAAATAATTCCTGGGCTAGAAAAGAAGCCGCAAAGCCCGAGCTGAAGGCAGAGAAAATGCAAACCATGTTATCATATGTGGTTCCTGGTTGGGTTCATGCAATGCTTGGCCAGTAATGGATGACCAAGTTGGCAGAAGCCAATTCACTAAACCCTACAATTGCAAGCTACAATTCAGAAGGTATTGTAGGAAGTTAGCACCCACCCCTCTCCTAGAAGAATTAAATATTTTAGGAAATGTTAAAAAGCCAGGATATATTTCCCTGGATGAGAAATGGAGGAACATGTTTTAAAGACAAAGCAGCTTCCTGCCTCCCCCCCCCTTTGTCAATGGACCATCATCTGCAACACAATAGGACCCATCTAGCAACAGAAACTCACCAGATGGCCCCTGGGAAGATTACATCAACCAGCAAGGCTAGCTAAGACCCCCCATCCCCTGGGAGTCTGACAACCAATCAGGATACTCTTCCTGTGCCCCAGGAAGTTCAAAGCTCAGAGAGGACATAAAACCAAGGCATGCTGAGCATCTCGCCCCTTTTTTCTGCTCAGGAACTCAAACCATGTGATCCTGTCCACCATTAAACCATCTTTCCAAGCAGTCTCCATGTTTCCAGTGTCTTTTTCCCCACTTGGAACTGAACCCAGATGGATATTTCTTCCAAGAAGTATTAACTTGCATGATCTAACTCCCACTTAAGTCTCGGCCAGTGCAATTTCTCTGCATAAAAAACATCCATTTCTCTTTGTTCAAACATTACAAGGAGATATACATTCTGTTTTTGTTCTGTTTTTTTTAAAAATAGTCTTCAGACTATTTTATCGCAGGGGCCAGTTTGGTCTAGTGGTTAAAGCACCACTAAAGGCTAGTGCTGGAAGAAATATCCTTCTGGTTCAGTTCCAAGCTGGTGAGAAAGACACTGGAAACATGGAGGCTGATTGGAAAGATGGTTTAATGGTGAAGCAGAACAAACCAAGCACATGGTTCTCTGGTGCAGCTGAACACATGGAGTTGAGAGTGACGGGTATTTATATCTTCTCTTGGGCTTTGCACTTGAGCTTCCTGTTCCTGTGCAAGAACATGTATTCTATTGGCTGTTGTCAGACTCCCATGGGGCTATGTACAAATCCTAGGACTGTGTCGGAGCTAAGCTTGGTTGAAGTTTGGATGATGCAATGAAGGGGCTTGTTGGGCAATTCCTATTGTGGCTGAAGGCTAACCCTACCTTTGTTCAGAGCCAGACCTTGCTGCAGGCAGTAATGGATTACCAAATCTGCATTTCTACAGCTGCCCCAGCTCAGTATCTGCTTGCGGGGTGCGGGGGTGGGGGGTGGGGGGTGGGGGGCAGGGAGCTGAGGCTCTGAGTTTCTGTCTCCCTGAATATTTTTATTTCTCTTTTAGGGGAAATATTTTATCCTGCCTTTTTTTAAATATTTCTCAAAACATTTCATTCCTCTAGGAGCGGGGGTTGGCTTCCCACACTAGAAAGCTTGTGATCGTGAGTTCAAGTCCCGCCTCAACCCTGAAAGCCAGCTGGGTGATCTTGGGCCATGCGTTTTACCTCAGCCCCAACTCCCCTCACAGAGTTGTTGTGGTTTAAAACAGGAGAAGGAAGGTGTGTTGAAGATGTTTGCTGCCTTGAGTTATTTGTAAATAAATGCATAAAAATAAATTCAGTTTTCAAAAGCACTCTCAGGATGGGGCCCTTTAGCTTCATCTTGAGCTTGGACCAGCTGCCTTCCTTTGAAGCTTCCTCCCTCAAAATAGCAATTGTACTTAGACTTATATACTGTTTCATCCAGGGGTGGGTTCTACTTACCTTTACTACCGGTTTGCAACGGGAGCGCGCACGCACTTCTGCGCGTGCACAGATCGTCAATTATGATGTCCGGGTGACTGGGTGGAGCCTCCCCCCCAGTGGTGGGATTCAAGTAATTTAACAACCGGTTCTCTGCCCTAATGATTTCTTCCAACAACCAATTTGCCAAGCTGCTCAGAAAGTTAACAACCGGTTTTCCCGAAGTGGTGCGAACTGGCTGAATCCCACCAGTGCTCCCGCCGCTTTTACTACCGGTTCTAAAGAACCGGACAGAACCGGGAGCAACCCACCACTGGTTTCATCATGCTTTTACAGCACTCTTTAAGCAGTTTACAAATGTCATCCTATTGCCCCCAACCATCTGGGTCCTCATTTTACCCATCTCAGACGGATAGAAATTGACCTTGAGCAGATCAGGGTTGAACTCCTGACAGTGAGCAGAGTTAGAGAGAAAATGCAAAATCGGAATTTGCCTTGTTTAAGGGAAGAACAGGGAGAAGGGAAGGGGAGTTGCTGAGGAACATTTTAAAGCTGTGTGTCTTGAAGGTTGTTTTTTTTAAAATTATTATTCCAAACATGCATAGATGTTATGAGTTCACTTCTATTTCTGCTTTAAAAAAAAAAAAGTTTAAAATTCTTCAAAGAAGCCACATGGCTGTTTAATCAGCCCCATCAACGACTTTAAATACCCAACTATCTCTGAAGAAATTCTGTGCTTTGCCTTTAGTCCTCCTTAAGGAATTGCAGCTTGGTTGGTCTCTCGTTTTCAAAACAAGATGTTCCATTTGCAGAAAGGCGACTAAAGCGGGAAGAGACGGGAAGGGACCTCGCAAGTAGGCCAAATCGGAGCAAATCAGCCAAGAAAGAGGTTGGGATTGGAGCGATCTCCATATTCATTTGCTTGTGTTCCACTTTCCAACTGCTGCATTCTGCAAAGTCCTTTAAGAGAAAGCAGCAGCTCTCTATCTGTTATGTTTATTTATTTTATTTTATTTATTTGTCAAGCGTATATAAGATAACAGGTAAAAGTATAAACATAATTTGAATACATGAAAAGAGTAAGAGTAAAAAGGAATATTAGGACAGGGACGGTGCTCTTATGCACGCCCCTTACAGACCTCTTAGGAATAGGTTGAGGTCAACAGTAGACAGTTTTAGGTTAAGGTTTTGGGAGTTTTGGGATGAGACCACAGAGTCAGGTAGTGCATTCCAGGCATTAACAACTCTGTTACTGAAGTCATATTTTCTGCAATCAAGTTTGGAGTGGTTCACTTTAAGTTTGTATCTATTGTGGGCGCATGTATTGTTATGGTTGAAGCTGAAGTAGTCATTGACAGGTAGGACATTGTAGCAGGTGATTTTATGAGCTATGCTTAGGTCATACTGAAGGAGGCGTAGTTCTGAATTTTCTAAACCCAGAATTTCAAGTCTGGTGGCATAAGGTATTTTGTTACGAGCAGAGGAGTAGAGGACTCTTCTTGTGAAATATTTCTGGACACGTTCAATTGTATTAATGTCCGATATGCAGTGCGGTCCAGGTGTGGTCTTACTAAGACTTTATAAAGTGGTATTAATACTTATAATTCCAGGTTGCTTCTTTCCTTGATTACCCGTATTTTTCGGAGTATAAGACACAGTTTTTTCCCTTCTAAAAGAGGCTGAAAATTTGGATGCGTCTTATACTCCGAAGGTAGCTTTTTCGAATCATTTTTTCAGCCCTAAGGAGGCACTAGCGAGTGAAGCTATATGCTTTGCCTGCTCCCTCCGACTCTCAGCTGTGAAGTTTTTTTCAGCCCTAAAGAGGCGCCAGTGAGTGAAGCGATCTCCGTGGTTTGCCTGCTTTTCTCATTGCTTCTCTCTCCAAAGATCAGTTGTGCTTTAGAAGCTGTTTTTCATCCCCAAGCAGGAGATAAAAACCAGCAAACTGATGTGATGAAGCTGACCAGACTAAGGACACTAGCCAGATGAATACCTGGTAGGCAGATTCCCCCCCCCCTATTTTCCTTCCCAAAAATTAAGCTGCATCTTATACTCCGGTGCGTCTTATACTCTGAAAAATATGATAGTTTCCATCCTTTATTTCTTGTCTTGCTTTCTGGTGTTTTGGTAAATAAGTTGGCCCCAGTGGTGAAATCTAAAATTTGTTACTACTGGTTCTGTGGGCGTGGTGTGATGTGTGGGGGGTAATGTGACTGGGTGGGCATGGCCAATTTTTTTTTACTTTTAAAACCATTTTTTACATGTAAAACCATGTAAAATGCTCAAAAGGCTCTGACGATCCCAGCTGAGTTGCCTGATCGGCAGAGGTTTTTTTAAAAACCCTCTGCCGATCAGGCAACTCAGCTGGGATCGTCAGAGCTTGGATCATCAGAGCTTGGCTCGTCAGAGGCATTTAAAAGAAAAAAAGCCTCTGATGATTGCGTGGCTCAGCTGGGCATGCGGGGCAGGGGCAGGGATTTTTGCTACCAGTTCTCTGAACTGCCCGCCGCCATCGCTACCTACTCGCCCGAGCCAGTCCAAACCGGGAGCATTTCACCCCTGTTTGGCCCCCTCCTCTTTGTGGCAGCCCCTCAAATACTGGAAAACTGCTTTCCTGTCCCTCCTAGTCCTTCTTTTCTCTAGACTAGCCATACCCAGTTCCTGCAACTGTTCTTCATATGTTTTAGTCTCCAGGGGCCTTTCATCATCTTAGTTGCTCTTCTTCTCTGACTTTTTTTTCCCCTCCAAAGTCTCAACATCTTTTTTATAACATGGTGACCAAAACTGAATGCAGTATTTTTTAACAGACTGTACGTACCCACTGCAAGTTCCTTTGCAGTGGCTGATTATACAGAATCCATGAAATAGAGAACATTCTGCTAGCAATGCAGCAGTCCTGGGGAAAAAAAAAAAAACTGGTTTAAGCAACAAAAAGCCCATTCATGTGGGCTGGCATTTATTTAAAAGCGGCATCTGGGTTCATGACTCAGTTTTCATATCTGATGAAGTTTTTTTTATTACTTTCCACGCAAATCTTGGGCCTTTTTTTCGAATGAAAGACAGGGAGTCTATCTGTTACTTACAGCACTTTTGTTTGGAGAAACGACATTATGCCATGTTTGGCTGTCACGACTTCACTAATCCAGGCATTAAAAAAAAAAAAGTTACATCGGGCGGTGACTTCCCAGGCATTTTAATTACATGCTGCTTAACCGTTCCTTAGAGGCATCACAATATAATGAATGATGTCCTTTCACTCTCTAAAAATAATGAGGATTTTTTCATTCTTCCCCCCCCCGTACCTTCTAAAAGTAATAAAAAAAAGTTCCTACAGGCAATTTGCTTTAAAGCTGTCTACGAAACTACATCTCTGCAAATCACCCCAGATTCTTGATTGAACTGGATTTGAAAGATGCATTGTTCAATTCAGTGGCAAGGCAATTCAATCAGAGCTGCTCTGAGATCCAGAGAGGAAAACAATACATCTCACAGAGCACGGTGGGAGAAATGTGGAAACCCTTCTGAATTGGTCAAACGGGACTTGCAGAAATGAGACCACTTTCAGAGGACCTTCTTCCTAGAGATTATAGCAGGATACTTCAGAGTAACAGAGATTGGAAAGGACCTTGGAGGTCTTCTAGTCCAACCTCCTACTGAAGCAGGAGACCCATTTCAGACAAATGGCTGTCCAGTCTCTTCTTAAAAACCTCCAGTGATGGAGCATCCACAACTTCTGGAGGCAAGTTGTTCCACTGGTTAACTGTTTTCACTGTCGGTAAATTTCTCCTATTTCTAGATTGGTTCTCTCCTTGATTAGTTTCCATCCATTGCTTTTTGTTCTGCCTTCTGCTGCTTTGGAGAACAGACTGACCACTCATCTTTGTGGCAGCCTTTTAAACATTGCAACACTGTTATCATGTCACCCCTAGTCCTCCTTTTCCTTAGATTAGACATACTCAATTCTTGCAACCATATGTTTTCGCCTCCAGCCCTTTAATCACCTTTGTTGCTCTTCTCTGCACTCTGTCCAGAGTCTCAACACTTTTTTCAACGGTCCGTACCACATTCCCATCCCCCTTCTTAAAATCCATGTGGGTTGGCTTCTGAAAGGTGGGCAGACTCCTAACCAACTATCTCACAAACCAGCATCATCAAGGCAAGGCAAGGCAAGGCAAGGCAGGGCAGGGCAGGGCAGGGCAGGGCAGGGCAGGGCAGGGCAGGGCAGGGCAGGGCAGGACAGGACAGGGCAAGATAAGATACAAGATAAGATAAGACGTAAACTAAGCTAAACTAAGCTAGGATAAGATAGGATAGGATAGGATGCAGAGGTGAAATCCAGCAGATTCTGGAGAACCAGTAAGCGGAAATTTTGAGTAGTTTGGAGAACCGGCAAATACCACCTTTGGCTGGTCCCAGAGTGGGGAGGGAATGGAGATTTTGCAGTATCCTTTTCCTGCCACACCCACCAAGCCACGCCCACCAAGCCACACAATGCCCACAGAACCGGTAGTAAAAAAAAATTGAATTTCACCACTGATAGGATGGGATGGGATGGGATAGGATAAGATACAAGATAAGATAAGACATAAGATAAGAAACAAGATAAGATACAAGCCAAACTAAGCTAAGCTAAACTAGGCTAGGCTAGGCTAGGATACAAGAAAAGACAAGAGATAGGATAGGATAGGATAGGATAGGATAGGATAGGATAGGATAAGATAAGATAAGATAAGATAAGATAAGATAAGATAAGATAAGATAAGATAAGATAAGATAAGATTTCACTGTCATTTACCTGTGTACACAATGGCACACATTAAAATGAAATTCTGAAGCCCAGCTCTCAAGAGAAGGAACTCCACCTACTGAACAATGTCACCAGTGGTGGGTTCTAACCGGCTTTACTACCAGTTCTCTTCATGCACGCGCTTCGTGTGCGATCACCTCTTTGTGCACGTCCTTCATGCGCGATCGCTGTGTGCATGTTCGCTTCACTCACATGCGCGCCAAACTTGCGCTCTGCGCAAGCAAGTTATGAATTTGCCCAGCTGAGGTGCGGCAATCCATTCTGCCGCACCTATCAGCTGGGCTAAAAAAGAAGAAATAAAAGGTAGGAATAGCATGGGGGCGGGCGGGCGGGCCCAGCTCCTGGACAAAGAGAACCGGTTCGGTGACGTCATATCGTCACCGCTACCGGCTCGGCCGAACCAGGCTGAACCGGGAGGAACCCACCACTGAATGTCACCATCCCAAGGATAACAATAATCATATAATAATAACAGCAGAAGAAGAGGAGGGCTGCCATGGCTCTCTCACATCTGGTATCTTGACTGTTTTGACCTTACTCTGAGGTCCTCCCTCCCTCCTTTTTTTTTTTTTTTTTGTTTTTCTATGCCTGCTCACCTCCTTTCCTCAGAGGCTGACTATATACAAGCATTACTCAAGAACGGTTTCTTGTTCTGGAGTTGTTTTTCCAATCATGCGTAAGAGCAACAGAGGGGAAAAAAACAAAATTTCATTAGACATCTGCCCTGAAGTCTGTATTTCAAGAAGAAAATTGACTTTATGTGACCACCTGTTTGAGAGCAGGAGGATGAATAAAAATAGCTCTGTAATAAGAAGGCAGAGTGCACAGAAAGGCAGGAGGAGGAGAGGGAAGAAGAGGGGGAGAGAGGGAGGAGGAGAGGAGGAGGGGTGCGGTGAGTGGAAGAGGGGTAGGGGAGGTGAAGGAGGAGGAGGGAGAGGAAAAAGGGGAGGAGAGGAGGAGGAGGAGAAGGTTGAGGAGATGGAGAGAGGGGAAGGAGGAGAGGAGGAGGAGGGGGAGGGAGGATGAGGGGAGGAAAAAGGGGAGGAGGGGGAGGAAAAAGAAGAGGGGAGGAGGAGAGGAGGAGGAGAGAGAGGAGGTGAAGGGGGAGAGGTCAAGGAGAAGGAGGAGAGGGAGGAGGAGGGGAAGAGGAGGGGGAAGTAAAAGAGGAGAAGGAGAGGAGGAGGAGAAGGTTGAGGAACAGATGGAGAGAGGGAGAGGAAAAAGAGAAGGAGGGGAGGAGAGGAGAAGGAGGATGGGGAGAGAGGAGGAGGAGGGGAAGGGGGGAGGAGAGGAGGAGAGGAGGAGGAGGGGAGGAGGGGTAAGGGAAATGGAGATGGAGGAGGAGGGGGCAGTAAAAAAGAGAGGAGGGGGAGGAGGGGAAGAGGAGGAGGAGGAAGAGGGGAGGAGGAGGAATGGGAGGTGGTGGAGGAGGAGGAGGACAGGGAAGGAAAAGGAGAGGAAGGGGAGGAGGGGATGAGAAGGAGGGCAGTGGAGGAGATGAAGTCAATTGGCATCCAAAGTCCCTCTGAAGATGCTGCCTCTAGATTGCCTCATCTCGATTCCATGCAAAAAAAGAAAAGTCAGGGCTTTGATTTGCATGGCCCTGGCCTCCATTTTGACTCTTTTTTTGCCCTTGCAGAAATTCTTATTGGTAGAAGACTTGACTGAGGCAGTTAGGAGACCGTCCCAGCCAAAGGACCCTGTTGATTTTTAGGACTTAACAAAATCCAACCTTTGGTTCACCTGCAGTTTCTGAATTACTTTACCACATCCTGTTTTACTTTTGTGGCACTTTGCTGATTCCTACGCTTTGTTTCTATTTATCCAAATGGCATAGTGAGGCTAAAGACGCCTCTGTTCATGATGGAACAGGATAACAGGTCCCTGACCCTTGATACTGTTCTGAGCCATTGATTTTCTTTATCCACATGAAGAATAACAGAATAAGAGAGTTGGAAGGGACCTTGGAGGTCTTCTACTCCAACCCCCTGCTCAAGCAGGAGGCCCTGTACTATGTCAGACAAGTGAATGTCTGGAAAGAATAATCAACAAAACTTCCTAACTAATATTTATTATTTTTATTATAGGCATTGCAAATCCTCCTGAGTCCTGAACAAATGAGATCTTCTATTCATAGCTGTTTAAATCAGGGGTTCGCTGCTGGGAGTTCACAGGGGTTCGGGAGAACCTCTAGCTAAAATTCTGTGCAGTTCGGAGAAACCCCAAATCCCACTCCTGGCTGCCCCTCCCACCCCCCCCACAGCAGTTCCCATGTGGCCCGTTTTGGATGCAGGTAAGTGCAGGGCGTGCACAGAGGCTCGGGAGGGCGAAAAATGGGCCTACTGGAAGTTTGGGAAAGCCAGAAACTGGCCTGTTTCTGCCCTCCAGAGGGCCTCCGGAGCCTGGGGAGGCTGTTTTTGCCCTCCCGGAGGCTCGAGGAAAGAGCAAAAGCGCCCTCCCCGCCATGGTGCAGGACGGCTGATTAGGCCACGCCCACCATGGCTATGCCCACCCAGCAACCGAGCAGAGAACCCCTTGCTAAAATTTTTGAAGCCCACTCCTAGTTTAAATGAATGAATACGTAAAACAAATTTGCAGCCAAATATGTTGAGAACTTGTAGGGTGAGAGAACAGGACTGAACCACCACAAGAAATCCCGGGGATACAGACGACATCTAGTGGCCAGGGATAAGTTGCACAACACTCTTCCCTTGACAAAAAGTAAAACAACCAAGTAAATTTGAAAGGAAACCTATACTCCTATATGCTTAGAAAGAGCAGGCCTATTGAAAATGGGCTCTGCTCCAAATTCTCACTAATTCTAGCTGCTCAGGATTCTGTAATATTGAATAAACCATGACAACATAGCCCTGAGGTTTGGCTCTCTTAACCCTGATCGTTTAACAACCAATAGTTTACAATGCCAACAGTTTGCAATAGCAATAGTACTTAGACTTATATACCACTTTACAGTGCTTTATACCTCTCCAAGCGATTTACAGGGTCAGCCTATTGCCCCCAACAATTTGGGTCCTAATTTTACCCACCTCGGAAGGATGGAAGGCTGAATCAACCTTAAGGCTGGTGAGATTTGAACTGGCAAATTGCAGGCAGCTGGCAGTCAACAGAAATAGCCTGCAGTACTGCACTCTAATCACTGCACCGCTGCGGCTCAAGCCTTTTAATTTTTTAATTGCATATAGACATATAGAACCCCACATACACATATACTGTAGATCCCCACATAGATCGCTCTTTTAACCGTGACAGTTTAACAACAACAACCACGACACAATTACAACTTTCAAGCTATCTTTAATATTTTTTTTTCATTGCATATTAGTACACATACAGGACCCCACATAGATTAAAAAACAAAACTGAGTGCCGTTCTTGAACTCAGCAGTTAAAATCTACCACTGATGCAAACTGTCTTGCATGTAGTCTTTAACAGTATCAGAGTTGGAAGGGACCTTGGAGGTCATCTAGTCCAACCCCCTGCTCACGCAGGTGACCTGTACTAGGGATTCGAACCGCCGAACTGCTGACCTTTCTGATCGACAAACTCAGTGTCTTAGCCACTGAGCCACCTAGCCAGGCTTTTGCAAAACAAAATCCTATCCATTTCAATCAGTGGTGGGTTGTTCCTGGTTCACCCTGGTTCGGAGCTCCGCCCACCCACACAGACATCATCAAAAACGCTTTGTGCATGCGCAGAAGCGCCGTGCGCTACCGACAGCGAACTGGTAGCGCCGGGATTTGAATCCCACTACTGATTTCAATGGGATTTTCTGTCCATCTTTTGATTATAAGACTGCAACCCTAATCTAATAATTACAGCCTTTGCAGGCCGATTTTCACTCAAAGCATCTCTTGTGATAGAAAAAAAATAGAATAACAGAGTTGGAAGGGACCTTGGAGGTCTTCTAGTCCAACCCCCCTGTCCAGGTAGGAAACCCTACACCACTTCAGAGAAATGGTTATGCAACATCTTCTTAAAAACTTCCAGTGTTGGAGCATTCACAACTTCTGGAGGCAAGTTGTTTCACTGGTTAATTGTTCTAACTGTCAGGAAATTTCTCCTTAGTTCTAAGTTACTTCTTTTCTTGATTAGTTTCCACCCATTGCTTCTTGTTCTACCCTCAGGTCCTTTGGAGAATAGCTTGACTCCCTCTTCTTTGTGGCAGACCCTGAGATATTGGAACACTGCTATCATGTCTCCCCTAGTCCTTCTTTTCATTAAACTAGTTCCTGCAATCGTTCTTCATATGTTTTAGCCTCCAGTCCCCTAATCATCTTTGTTGCTCTTCTCTGCACTCTTTCTAGAGTCTCAACATCTTTTTTACATTGTAAAAAAGTCTGCTATATTTTAAAATTCATAATAGATCTCCCTTAACTGCTTTCGATCTATAGTTGAAAATATCCAAAGATATTTCTACAAATATAATGAGAAACAGGCCGTTTCAATCGTAATTTTTTTTTTAATGACTGAAGTGATTTTATTTTGGTGCAGTCATGTAAATTTGAATGATACTGGACTCAAAAAGAGCATAAATAAAACTACGCAACAAAGATATATTTCCTTAAAACGACTCCTTCACTTATCACTCTAATCGGCGGTTTAAAGTACATGTGTGAATAAATATTTGGGGAAATTGTTCCAGCTAAATTCTAGCCTGCACTTTCATACCATTTCTTGCCAGTCTTCAATTCCCTCCCTTCCCAAGTCCAGCTGTTCATGACAAAATCAAATAAACCATTTTTGAGATGGAACATGCTGTGAGTTTGTTTATTATTCAAGATGACTTTAAAAGTTAAATTAATTTGAAAGAGATTCATGATGTAACGCTTCGGGATGGCTCATAAAGCGAATTTGGACCATCGTGGGGGTGTGAGGTTTATATATTACAGATTTATTCATGGGCTCTGAAATAAATTGGAAGCTGATTGAGATTTCTTAGTGCATCTGTTAGGTGCTCCCAGAAGCTCAGTGAGTTTCCACACTTCAATTGCCGTTGCCACAAGAACATGTTTTAAGACATTTCAATAATACAGCAGTACCTAGCCAAATGGCTCTACCCACAGATTTTATAACTTGATTAAAATTAACAGATGGAAAATTACTACTAGGGGCCCCTTATTCACTCTTTGCTCTGGCCTTGCCTGCTTACTCGCTTTTGCAGTTCCCATTTTTTTTTTAGGGTGCCCCCAACATACCATAAAAAAACCTCAGCACAATTCTTGGCCCTGAAAAATGATTCAACTGGGATATGGGGGAAGGTAATCCTACTGGTGGTGGAGGGGAGAAGGCATGTATATTTCTAGTTCAACTGGAATTTCCACGGCTGATATTTCCATCTTCCATGGAGAAGAGTTTTTATTTTCCCCACCTTCTTACAGAATATCAGAGGCCCCAAAACATATTCAGGCCTTTTGCTGCCTCGTGGGACATGATTTTTTTTTTTTTAAAAAAAAAAGCTGGGGGAGATCTGGGGATGGAGAGGGTCAGATTAATGGCAATTTCCAAATGTGCTCCTAAGATGGATGGATTTCCAGGGCTCTTAGTCTGAAGCACTGTGGATCTACCCCACCTTGGGGGTTTGCTTTTCTGATGTGAAAGGAGGAGGAGGAAGAAGAGGAGGAGGAGGAGGAGGAGAAGGAAAGGAGGAGGAGGAGGAAAAGGAAAAGAAGGAGGAGGATGAAGAGGAGGAGGGGGAGAAGAAGGAAAGGAGGAGGAGGAAGAGGAAGAAGAGAAGGTAAAGGAGGAAGAGGAGGAGGAGGAAAGGAGGAAGAAAAGGAAAAGAAGGAGGAGGAGGAAGAGGAGGAGGAAAAGGAGAGGAAAAGGAGAAGGAGAAAAAGGAGGAGGAGGAGGAAAGGAGGAGGAGGAAAAGGAAAAGAAGGAGGAGGATGAAGAGGAGGAGGAGAAGGAGAAGGAAAGGAGGAGGAAGAGGAAGAGGAGGAAGAGAAGGTAAAGGAGGAAGAAGAGGAAGAAGAGGAGGAAAAGGAGAGGAAAAGGAGAAGGAGAAAAAGGAGAAGGCAAAGGAAAGGAGGAGAAGGAAGAGGAAGAAGAGGAAGAGAAGGAAAAGGAAGAAGAGGAGAAGGAGAAGGAGAAGGAGAAGGAGAAGGAAAGGAGGAGGAAGAGGAGAAAGAGAAAGAGAAGGAGAAAGAGAAAACGAAAAAGAAAAAGAAGGAGGAGGCGGAGGATGAAGAGGAGGAGGAGAAGGAGAAGAGGAGACAAAACTCAAGAAGGATAGAAACGGAACACTATGTTGTCTGAACTTTTATAAAATTCTATAAATTGTGCATAAAGCCGGTCAATGTCTGAGAAGTTTAGAAGTCTAATATAGATTTTAGAAAGTATTTGGAGTTTATCACTCCCTCAGGATTTACTCAAAAGATTAAATCTCTCTTTTGAAACTCAACTTCACTGTAGAGCTAGCAGTAGGAGACCTGGGGTGAAGACAGCGATAGAAAAGTTGTTTTCTTTATCGTAGACCCAAGAACCTTTAAAAATGAAAACCAGCCTTTGCAGAGCCTTTTCTACAGATCCCCATATAGAATAGACACCAATTTAAACCTGGTGTCCCTTTCTCCTGCCTTCAGGTAAGGGACTTCACAACGATTGTTTCTCAGCCTTGGGTGGGAAGATCTACCTACTCCCTGTTGGGACTGTGGTCCTTTCTGGATTCTTGTTTCTAGTCATGGCAACTGCAGCATCCCATCAACAACATGAAATCTTCTGGCATCTCACACGATGGTTATAATCACCCTGCTTTGCATCTGTCAGGTCAAGGCTGAGACCACAACACCTCTGGCTTTCAAGAAGGATCAAGGTCAGAGAGATCAGAAAGGTCTGGTTGATCCATCACTCCATCTTTTCAGGCATGGGTTCATCAAGGATCTGTGCCCTGAATCCGCACTGTATATCGGACATTAATACAATCGAGCGGGTCCAGAGGTATTTCACGAGAAGAGTCCTCCACTCCTCTGTTCACAATAGAATACCTTATGCCACCAGGTTTGAAATTTTGGGCTTGGACAACTTGAACTATGCCACCTACGGTCTGACCTAAGCATAGTACACATAGTACGACGTCCTACCTGTCAATGACTACTTCAGCTTCAACCACAATAATACACAGACAAACAATAGATACAAACTCAAGGTAAACCTCTCCAAACTCGATTGCAGAAAATACGTCTTCAGCAATAGAGTGGTCAATGCTTGGAATGCTCTACCCAGCTCTATTGTTACATCCTCAAACCCCCATAGCTTTAACCTTAAATTGTCTACTGTGGACCTCACACCATTCCTTAGAAGTCCAAAAAGGGGGCGTGCATAAGCGCACCAGTGTCTACCGTCTACCGTCCCTGTCCTACTGTCCCCATTTATTTGTACTCATTTCATGTGCTCATGTCCATGTTTATACTTATACCTGTCATCTCGTACATGTTTGACAAACTAAATAAAATTAAAAAAATAAAATAAAAATAAGATCAAGTCCCTTGCAGACTCTGGGCATTATGGGTTTCTGAATATCGCTATGCTTCCCGTAGCCCCACATTGCTTGCCATTGCACTGATATCTCATAAATGGCCGCCTCAAATTTTGAAGCCCCCCTGAGATTTTATAGTAAGAGTCAGGGCAACCAATGAACAGAACAGATCTCTCTCCCTCTCCATCTTCTCTGCTGACCAATCCGAATAATTTATTTAGATTATTTATAGATCATAGTTTTATCCTGTCATCCCAGGGGGGCTGTCACCATTTATAGATAGACCTTATTTTCCTGTTCTGAGCCCAATAAAAATTCCTCCACATCTTGAGGAAAAGAGGCCAGCTTGAAAAAAATATTTTGGGTTTCTTGATTTAAAAGACTGTTTTTGGTAGTGTTGGAAGAAATGTCCATCTGGATTCAGTTCCAAATGGGGAAGAAAAGACACTGGAAATATGGAGACTGCTTGGAAATATGGTTTTTTAATGGTGGACAGGACCACATGGTTTGAGGTCCTGAGGGAAAAATGGGCAGAGATGCTGAGAGTGCCCCAGTTTTATGCCCTCTCTGGGCTTTTGAATTTGAGCTTGTATTCTGATTGGTTGTCAGACTCCCATGGGGCCATGCAGGGGCAACTCTGTAAGCTGTCCTGAATCCCAGGCTTGGTTGACTCTTGCTGGGTGATGATGTAATGAAAGGGCTTTGGGATGCCTATTATGGCTCTGACTGACTGAAGTAGATCTTTGTTATGTAGAATAGACTGGCCCAGGCCGTAATGGCCCATTGACAAAGGTGGAAAATATTCTGCCCTTTTAATATTTCCTAAAATATCTCATTTTCCTAGGAGAGGGATGGGTGCTAACTTCCTACAATTCCCCCCCTTTTTTCCAAAACATGTGGTCCTGTTCACTATTAAAAACCATCTTTCCAAGCAGTCTCCATGTTTCCGGTGTCTTTCTTCCCCACTTGGAACTGAACCCAGACGGACATTTCGTCCAACAGTAGACATGGTTATCTTTCAAGTACCTACTGTATTATTACAGAGTTGTACCCCGGACCTCAGTGTTTTCTGAGGCAAGAAATTTCTCACTCTCTCTCCCCTATGTGGAAATGTCAGAGCATTTATTTTTATTTAACTCTCTACTGAAATGTTGGATGTTTGGAGGTAGGCAAAAAGAATTCTTGTTAGTCAACGATGAAGCGTCTCTAGGAAGCCATTTCTTTCTGGGAAAACCAAAGGGAACAAGCAGCTGTGACCAGTGGTAAAATCCAATTTTTTTTACTACCGGTTCTGTGGGCGTGGCTTGGTGGATGTGGTGTGGCTTGGTGGGCGTGGCAGGGGAAGGATACTGCAAAATCTCCATTCCCACCTCACTCCAGGGGAAGGATACTGCAAAATCTCCATTCCCATCCCACTCCAGGGGAAGGATACTGCAAAATCTCCATTCCCACCCCACTCCAGGTGAAGGATACTTCAAAATCCTCATTCCCTCCCCACTCCAGGGGAAGGATACTGCAAAATCTCCATTCCCACCTCACTCCAGGGGAAGGATACTGCAAAATCTCCATTCCCATCCCACTCCAGGGGAAGGATACTGCAAAATCTCCATTCCCACCCCACTCCAGGTGAAGGATACTTCAAAATCCTCATTCCCTCCCCACTCCTGGGGGAAGGATATTGCAAACTCTCCATTCCCACCCCACTCCAGGGGAAGGATACTGCAAAATCTTCATTCCCACCCTACTCCAGGGGAATTATATTGCAAAACCTCCATTCCCACCCCACTCCAGGGGAATTATATTGCAAAACCTCCATTCCCACCCCACTCCTGGGAGAAGGATATTGTAAAACCTCCATTCCCACCCCACTCTGGGGCCAGCCAGAGGTGGTATTTGCCAGTTCTCCGAACTACTCAAAATTTCCGCTACCGGTTCTCCAGAACCTGCTGGATTTCACCCCTGGCTGTGACCCTGGTTGTCTTCCAATGCATGGTTTCTTTAAATAAATGGGTATTGGCAAAGTATAATTCATCTTAAATATTTTTTTTCTTGATGAAAATGGAATAAAAGTGTCTCTCCCTTCTATCGATTTCCCCTGGTACCTTATCTGTTGTTCTGAAAACAGAAATTAATACTCCAAAATCCCTTTTCTCATCTCCTTCGCTCCCATAACTGACTGGAGAAGAACAAGAGGATGTTTTTCCACCCTGAAGAAATAAGCTTTGGATTCTTTGTTTTGTTGCAGAGGTGCGGAAATGAGGCATATTAATCCAGTGCCTCTCTTGACTTCTCGCAGTACTGTAATGAATGTTATGTTCTTTGATTAAATCCCTGGCTTAAAAGAACATAGGTGTGCATGGTTTCTCTAGAGCTTAATACAGGAGCTGTCCCTGGACCTGGCACCCCAACTTCCCCTTTGCCTTTGAGATGTCACACAAGCCAAAGATCCCTGGTTTGTCTCCAAAGGTCAGAATGGTTATGCTTTCATGAACGATATTTAGAGTTTGAGTCTAAAAGACGTACCGCTTTATAATGCCTTGGTAAGCCTACACTTGGGATATTGCATTCAGTTTTGGTTGCCACGATATAAAAAAAGATGTGGAGACTCTAGAAAGAGTGCAGAGAAGAGCAACAAAGATGATTAGGGGACTGAAGGCTAAAACATACGAAGAACGGTTGCAAGATTCGGGTAGGTCTAGTTTAATAAAAAAAGAAGAAGAAGAAGGACTAGGGGTGACAGGATAGCAGCGTACCGATATTTGAGGGTGTTGGAAGGAATATCCATCTGGTTCAGTTCCAAGCTGGGAGAAAGATGCTGGAAACAACATGGAGGCTGATTGGAAAGAAAGTTTATTGATGAACACAATCACACACAAAGACAGTGTGCAGTTCTGTGTCAGCTGACCAAATGGTTGACTAGGTGGATGGATCTTTATAGTTTTTGTAACTTAGAAGTTCGGGATTTGTGCAATATGTGCAACAGCACATTGGTTGATATGCATAGACAAAGAAAGGCCTTTAAGTTCAGATGCTTATTTATTTTAATTCTGGTAGAAAAAGACACAGTTTTGTCAAGAATAGATTCAGTAATTATTGTGTGAATTCCAGCATTAAAAAGAAAAAAGTTGCTTACATGTCTGGAGATGCATGTACATATGAAAAGATGGGCTGAAAAGGTATTGCTTTCCTCACAAGTATTTTAGAATCTTTTGCTAACTGAATGACGTTCAGCTTCGATGCAAATTTCCCTTAAAACCCAAGGAACACAGTTTTCTGTTATAACTGATGACTTACAAATGAAAATAATTACCATGTTTCCTCGAAAATAAGACCCTGTCTTATATTTTTTTGCACCCTGAAATAAGCGCTTGGCCTTATTGCCATGCGCTCAAAAGCCTGATTGAGCTTATTATCAGGGAATGTCTTATTTTGGGGAAAACAGGGTATGTATTGTTACAGTACCCATGGAGATGAAGATAGTTGGTGTGTGTGTGTGTGTGTGTGTGTGTGTGTGTGTGTGTGTGTGTGTGTGAAAAATATTCCTTACAGCTGCAAGATATGACAGGCCTGCCTCCATGTTTCTCTTCCTGTCACTTCCTGCTTCATGAATGCCATGCCCCTCATTCATGATACCTCCCAGAAATTGTTTGGGGGCAATTAGCAAAGGATGTTCATCCTGCTTCTTCTTCTGGGAGATCCTTGTGTCGTGAGGTCCAGCAGCCAGAATCTGTAGACTATTTAGCTGTAACAAACTCACGTTGCCCAGATACACCACGAGGTGGCTGGTCTACACTGCATCTCAGTGGGGACCAGGGGTGGGTTTTAATTTTTTTTACTACCGGTTCTGTGGGCGTGGCTTATTTTATGGGCGTGGCTTGGTGGGGGTAATGTGACTATATGGGCGTGGCCAACTTTTTTTTTTCACTTTTAAAAGCATCTTTTCTACAACCTTAAGAGATTGCAGAAAAAAATGCTTTCAGGAGCCTCTGATGATCAGGCAACTCAGCTGGGATTGCCAGAGGCTTTTAAAGGCATTTTTTTTTTCTACAACCTCTTTGGCCGAAGAGGTTGCAGAAAAAAATGCTTTCAGATGCCTCTGACAATCCCAGCTGAACCGCGCGACCATCAGAGGCTTTTTTTTTTAACTTTTAAAAGCATTTTTTTCGGCCGAAGAAATTTTATTAAAAATGCTTTTAAAAGTAAAAAAAAAAAAAGCCTCTGATGAGGTGGGCGGGGTAAGCGAGTGGCGACCAGCCCGGGGACCGGTTCAGGGGCGTGGCCAGCCAATGTCATTACCGGTTCTCTGAACTACTACAAATTTTTACTACCAGTTCATGTGAACCGGTGCGAACCAGGAGCAACCCACCACTGGTGGGGATTGGTTGATAATTCTGACTGTGACTGTGGGAAAGTCTCACAAACTTTACATCACATTGAGATGGAATGCCTCCTCCTGGATCCCTGCATGAAATATATCACCTCAAAGGCACTGCTGTCCAATGGCTAAATATTCTAGTGAAGAGAAGGACCAGGGGAGACATTATAGCAGTGTTCCAATATTTGAGGGGTTGCCACAGAGAGGAGGGGTCAAGCTATTTTCCAAAGCACCTGAAGGGCAGACAAGGAATAATGGATGGAAACTGAACAAAGAGAGATTCAACCTGGAAATAAGGAGAATTTTTCTGACAGTGAAAACAATCAATCAGTGGAACAGAAGTTGCCTTCGGAAGTTGTGGGAGCTTCATCACTGGAAGCTTTCAAGAAGAGATTGGACTGCCATTTGTCAGAAATGATGTAGGGTCTCCTGCTTTTGGGGGGGGTGTTGGACTAGATGACCTACAAGGTCCTTTTCAACTCTTTTAATCTGTTAAAATCTGTTAGCTATATGGCCATAGATTTAGCCACCCCGGTAAGTGCTGATACATAATTTAATTTTATTCATAATTTTGTTCATCACTTCTACTGAATGTTTTTAAAATAATTCAGCCCTCTGATGTTTTCTGGTTCGATGCACTTTTTATATGCTGCATTTGTCCCATTTTACAATCTTTTCCACCACAGTTAGTAAGTGAATCACTGCAGTTGTTAAGTCGGTAATACAGTTGTTAGGTGAATTTGGCTTCCCCGTTGACTTTGCTTCTCAGAAGGTCACAAAAGGGTATTGCATGACCCTGGGACACTGCAACCGTCCCAAGTACATGCCAGTTGCCAAGCATCCAAATTTTGATACCCTGAACATGAGGGTAGTGCTATGGTTGTAAGTTTGAAAATGGTCATAACTCACTTTTTTTCAATGCCACAATAACTCGAAATGGTCACTAAACAAATAGTTGTACTTTGAGGACTACTTATATTGATGTCGGCTCAGCCCAAAGCTTTTATCCCAAAAAACTCTCAAGATCTGGAAGTTGGACTGGAGTGGAGGTGAAAACATAGAAAGAATGGAATGGAATGGAATGGAATGGAATGGAATGGAATGGAATGGAATGAATGAATGAATGAATGAATGAATGAATGAATGAATGAATGAATGAAGGACTAGGGATGACATGATAGCAGTCTTTCAATATTTGAGGGGCTGCCATAAAGAAGAGGGGGCCACCCTATTCTACAAATCAACTGAAGCCAGGACAAGAAGCAATGGATAGTAACTATTCAAGGAGAGAAGCAACCTAGAAGTAAGGAGAAACTTCCTACCAGTGAGGACGATTAACTAGTGGAAAAGCTTGCCTTCAGAAATTGTGGGTTCTCCATCACTGAAGGTTTTTAAGAAGAGATTGGACAACCATTTGTCTGAAATGATATAGGGTCTCCTGCTCGAGCAGGGGGTTGGACTAGAAGACCTCCAGGGTCCCTTCCAACATTGTTATTCTGCCAGGGCAAGAAATAGACTTAGACTTAAACTTAGAATAACTTCATTGTCACTTTGAATGTACACTAATCGGCATACATTAAAATGAAAGTTTAATTGCATACAGCTCTCAAAGGGTCACCACCTCCAATATACACTACATAACCATGACAAAATAAATAAATTAATAAAATAAATAGCTTACATACATACATACATACATACATACATACATACATACATACATAAATACATACATACATACCACAGGTGGGTTCTACTTACCTTTACTACCAGTTTGCAACAGGAGCACGCGCACATGCTTGCTTCTCGCTTTCTCTCATGTGCACTTCTGCGCATGCGCAGATTGTTAATTATGACATCTGGGCGGGTGGGCGAAGCCTCCCACCGCTTTTACTACCAGTTCTCAAGAATCAGACAGAACTGGGAGCAACCCACCACTGATACATACATACCAGTAGTGGATTGCCCCTGGTTCACACCGGTTATATAGAACCGGTAGTAAAACCGGTAGGAGTAGTTCTCTGAACTACTCAAAATTTCTGCTACCGGTTCTCCAGAACTGGTCAGAACCTGCTGTAACCCACCTCTCTCCAACACGCCTGCTTTTCCTCAGGAGCTGTTGTGGCTATACACACTGATGCGTGTAATTGCATTTCTCCCCCAGTCTCCAGACAGCCGAGAAAAAAATGTAGGGTGAAGAGGTGTGTTTTCCCTCAGGAATACGAACAGGATTGCTGATGATCATCAACATGTGTGGGCAGAGCAAAGGGCAATGGGGTTTTTTTTTAAAAAAAATTGAAATCAGCAAAAGTGCTGTGCAACCATGTCTTTCTTGTCTCACTGTGCCCTTTTCCTCTGTACAACATTTTAATGCAAGTTTAAATGCATTTCTTGTACCTTGAAATCAATAAAACAACACCAACTATGGAGGGGAATTTATACAGGAACATCTGGATGGGTTATGATGTCACCAGATCCAGCAATTAGCATTAATTAAGGGAAGAGCCGGAGATGAGAATTCCACAGTATTTATTGAATGATAGACACTTAATAAGGAAGAAGAAATTCAAACAAGGTCGGCCAGTCAGTCAGTCAGTTTTAATTGGGCTCTGTCTGCGAGATTCAATCTCTTAACTCCTTCTTAAGTGTCAGGGGAAAAGATTCGGTGAAGCTGAGGAATATTAGGATAACAGTGTGAAGAGAAGAATCGGGGAGAGAAGTTCAAGGATAGAGAAAGACGAAATAGATATATAGTTAGTGGCTTGTCTGTTTCTAAAACTTGTCAGTATATTCATGAACTGGAATAGGCATAGCAACAGGTCAGCCAATGGAGGACTGTTTGGTAACTGAAACATGGTATTTGTTGTATGGGGCCATAAGAGACAGTTTGGAGCCTGGGCGTGGCTTAACTGTTCTGTATATAAGCTTGAGGGCACTAGCTTCTCTCGGCTCCATTTCGCTTTCTCCATCTTGCTGCTTCCATTTGCTGGCCTCCTTTTGCTGGCCTCCATTTTGTGCTGTGTTTGTATTTGCTATTTCTCTTCTCTACAACGTGTCAAAACCTACCAGAGTATTGTATACTGTGCATGCCTTATGTGTTATTATGCATATAAAGAAGTTTTGAATCCTGCTGAATTGTCTGATTTGTGTGTGCTGCAACAAACTCTGACAAAACTGAAGTTGGATATGAATACATACCAAAACATAAGTAGCAGGGGTGGGTTCTACTTACCTTTACTACCGGTTCGCAATGGGGCCGCGTCACTCTCGCGCGCACGCTCTTTTGTGCATGCGCAGAAGCATTTTGATGACATCAGGGTCAGTGGGCGGAGCATCCCGCCGGTTTTACTACTGGTTCTATAGAACTGGTACAAACCGGGGGCAACCCACCACTGATACATAGCCTGGGGAAACGGAGAAAGGAGATGGAGATGGAGGATGGAAGAAAAATTAGAAAAAGGGAGCCAAAAATTAAAAACACAGGAGTCAAAGCCAGGACAGATTCAAGTGGTTTAAAACACATGGAAAAGTAAAAAAGTAAAAGTACAGATAATCCTCAACTTAAAACCATTCATTTAGTGACCATTCAAAGTTTCAACAGCACTGAAAAAAGTGACAACCATTTTTTTCACACATATGATCGTTGCAGCATCCCCCATGGTCATGTGATCAAAATTTGGATGCTTGGCAACAGGCTCATATTTATGACGGTTGCAGTGATCACCTCTTGAGACTTTCTGACAAGCAAAGTCCATGGGAAAATCAGATTCATTTAACAACCATGTTACTAGCTGCAATGATTCACTTAACACCTGTGGCAAGAAACGTCAGGACAAAATTCATTTAACAACTGTCTCGCTTAGTAACAGAAATTTTGGATTCCATTATAGTCGTAAGTCGAGGATTATCTTTAACTCATTCCAGAGGCTAAACTGGGGTCTGCAACCTTAAACACTCAAAGAGCCATTTGGACCCATTTCCCACAGAAAAGAAAACACCAGGAGCCACAAAACCCTTCCTGTGCCTGACTATTTCTTGAGCATCTTCAAAACTAGCATATGTAGTTGAATTAAACGTTCTGTTTTCTTCTGAAACTTTTCTTTTCTTGGATTTATCCATGGCTGGCCAACTGGGGGTTGAAAAGCTCAATAAATTGCGTGCTGGCGGGTGTCGCACATTGGTGGTGGTGATGCATATTTTGAGTGACAGGGAGCCTCAGCAGAGGGGTGAAAGAGCCACATGTGGCTCCAGAGCCGCAGGTTGCTGACCTCTGGGCTAAATAGAGCTGCTGTCTTTCTCAAAGAAGCTTTGACCAACTTTAGGCTGCAAAACCCAGACAACCTGTTGGCTACAGAGATATTAGCTTTTCTATATTTTCTTGTTGGCTTTGAGTGGCTATCTAAAATCTTGTAGCTAAATGTAGCATTCTTATGGCTTTCTCTAGCTGCATGTTCTGGAAGTACCCTTGTTTTCAGAGCAGAGATTCATGGCATCCACTACAGCTGACCAGGTTTCTAGGTTGGTGGAAGAAAGAACAGTGCGGGATCATTCCCACACCAACCACCTTAAATGGACATGGAAGAGTCTTAGGAAATGGGCATGGAGAGGGAAGCAGAATGCCAAAACAATCTGCAGTCAAGAAGATGTGTGATTTGTTTGGTGATTTAAAAAAAAAGTCCTCATGTTGGCAGGAATAATCCAGACGTGACAGAGATGTTATAGGGCTTATGAAACTGTTGGAAGAAATATCCATCTGGTTCAGTTCCAAACTGGGAGAAAGACACTGGAAACATGGAGGCTGATTGGAAAGATGGTTTAATGTTGAAACAGAACCATCAAGCACATAGTTCTCTGGTGTAGCTGAGCACATAGAGCTGAGAGTGAGGGGTATTTATACCTTCTCTTGGGTTTGTGTACTTGAGCTTCCTGTTCCTGTGCAAGAACATGTATTCTATTGGCTGTTGTCAGATTCCCATGGTGCCATGTACAAATCCTAGGAGTTTGTCTGAGCCAAGCTTGGTTGAAGTTTGGCTGATGTGATGTCCTTAGGAGATTGTGCAATGTAGTGAGTTCTTCTGCTAGTGAGTTAATCCTATTATATCCTGGAGGGTCATGTCCAGTGGTGGGATTCAGACAGTTCGCCCCTATTCAGGAGAATTGGTTGTTAGAAGAAATCATATTTTGTTTTTTTCTCCACTTTACAGGGCTAATCCTGTAAGGAAGGCAGGAAGGAAACATTCTGGTGGTGTTTCTAGCCTAATCTTTACTGCCCTGCTTACAGAAACTGCCTCTCTGCTTAACCCTTATTACATTGTAACAGCTAAGGCGCTTCGCCCATAGACGTGAGTGATGTTGAACTGGCCACGCCCACACGGTCACATGACCACTGAGCTACACCTACCCAGCAGGGCAGAGAACCGGTTGTTAAATTATTTGAATCTCACCACTGGTCATGTCTTAATCCCTTCACCCTGGATCTGAAGGTCTTTTGTTTTGTAGATAGGCTGGCCCAGTCTTTCTTAATGGGCACAAAATATCTGCTGGTGGGGGGAGGGAGCTGGGGCTCTGAGTTTCTGTCTCCCTTAAGATTTTTATTTCTCTTTTAGGGGAAATATTTTATCCTGCCTTTTAAAAATATTTCTCAAAATATTTCATTCTTCTAGGAGGGGGGATAGCTTCCCATAAAATGAAGGATCTGCATTGTGGGTTCAGATCTCGCTAAAGCTTGAGCAGTGTTAGGAAAAATAAGCCATTTCTTCCTTGCAGGGACTGATGGCTTGGGAGATGTAAAGGTAGCAGCAGTGCAGGCAGAAACCAAAAGCCGGTTAAACTTTTAAATTTTCCTTGGCTTCTCATGAGAATCACTAAACTGAAGCTACAACCTTCTAAAGATAACCAGAAATCATCGTAATGGTGACATAATGTGGGGGCCGTGAATTATTAATACCTTCTGTACAGAAGCCAAGGAGCAAGAGTTGTGGGGTCCAATAACTGCAAGTGTTAAAACAGAAAAGAGCAATAATAATAATATTTTTTTTTTTCAAACCCCAGGAAAGACATATACTAGGACATGAGACAGTGGCATCCTTTCATTTGCCTCTTGCTAATTTTATAACGATGCTTCAATAGTGGGAAGATGGGCACCTGCTTGTCAATTGTGAGTCTTGCTGGAATGCTTTTGTATTGTGATGTTATGGGGGTGGGGGTTTCTGGTTTGATGTATAATATTGATGCAATCATTTTCTGTAGATTTTTCTTATTGTTGGTAGCAGGGGTGGGTTCTGCTTATCTTTACTACCGGTTTGCAATGGGAGCGCATGCGCAGATAATCAATTATGATGTCCGGGTGGGAGGGCGGAGCCTCCCACCGCTTTTACTACCGGTTCTATACAGTGGTGAAATCCAATTTATTTTTACTACCGGTTCTGTGGGTGTGGCTTGCTGAGCATGGTGTGGCTTGGTGGGCGTTGCTTGGTGGGCATGGCAGGGGAAGGATACTGCAAAAGCCCCATTCCCTCCCCACTCCTGGGGGAAGGATATTGCAAAATCTCCATTTCCACCCCACTCCAGGGGAAGGTTACTACAAAATCTCCATTTCTACCCCACTCCAGGGGAAGGATACTGCAAAAGCCCCATTCCCT
The DNA here is from genome assembly GCF_029215685.1 of Pituophis catenifer annectens. Lineage (NCBI taxonomy): Eukaryota > Metazoa > Chordata > Lepidosauria > Squamata > Colubridae > Pituophis > Pituophis catenifer. The sequence goes on along the minus strand of NW_027256884.1, from coordinate 14,597,786 downwards.
CCCCACTCCTGGGGGAAGGGTATTGCAAAATTTCCATTCCCACCCCACTCCGGGGCCAGCCAGAGTTGGTATTTGCCAGTTCTCCAAACTACTCAAAATTTCCACTACTGGTTCTTCAGAACCTGTCAGAACCTACTGGATTTCACCCCTGGTTCTATAGAACCGGACAGAATCGGGAGCAACCCATCACTGTTTGGTAGCCAGCAGTGATACGAGTGGATTCAGCAGCACAAAAGAAGGATCCATATACCCAGAGATGCACACAAGAATGGGTGAGATTAGGTTCAAGCAGAATCTCCCATCCTTCTTGTTTGGGGATGTCTTGGAGAGAGAAAAGGGTGTTCTGAGCAGCTTTGAAGGGTCTCTTATTATCCTCTGATCTCCCAAGCCCCCAATCCAAGGGGGAGAGGATCTCACTTCAGGACCAGAAATATCTGCACGTTGTGAGAATCTTGTCATCAATCAATCAATCAATCAATCAATCATTCAGTCAGTCAGAATACAGCTGGAAGGGATCTTGGAGGCTTCCAGTCCACCTCCCTGCTCGTGCAGGAAATCCTTTACCAATTCAGACAAATGGTTGTCCAGTCTCTTCTTAACAGTGATGGAGCACCCATACCGTCTGGTGGCAAGCGGTTCCGCTGGTTAATTGTTCTTACTGTTAGGAAGTTTTTCCATAATTCCAGCTTGCTCCTCTTCTTGATTAGTTTCCATCCATTGTTTCTTGTCTTGCCTTCTGATGCTTTGGAAGATAAATTGGCCCCTCTTCTTTGTGGCAGCCCCTCAAATATTGGAATGCAGCCCCTCCTCTAACAAGAAACCGTTCCTGATCAAAGCACGCACATCTATTTCAATCCTGCCAACTGGATTAATTTTTGTGGTTAGCTTGAGACCTTTCGCTGCTCATCCAACCACTTCATCAATCAGAGCATGCCAGCTAGGCATTCTAACGACTCTCTGCCTAACTAGTTTCCTCTGACTGATGAAGCAGCTTGAAAGAGCAGTGAAATCTCAAAGTAAAATAAAAATTAGTCCAGGTGCCATGATTTAACCTCCAAACAGCTTTCTCTGGATGACTGAGAACACACATCAGGGGTGTCAAACTCGATTTCATTGAGGGCTGCATCACAGGGGTGAAATCCTACCAGTTCGGACCGGTTCAGGTGAACCTCTAGGGATTATGGGCATCAGTTCGCCGAACCGGTAGTAATTACCACTCCTTGGCCCCACCCATGCCCAGCTGGTTGCTGCTCACCTCTTCCGGACGCTCGATATTCCACAGAATTCAATGTTAAATGTAGCAGAGAGAATTTTAACTTTTCACCCTCCATTCAGAATAGAGCTGCTGCAGCCTGTCCCCTTTAAGGTAGTCCCCAGGAGGGAGGGGGACGGGGGAAGCAGCTGGAAGGAAGCTATTTTTGTGTAAGGCAGGAAAATGGGAAAGGGGTTTTTCCTGCCTGTCATCCATTCCTCAATCTCAGCACAGACTGAGGGAAGGATGGTAGGCAGGAATATTCCCCTCCCCATTTTCCTGCCATTCGCGACAAGGAGTGGCTGGGAGGGGAGGGGCCGGTGAGGAGCCCCTCAATGTGAGTGATGTTGAGTTGGCCACACCCACCCAGTCACATGATCTCCCCCCAACAAGCCACACCCACAGAACTGGTAGGGGAATTTTTTTAATTTCATCACTGCTGCATCAGGGTTGTGTTTGACCTTGGGAGGATGAGGCTGGGCATGGCCAGGGTAGGCGTGGCCAGGGTGGATGTAGCCAGCTCCAAGCTCTGTTTTTGCTGGCAGAAGGCTGCAGGAGGCCATGGTGGCCACAAACGGAGCTCGGGAGGGCCGCATAGAGGCACCGCGAGCCAGGTCCTTCGCTGTTTCC